>NW_020884875.1:12383498-12544380 GCF_003945725.1 Corapipo altera | reverse complement strand
GGAGGGACTAATCATTCCTGCCTGAGCTGGAGAATATATAAACCTGGAGTTTCAGAACCTTTCCACCGCTCGTGGGATCCAGAGGAGGACTGCAGCTCACCGCTCTCAGCCAGACTGAGACCACCACCCTCAACTGAACTGCAATCACCACTTTGGCCAGACTGCAGCAGCTCTCCCACCAGCAGGTTTTTCCCCTCTCCCTTTGCTTTGGGCTCAGGGGGGGCCCAGGGAGCACCGTTTTGTTTGTGCCCTGGGGTGCTGGGTTGTACATTTCGGCTTTGTGGGTTAGGGTCGGTTGCTTGTCTGTGTGGTCGTACTTATTGTATTATTTTATTAAATTGTTATTCTGATTTGTAATCTCTCTTTTGAGTTGGGTTGGTTTCCCCTGCTGGTTAACTTTTAAACCAGCACACTCAGGTGATCCCATACAGAGCACCAAAGTTCCATCTTTTGCACAAAGATTTTATATTATGATTTTATATTATGAGCTTGGCATTGTCTTGTCTTTTCTATATGCAAGAAGACTCCTGAGACATATTTGCATGGCTCAGGACTTGAGGAGGGCAGGAGCCCCAGGTCTTCATCTGGCATAAGACTTCTGACCAGATCTTCACCAGGTTATACAGCCCTTTCATGAACTCTGACTCCCAGGGAAATCCTCCTCTCCTGCCTCTGCACCACACTGTTGTTAAACCTCTCAGATTTTACCCTCTCGAAGCTGGCCAACAAACACATGCACTTGTATCAGTCTGATTAACAGACCCATTATCAATTTGTTACATCAAAAAATCTGCATTTCCCTTGTCATGAGCACTGTAATGCAAGACATACAAAAAAAATTCAAAAATCTGGGAAGTGTCTCTCCTTTCACAACTGCTGCTAACACTCAGAGAAGATGAATGAAAGCAAAGCATCCATCCCTCAAGCACTGACTACAGCTCTTAGCCTCTCAAAGATCATGCCCTCAATTGCAAAGATCACTGTGTCAAAGGTTACCTAATTCATAAAGCCATGCACACTGCTCAGGATTCAATTGCAAAATGAAAATGGGTGAAGCTTTTGGGAAGAGGAGGAAATCCTGCTCAGGCTTCAAGTAGGAGCACAGAATGGTGGCCAGGAAGTGGCCCAGCTAAAAGCTTCCAGTCATGAACAGCACGTGTTAATTGCAACTCTTCTGATTGAGAGCAAGGCTCTAGGTGTGCCTTCTGCGATACTGAAGTTTAAAAGGGTTAAGCAAAGGTCAGGTGTGCTGCTAACTCACATGCAATCTAGTTGTAAAACCCTGAACATCCTGTTCTACAAGCCACATGAAAAACTGAACGATTTTGCATTTCACTGGCATTCCCAAAAAACATGTGCATTGCCTCAAGTCAATGTATTTCTTTCAAACTCTATAGAAACACTTCCTATTTCGGGATTTTTTGTTTGAACTGAACTAAGTCCTAAAAGAAATTCAGTTTTGAATGAGAACAAAGTATTAGAGATGGCAACAATCTACACTTTGGTTTATTCTACAGGTTAGGGGGTTTTTGTCAAAATTAAGATGGATTAGAGCAATGTTTTCTTCTTGATTTGCATTTTTTCACAATTAAAAAGAATGTTCTTTTCTGTAAAAATTTGTAGAAGTGGTAATCCTGGCCTCCAAGGCAGACCCCAAGAGGGAATGACAATCTGCCTGCCCAAAAAACTGTTCTGCAGTTTCACCTGCATACTGGGTAATTTTTGTTGGATTGTGATCCAAACACACTGGCTAAGGCCACTGTGCACTATCACAGAGGTATTAAGGTTATTGCAATATTGAAGTTTATGACTCCTATGTTTGTATTACTAATAGTTCCATAACATCGAATATCTAAGATGCTGTGGAAACAATACCAATCACTGTAAACTAGATTTAAATTGTTTTTGAGTGTGCCCACCTGAAGTTTCACTGCATTTACCAAACTGTTGAAAAGTGAACCTCATAAACTGTTGCATCTTCTCAGTGTTATGCAGACAAAGAAATGGTTGCAGGTCATAGGTGAACTACCTATCTGAGCAACATAGGAAACCTTGTACCAGTCCAGGATATGTTCCCTGGGGGGAAGTAGACCACAAATACACAAAAAGGAATGGAGAGAAGCCGCGTACACCTCCCTGTAAGCCCACAGCCCCTTAAAATTAAAATAGGACTTGCTGATGCTGTTCATTGGATGAAGAACAGAACAGTCAGATATTAACTGCCTGAAATTGTACATCATGAGTTGTGGTGGTCCAAATTTCTGCTCTGAACAGCCTCTTGTGAGCACATAAATTAATTTATCTGGAATAGCATTTAAAAAAAATTCTTTCAGAGTAAAATCAAGTTTAAAGCATCACTCCTACTGAGAAACCATATAACCACTATTATGATGTATAAGTATATATGTATAACCATCATACATTATTTCATAGAATCACAGAAATACAGAATTACTTGGGTTGGAAGGGACCTTTAGTGGTCATCTAGTCCAACTTTTCTACCATGGGCAAGGACATTTCCAGTACACTGCTTGTAGTTGTCCCACCACATCTAGATATATTTTATGTCAGGGAGCAGAACCCAATGTGGTTAAACTACCCAGACTACTTCTAGATTTTGCCTCGAAAGAAACAAGCAGAGAACGTGTTCTGTATCCTGGTCGTTCTACCACACACATAAGACACACCTCACCCAGACTAACCATCTGAAGTCCCTTTGCAGCTGGTGGAAAGGAACTGCAAAGGATCATCAGTTTGTCTGTGAGATGGACTGGATGAAGCATCCCTGGGAAAGTCTTGGCCCCAGCAAACAGGAGACAGGAAAAGAGCCCAGCTTCTGCACCATGACTGCAAGCTCTGCCAGCTCTGCTTGTGATGGCACAGCTTTGTTGTACTTCCAACGTGAAGTGTTCTAGGGATAGCAGCATTGCACCCAACCCTGATCCTCTGCCAGGAACACCCCAGCATCTCCTCCATCCCAGAGTGGCACTCAGAAGCAATGGAGAAAAGCCAGCCTGAAAGCTGCTCTGGCCAGCAGAAGTCTGAGTCAGCCCAGAGAATCAAGTTCCTGCTTGATTCTACCCTTCAATGGCTCATAAGCACCAGTGCTGCACCCGCTTCAGCCCTCTTTGAGGCCACCTGTCTGTATAGGTTTAAGGAAGCATTTGAGCAACTCAGAGGAATGGACAGGTTCCCTTCTTCAGCACAGCAAAACTGGTCGGCTTTGGGCTCACACTGCCTCTCTAAAGGCATGCTTCTACTTTACTAAGACCCTAATGATTTACATATGAAGAGCCCTTGTTCCTGAGAGAGACCAAGGCTTTACTGCAGCTCCTCACTACTATTTCTGCTGTTTTCATCAACTCAGCTTGGAGTAACAGCAACTCCCAGTCTGTGCAACTTAGTGATGCCAATGTCATTCTTGCACAGGAGGAGTCTACAGCTCCCTTCACCCTGAGCAACTCACATTCCTCTTGCTCTGCATGGCAAGTCTCACCTGTGGTCTGCACAGTACAGAGGTGTTCCTAGTTTGTCTATATTCAGAGCACACTGATTTATTAACAGCTTGTGAACTACTTTGTTTGAGACATGATCTCTCCTAATGTGTAGACCTACTGAATTTATACTACTTCTTTTCTACTTTATCATTACCCATCAAAGATGTCTGTGACTCTCTAGAGATGCCACTATCAGTGTCATGCCAGATGTCCAGCTGTGGGAACCATCTCTTTATCTGTTGTCACACTGGTTTGGGAATGGTTAACCCAGACCATGGAGTGACAAGACATGCTAGTTGCAATTCTGGACAGAACAGGGATTCTTGGAAAGTTCAAGCTGTGAGTAGTCAGTGCTCTCTCCTCAGTGGTTCTGAAATACACAGTACTCTCTATGAATGCTGTCGTGAGGCAAACTACTTCCATGCTCACCATGGAGCAAGAGTTAAGTGAAAAGGTCAAGTGTGAATGCAAGTCTGTGGAAGGAGAGGGAACCAGGAGAGTGGATGCAGGGGAGCAGGAGTGCTCTTACCCCACCGTGTGATTCTCTCTTGCATGCAGAAGCCCTTCTGCCTATGAACAGCACGAACCAAGCTCCTTGCTGTCACCTAGGTTAAAAAAATAAAAAGGGAATGGATATTGAGAAGAGTAGGAGCATCAGAACAGAGGTTGGGAAATTATGAAGGAGGAGAATGGAGGAAGGGACCAATGAGGGTAAGTGCTTTCATGTAGGTAGCATTAACAACAACAATAAAAATCAAAGCAGCAGAACAGGTGCTTTCTCCAACTCACTCATCACTCAAAGGCACCTGAGGCATAACCAGTGTCTACACTTTTTCTTGGAAACCAGGTCACAGTGTATTTCAGCAACCAACACCATTACTACATAACACCGGGAACTATGGGAACAAATCCCTCTCCTCCAGGTAAAAACACTTTGGGAAAGTTCTCCCTGATAAAATATCTCTGTTTGCTTAATACACACCTGCTTACACAGCAGTGCAAACTTGACATGTTTGCATGACCAGCTCTATGGAAAGATGTAGTTAGTTCCTTCTGGTTTTCCCTCTGGCCTATACAAATCAAGTCTGGGTCTTGATGTATCTCTGGAAAAGGTAGAGAGGCACTGTTCCTGGGAAGCTGGTGAAGAGGAAAAGTAATCATGTGCTTTACTAAGCAATTTTATTTTATTTTTAGTAAACTGTCTGACTGAATTAAACTTTTAACACTACTTGATTATTCAATAGTGCTAGCTGGAAAAGTTAATTTATTAATGGGCTAGTTTTTACTGCTGTTAGCTGGTTATTTCCATTGCAAAATTCTCTATTGATAGGGATCATGGGATTTCTGTAGGAATACCTTTTATTGGTATTAAATCTAAATCAGTTGATTCTATCAAGTTTGTCTGGTTTTCTACCTTCTTCCTCTGCCTTGGAGCCTCAGGCTATGTCCCTGTAACATGGACACTCACTACCAGCCTTGTTTTGGCTTGCCTGTCTGATGTACTACTTAGATATTCTCTAAATGATGCACAACTAAATAACTAAGTAACTACTATTGTTTACATACTTAATTGCAAGATGTGGAAAAATACGTCATTACTTTTAGACCCAACCCTAACTAAATGATAAGTCTGCCAATTTTAAGACCCTGAATACTTAAAACAACACAGTGTCACCAGGAAAATAAAATCTACAGTTTAACAGAGCCTGGTTTTTGCTTCTGGAAGAGGGAAGAGAGGTTCTACCACATACATGGGAAACACAGGTTCAGCAAAGATTTGGCAATTATGGGTATCACACCAGAGTTTGTCCTAGTGTTAAGCATGAGGACTCTTCACTGCACAGGACACACAGATCTGTGTTTCCTAAAAGAACCTGCGGAGCACATAGTAAGTTGCTTTGCTTGTCTGTCTGCTACTTGGTCCCAACTCTTTGTATGCTCTTCAGAAAAGGCCAAATGCTCTTTTCCAGTTGTCTTCAATGGCAATCCCCATAATTTCAGTAAAATATCTTATATTAATTCCTGCATGCCCATGTCTCAGATATATGCTGAGGTAAAGAAAGTCTGTGTCTCTACTCTTTGCTTAGGAGAAGAGGTAAGCAACTTCTGTAGGGTCATGCAAGAAGACAACAGCGCAAGAGAGATGTGAACCTGGTTCCTCTGCATCCCCAACTAATCTGACCTATTTTACAATAACTTTTGATGGAAGCTGTTCTGGTGAAGGCCTGAAAAGAAAAAGTCTCTCAGCAAATCACTTGGTACATCACATAGTACTTTGTCCTGCCAGTCTGAGGATTTGCAGCCCTCTTAAAGTTAGAAAGTGTTAAGAATGCCCAGAGATAGTCAGTCCTGAAAATTCCCAAGCCTGATTGCTTATACATCGAGTATTTAAATGCTCTTGACTTTTTGAAATGGGAGTATTCATGCTTACCAAGGATTTAGTGTACTATAAAGCCAGGAGTCAAGGGAAAAAAAAAACCAAACACATACCTCAGCAAATAGAGTTTACTCCCTTCTAATTCAGGGCAATCTAGAGTTTAACAGCTTTGTTCTGACTCATACACGAGTTTAAAGCAATACTGCTACAGCGGAGAGAGGGTTAACTTTTACTCCTAAGCTATAGTATAACAAAAAAATAAGACCCAAAGGGCCAGAACCTGTATTCATTGGCAAGGAGAAGCACTATAAAAGAGGGTGGAAGTTTCCTGTTAGACAGGAAGGCAGGAGAAACTGCACCACACTGCAGAAAAGCTCCCATTAAGAGCTCAAAATATTTCTCCATTTCCTTCACCTCTCCACTAAGCTGCCTGCAGACTCTCTGCAAACCCCTTGCTGTAAATCACCCTCTTTGAGTCAATTCCCCCTGCCAAAGTCACAGCTTGTCACATCAGCAAGATCATTTCATGGAGGGTTGCAGACCTACCTCCTGGACTTTGCTGTGGTCTCTTCCCCTTGCAGAGCTCTTTAGGATGCCCTGCCCCAGGATATCAGCACAGGCACATCCGGTTTGGTGGGTGAGCAAAGTCCTGGTGTCTGCTTCATCCTGCCACTGCCCGCAGCCTTCACCATCATCAGTGTTTCAAGCGCGTATGAAGCCGGATGTACAGAAGTAGTAGGGATGACATTGTTTCTTGCACAAATTACAAAAGAAAATTGTAAAAGTTAGCTGAAAAATAGTGAGCATCAAGGCTTTCTATGAAAAGCTGCGGAAGACATTATCTGTATAAGAACCTGTAGTGGGTTGACCATGGCTGGACACCAGGTACCCACCAAGGCTGCTCTATCGCTTCCCTCTGCAGCTGGACAGGGGAGAGAAAATATAACTAAGGGTTTATGGGTTGAGACAAGGACCAGGAGAAGCCCCTTGTAGCCTTGGTATCAACTACCTCAGGAGAGAGTACTCCAAGAATCCAAAGGGCTATCGATAGGCTTTTGGTGTAGCTACTCTGAATACAGACAAGATCAAACAATTAGGTACTCTGCCTGGCCTCTCAGAAGATCCCTTCATCATGAGGTTGCTGCAAGTTGAAGACCAGCAAGTGCCAGTTGCTACCAGAGCAGTGCACCAGCAGAAATCACACCAACCAAGACTCCGTAATTCCCATCTATAAGCTAATTTGTCAACTGGAGAGCCAAGGAGTGCTCAGCAGGACTTGCTCACCCTTTAACAGCCCCATATGGCCCATGTAAAAGTCTAATGGAGAGTGGAGACAGTAGACTATTGTGGCCTGAATGAAGTCACGCTACCTCTGAGTGCTGGTGTGCCAGACATGGGCAAAGCATCTAGCAGCTTCTCACACAAGCCACCCCAGTATTCCCCCCACCACTACCAAAACCTGGCCACACAAACCCAATACAGAATCCTATATTTTTGTTTACCCACGTAGCATTTCTAAGCACCAAGAAGGTAAGGAGAAAAAAAGAAGATAAGGAGAAAAAACAAACAAACAAACAAAACAAAAAACTAAAAAACCAGCTCACATCAAAGCAACCTAATTTCCTCTACAGCACACTGAAGAGGACTTGGAGATAGGCAGGAAAGCACTGAGATGTGAGGAGTTTTCGTCAAAAGCCTCACCAATAAGATGAGCATGGTACTTCAGGTACTGAGACTTCAGGTCTTGGAGATCTTCTCCTTTCACAAATTAAATAGCTCTGACACTAAGCCAAGACCAGAAATTTGGGCTACTGTTCTGAGACCCACAACCCTGGTGATATTTCCTGAAATTCTGCTTGGATACGATGATCTGCATTGCAAGTTCACCTGTGCGTAAGTACTTTATATGGTATACAATGTCTCCTACACGGCAAGAAATACATTTTTAGGCTATTATACCTAACTTTTCTGTGTATAATGGTTACAAAGAAATCTGAGAAACTAAACACTGTACCAATTGCATATACAACAAACAATTATCACAGTATTTTCCCTCAAGGAAAGCACAGCAGCAGTAACTCCTCTCCATCCATATTTTGACCAAAATACTCTGCACACCAGCCTCCTCTTCATCATCAGACTTCCAGCTCATACAGAATTATAACCTGCACTTCTGTGGCTAGAGTAGGCTGAATCTCATAAGCTCCAAAGAGGGTTCAGGATCATGGGATCCTGCAGTTCTGCCTTAGCTCGATGGCCCCAGCACGACAAAGTCGTACAGAGCACAGTTTCTGGATTCCCCACTTAATATTTGGCACTCTCTGTATGCATAAGATGCCATGTGGCATGACAGTAGCTGGGTCAACATTACCTCTTCTCAGTCTGATGGTAGGGTATAGTGGCTAATTGTATCAAATGTTAGTAATTGATTAAAAAAAATTAAGAACATAGAACATTTTCTGTGAGACAAAAGCTTCCAGCACATGTAAAACCGGGAAATGTCTGCAGACAGCTATGCATCTTTTGAGTAATCTTTAGGCTGCTGACTTGTCCTTGCCTGAAGAATCAAGCATGCAGAAAGACCCCTCCCACCAAACAACAAGACACCATAAAAATGCACACAGGCCAACTGCACTCCGCAGCCAATACAAAAGGAAAAGGTCTTTGACTGGTACCAGGGTATTCTGCATGGGCCAGGGACTAGCTTCCTGACACACCAGACAAGCCACACTGTAGTTAGATAATATGACGGAACACACTGTAGGAGGATGGGTGGGTCTCTGATGGGCTGGTATGTACCCTGTCACCTGCTTATTGATGCCTCTCTCTGGCCATGATGCAATTACAGAACTCCTCTTTCTTCACAGCTGTCTCTCTTGTACTCAAAGCAGAGGGACCTGTGCATTGCACATTGCAAATCCTGGTGAAGCCCTCTTCATTTATGAGTGTTTCAGTGAGAGGTCTGATGAGGCTTGACTTGTTAACAGCTACGCAAAATGTAACTCCCTTGCTGGATTTAGCACCCTGCTGTTTATGTGATAGAAAAGAGCTTTCTATGACTCATCCGATGTACCTCTTAGTTCCTTTATCAATATTTCCTGGAAGACCTCAAAAGCTCGAGTCCTGATGCCTTTCTGTAGCTGTAACAGCTACGCAAATGCTGTAAGGTTAATTCTTCTGAACTCATCTGGACTGCTTCTAAAGAATCTCAGAGATATAGTCTCTTGCCTTTTACCAAGCATTTTTAAGGTCATCACAGACAGCCTGTTGACTCACTAGAATAATTTGCACATATTAGGCCAGAAAATAGCATGCATAGTACAGGCTATGATCTACAAAATCTATAGAACCCAATGCACAAGCAGTTTTCAGTGTCTGGACCACTTTCTTGCACTCCCACCGTAATAGCAGCACAAAGGTGGAGCCAATACAAGTAACTGAAGCCTGAATGTATTCCTTATCACCATTACTGCTTTTCAAAAAGTTAGAGTCCTTAAGAATTGCTCATTTATATGATGCATGTTTCAAAAAGCATTAGCCAAGTTTGTTGGCAATCTTTAAATGCCTTTGCAGCTGGGCAGCATAAAGAAAAAGATAAAAAGTGGACCAAACCCCAGCAGCATCAGATATATAAAACCAGAAACCACAGCTGCACAAACGTAGTAGCATTTCACTTCCCTTTCTATGACCTTCTCAGAAAAGCTACATGCATGAAAGAACAAAACCCATCCAGCCCAAGATGTCGCCTAAGAGTACTCAAAAGCAGATACTTGGAAACAGAACTCTTGAACACCTTTTCCACACATTCTTTCCACTTCCATTTCCTTACAGCTCAGCAGTTGCCAAAGACAGGGGTTACAACTGTCTATTTCTTATGAAATTTTGGGTTCTTCTATCCAGTCATTTTTTAACCTACCTAAATTTTCTGACATCCAGAGACTAGGGAGTATGGGGGTGGGGGGAAACACTGTACAGCTGACTTAACCACTGCGTAAAAACCCACTTTCTCATACTTGCTTTCAGTATTTTGCCCTCCAGTGTCATTTGACCGTTGTAGTTCCTAGTCGGAAAGAGAGTAAGCAGCTCTTTCCTGTTCACTGCCTCCACTATGTTACTATTAAGGACATGTGCCTCACTCAAAATGAAACAGGCTGCTTTACAGACTAGGTCTTCGGAATGAGTTAGAGGATGTTCAGTGGAGCAGATACTCACAATGGAGCACATGGATCACAGTGGAGGTTCCCCTTAAGGTCTCCTTCTTCAAACCTTACTCTGATATTAATAAATCTGTCTGCCCTATAATGAGGAAGAAGCTGCTACCGTCTCTCTTCCAGGAAAAGAAAAAAATTTGTGACAGATTCTTGCTATTGTTACTCTTTGTTTCCTCACAAGGAAAAAGAGCCTCTTTCCATACTAAAGAAATGACTAAGTGCTCTTGGTACATTTAAACACAGATAGAGGCTAACATGTACGTTTTTAGCAACTTACTGAGAGATGAAAAAAGGCTAACATCACAACAAATCCGATTTCTGTTATCAAATCACCCTGAGTTGATATATAGCTCCTTGAGAGCAGCTTGTGCGGCTGCAACATCTGGGCAGCCGCCTGCCTGCGGGGGTGCGGGCAGGTGCGTGCCCGGCTCCAGACACCCCTTGGTAAACTCTGCCTTGTTTTGCTTCCGAGATGCAAAATCACCCTGTAACTAACTTTTGAGACACACGGCGCCTTCTTACCAGAACTTTCCCGCAGCACCGCCGGCACCGATCCTGCTCCTCCTCCTGCTGCTCCGGCCGCCTCCAGCGCCGAGCCCGGCCCAGCCCTCTCGCCCCCGCACAGCACCGCCCCGCTGCGCTCCCGCGGAGCCACAGAGCTGCTGCCGCCCTTTCCTCCTCCTCCTTCTCCTCCTCCTCCAAATTCCGCCGCCGCTGCCGAGCCTCCAAGTTTGCGCCTATGGCAAAGCCGGCGGGAGAAGGACAGGAGCTGCTGCGGCCCCAGCGCGCCGCTGCGCGCAAAAAGTTGGGGCTGAGCTCCGCGGGCCGGGCGGAGCCGGGCACCCTCGCTGCCGCTGCCTCGGGACGTGCCCCCGGCCGCGCTCTCCCCGAGGCGGATCGCGGCCGTCTCGGCTCCGAGAGGCGCGCTGTGTGCGGGGGTTGCGCGGACATGTGCGCGGCGCGGCATTTTGCTCCCTGACGTGGAGGAAAAATACGAAGGGCCGCCAACCCCCCCCTCCCCCCGCAACCTGGCGGGTAGAAGTAGGAGGAAGAGGAGACGGCGAGGGCCCCGTCGGCACCTGGGTGCGGGAGGAGCCTCCCCACCGCCCCTCCGGCGAGCGCGGCGCCGGGGAAGCGCCGCGCTGCGGGTTCCCAAACACTGCGGCCGGCGTGGGCCCGGCAACAAGACAGGACTGTGCTGGGGGGAAGCCCCCGGCCCGGGCTCCTCGCCCTCTCCGCGGCTGCCCCGGGAGCGCACAGTCGTGAGCAGGGCCCGGCTGCAGCGGTCCCGGGTCGCGTGGGCGCGGGGCGCCGGCTGCAGTTCTGAACCAACAAGCTGTGGTCTAGCTTTAAACCTCTACTAAGAGTGAGATAACCTGCCGCTGCACCGGACTAGTGCAGTGCCACAGCGACTTCCAGGAAAAGGCCGGTGGTTTAAGGTCAGGTAGAGCTTGCGGGCCTGTACCCCTAGTACACCGGCTCGGTGGGAAATGTGGAAACGACCACCAGAACGGAGAGCATCTGTCTGCTGCCGTAGCGCAGATCGTGCAGCTGGGCACAGCTGTGGCAGCTCGGCTTAAGGGTGATAATTATTTAAGCTGCTGTGACCGAGTTACATGTGTGCTTGAACTCCCACCACAGAAACGCGTGAGTGAAATCAAAGGGACACAGATGCCGAACAATTCACCTGTGGGTTTGCTCTCCTACAGAAATATTGGTCTAAGTGGTAAAACTTTCTCCCAGAGACAAAGCCAAAGCCTTAGTAACAACACACAAACATCCAAAAACCGCCCAAACAAAACCAACCCCACAACCGCAACCCAGAAAGGCAGAGATACAAAACACTTAAAAGTTCTTTGAATTCAGTTCCCAAGTCCCATTCCTCTGAAATGTTTTACTCTCTTCCTGTATCATGATTGTTTTCTTGATATGGACAGAAACTTAAGACTTCAAATTCCAAATCAGTTATAATATTTTCCTACTTCAGTGGTTAATTTACTGGTGACCAGAAAAAAGGTCTGAATTTCATGTATGCAGTTGCTCATTCTCTTGACTACCTAAAGAAGATATTTTCCTCCAGTTACTATTAAAGTTTAGAAACCAGAAAAAAAGTCTCCGTCTTTGTGTCATAATGACAAAACACTTGAAAACTGCAACTGCTTGAAGAATTTATCCAGATTCCTATGGTAACATTATTCACCCCTTCCTCCCCTCCACTCCCCACCTTAGTTGCATTTCCACCATCAAAAACTCTTGCTGGTTACAGTTCATCTTTGCCTGCCAAGACAGTGCAAATGTTTTGTGCTGATCCTCTACCTAGCATGAATTTAGCTCTCTCTTCATGTATGTCTTTATTTCTTTTCTCTTTCCCATGTGTTTCCCTTGTTTAACAGAGCTTCATAACCTCTGGCCGGTGTTACTCAGGAGGTCTGCTTATCACATTGGTCCCCGCTGGACTTAAAATCTATGTATCTTGTGGTGTATTGTGTGTCTCCCAGCTGCTTATCTTCCTCCTCATCCCTATTCTTTCGAGTCTTGCATTCTTCTTCACTGGTATTAATCTCCCCCACTGATTTTAACTCCATTTTAGCAATAAATAAATAAATCTGTGGAAATATGAATCTGAATTTGTAGCTTTTGTTCACTGCATCATCTCTTTCTCTTTTTATTCCCCATCTGAATATTAAGAGCATCATAATGCTGGGGGTTTTGTATTATTATTTGCATTTTATATCCTTTTTACTTTAGCCTGCACCATGCAAAATAAATGCTAACTCACAGCCTAGGAGTGGAGAAAAGGGGTTTACCCAATAAAAGAACTGAATTACAGAAACAGCAGGAGGGGCTGGGAGGACTGACAATCTGTTTGCCATTTGTGAGCAAAAGCTTTATTACTCTGCTGCACTTCAGATCACTAATAGCTGCCTATCTGACCTGTGATAACCAGTCATATTTTTTATGCAAAAGTACACTTTAAAAATATAAGTTTAAACAGAGAAAACATTATGGGGTAAGTTTTTCCCACCTCTTAATGGATCTTCACACTAAGAACAATATTCCAGCAGGGAGAATGGGGAATATTCACAGCTTTAAGATTTGGGGAGCAGAATCCTACATTTGCTAGTCATAATAAACCATATGTTATCAAGCTATCCTTTCTCAGGACGTTTATATATAATACAAAAATTGGAAAAAAAAAAAACAACCAAAAAACCACTGGTAGCTTACTTTTACATATGGCATCAGTAAAAACCAGTGGTTTTCATGTAGCACTTTGCATTTTTACCTCTTTGCTCAGCTTGAATCAATTCAGTTTTCTATCACTATCTAAGGACTGCCTTAGGTCATGTAATCATGTTAATATAAGGGAAATCATGTTAATATAATGGACCAAAATATTACTGTCAGACACTTATGGGTTTTTTACATTAATTTTATTAGACATCTTGCAACAAAGAAAAAATGTCAAACAAACATGCAATTCAGAGGTCATTTTAACAGTCAAATATTTTCTGCTTTTCAGTGTAAGTGCCATATTTGAATGAACACTTCCTTTTAAAACAACATGCCTTCAGGTTTGTTTTGCTGCTGCAGTTGTGAGACCACTCCATATTCTTTCTCTGTGGAAACTGACCTTTACAAAATACCTGTTACTCAATAGCACTTACCTTTTTTGACTTCCAGGCCATTTGCATTTCTTTATTCTTACAGCCCACCTATGATTGCTCATGCATCCTATGGCACAGTATTAGCTGTCTGCGTGTCAGACCCCCCTCTCTTCCCTAAACCAACTTCTCTTTAAGCCACTAATCAAATCTCTGCAGAACATCTCTTCGCACTACAAATATCTTGCTGAGGCTATTTTGTATTGACAGAGATACTTCTCATCCCATTCACTGGAGTTAGCAGCAGCAGGTACAATTATTTCATCCCTTCTTATAGTCCAGAGAATGAAAGAGCAAGAATGCCATTTGAATGCAGATAACTCTCATGACAGTCAGACATGTTACAAATATGCTGCTAAGGCAGATTCGCACATTGTAAAATTAAAATAAATAGAAACCCGCCAGAGTTTGGAATGAATATCTAAGATGCTGTCAGATGAAAATATTTGTGTTCTGCAAACAGGCTAACTGCAATTCCTGCCATATGCCAGCACATTTTCTGCCTGTCAGAAACACTTGTCTGGAACATGAATGGAGTTTCCCTGAGCACTTCCAGTGGCCAAAATTCCTCTTTTAACCTCTCCCACTACCTGCCCCTCTTCTCAAATGTTATATTCATGCCACACAAAGCAAAGCTGCTGGTGATTTTCAAAGCTGCCCATCTTGATTTTTTGCCTACCCTAACAGTTTATATTATTACACAAACATGTGCTGTCATTTCTGATAGCACATGCTCAGCCAGAGCAGTTCCAGGTTTAGGTGTAGGAAGTAACTATTTGTGTTGATATCTGTCAGGTTCTGTGCTGCCCCATCAAGCATGAGCAGTTGCTTAAATCTTAAATTAAAACTTGAATTCCATACAAAGTTATCAACCTGGAATATAATTCATAAGTACCACTGTATAACAGTCCTCATCTATTTCGCCATTTCTTAATTTTGCAGCACAAAATTAAATATTGATAGTTATCCTTATCTGCTACTAAGTACTCCACTGTTCCTCACTTAATCAGTCTTTCCATTCATTCCAAGTGCTGGGCAAATGATTTATCAAAATGATAGTAACGTAGCACTTAGTTCTAAAAGCCCAAGTATTTACTTCTAAGTGATGAGAGGAAAAAAAATGTTAGTACTCAAAAAGTCTTTAAAATCCAAAATCTTCACACGCTCTGTAGAAACTCCAGTGCTTTTCCATTACAGAGCATGGCAGAAACTCCTCTTTACGTACCATTACTCTCTCACAGAATTGAAGAAAATGTGTCAGACTTTCCACTGAGTTAAACTGGACAGAAGAGCCTGTTGAAAATGAACGCAAATGATAACAGAGTGTTTACTGGAGTAATGGAAAACAAACATTGGCACTACTTTCTAAAAAGGTGTTTGCTATTTGTGAGACCATGTAATCATTAGTGTTCCCTACAAATCTGTAACATATCCTAGAATTCTTGTGGAGAAAGACTCAGGACATTTCACCAGTATCTCTCACCCACATCCAGCCTACAGTGAGACAAGGGCCATATTAGACCTTCTGGTGCCCAGGCTGAAAAGTTAACCATCCCAGATATTTCCAGTTACATAACAGGAAAATGCAGTTTTTCTTTAGTACTGATGGAATTTCACATATTATGTCTACAAAGAGGTACGCTTGGTGTACTTCCCTAAATTGAGGACTCTCACAGGGAATACCCATCCTACAGTCCTGAAAGGACTATATAGAAAGGAAGGCATACACTCATAGAGAAGAAATTGCAGGATTGAATAATGGGTGTTTGCAATATTTAAATATCTGCTGGACTGAATTAACTATTGAAATGAATATATTTAAGGCATTTGTGTCAATACAAAAACTGAACTTTTTAAAACTTAAAAATCATTCACAAAGTAACATTGTAAAGATCCAGCAGTAGGAAATGTTACAAGGCATTTCTCCGTACACAGTACAGACCCCAAAAGGCATTTGCAACTGTAGATTTCAGTGTTACTTGCTTTTGTTTATCTTTCATCCTCACTTTCTCCCTTCAGCACCCTTGCACAAAGTAACAGAGTTGCTGAGCTGCCACAACCAGCCCAGCACAGAAACTGCCAGTGAGGGCAGAACTGTCACACTTAGCAGGTGGTATCAAGAGAGGGAAGACTGTCATTAAAGTAGGGATGTCTTCTGATTAAAAAAAACAACAACAAAACCAAACAACAAGCCACATCAAGAAGGTGTCCAAACAACATTCAATAAGCAAAACAGGGTACATATTTCAGGACTATTAGATCAGTCAAGATAAATCCTTGTCAAAGTGCAGAGAAAACATATTTGAAGTGACATCAGCTGGCCATTTAGTTTGCACCTACTTCTGGGCTCCCATGTGCCACCCCAAGAGTCTCTTTCTCTGATACTACAGTTTTCCATTTGTGTCACCTACACCGCTTCCAAAAAGCAAAATATATTCGCTGAAAACATTGGTAGAAGAAGCCAGTGCTAAAACAAACAGTGTAGCTTGTAAGTGTTAAGACCTTCTAACTCCATGTCTTGGTAATAATTACCCTGCCACACCCTGAATCCCAGGAGCTCACCATCAAAAGCAGCGAAGCAGAAAATTGCTATTAGAAGCAAAAGGTCTGTGTTCAGAAACGCAAACAGGGAGTTTTATGTGTGTGGATGTTCCACACCCGCGACGTCCACAGCAAAACTTCTGACTCCAGTGAGGACAGGATTGCATTCGGCATTTTACACCATCTGTGCATCTTCAGTACCCTCAGCCACAGCATAGTACATAATAGAACAAAGTATATGATCTCATGTCTGGGGTATATTTAGGTATGACTGACTGCAACAAAGATAGGCTGCACACAAGTCCCATGCAAGAAGTTACATCACAAACCCTCCTCACACAGTCTTTACCACTTGTGAAGCAGCTGTCAGTTGCACTAGAAGAAGACAACTTATACACTCATCTAGAAGCGATGTTTTAAAGGGTACAAACAGGAATGTTTGGACAGAAAATCAAAATATAGTTTTAAGAACAACTTCAGGTAAAAATAATCTTAAAAGTATGCCTGGGAATTTTTTTTATAAAAGAAACTGGCAGAAACTGAGATGAAACATTGTCATTAATTCTGAGTCTGTACTGCAGTGACATGACAGGCATGGCTTCAATCTGCTTTGGTTTGTTCAAAATAAGCTTCTTCATTCTCAAATCTCTACATTTTGTATACAAGCAGAGGGAAAATTCTTAGCACAGCCTGAATTTAACATCATGTTTTGAGAGATCATAATTGGAGAAAAGACATTCCTTTCTTACTTTGGAAATACTCTTTGGAAATGCTCCACATTGATTTAACTTACTTACTAAAAATTCTCAACTCAAATACAAAAGTGTAAGAGAGATCTGACCAATTAGATCTATTGAAGTAACTTTTTTCTTCAGCAGCTGACAGCTTGTTGATTCCTTTGGGTTAAATTTACGTTTTACTTATCCGATTAAGATTTTGTAAATTAAATATCAGTATTCTACTGTAAATACTTTACCCGAGTGAACAATTAAAATATCTAATATCTATAACCTCTATTTTTTAATAATTTAGGTAACAGTCAACAGCTAGCAAAACCACAGTAATTTATATTTCCTAAGGCCGCCTTCCTCAATTCTGACATCAATGTTTGATATCAAAATTTCTACATCCATAGACAATATTTCTTCCCCAGTAAGGATGAATCAGTATTTTAGTCCCTGTGTTTTTTCCTCTATATTCTGACACAGATTATTAATGTCCTTCCCATTTTTCTTTCTCAATTTTTTCTCCCCTTTCTCTTTCCCTTTCCTATTATTTTTAATCATCCAATACCCACTTTGATGTTTCCTTCCTCCATTCTGCTGACTGTTAACTCTCAGACCCTTACGAAAGACTGGCAGCTTCCAGGCTGTAAACAGCAGAGAAATGTTGCTATACTGTTATCCAAAACTCAGGGCCCCCAATACAGAGGAAAACTTAATAAATGAAGACACACAGAGGCAGGGTCTTTCTCTGCTTTCCTACCCTTGCTGTCCTGTTAGGTGTTCTCAGTTTTCTGTCATCTTCATGAACTACAGGATAAAGTATCAATACTAGAATGAGTTTTTTTCCCCAAAAATATGTGGAATGCACATGTTGTCTCTTCGCAGCTTTTCCATCCTGCTTATCAACAGTTTTTCTGTCTCTGAAGGCATCTATTTTAGTTCTACAGTTTTGAAAATCCCATTGGTATCTTCCTTACTTATCCCAAGCAAGAAAGTGTTGGGACTATCCAGAGGCCCGGTTATGCATTTTATAACTATTTTACTTGGGGAAATTATTTGTAAAAGGAATTTAAATGCTTTTGTAGTTTAAGCAACATATTTGAGTAAATTTACAGGCATCAGTGAATCCAGTTTAAACATTTCTGTAAAACAGGTAATCATTAGTATAATCTGAGAGATCATCTGAGGGAAAGATGATCTCATTTGCAGTATTTGGCAAAGTCACAGGAGATTTTATTCTTCTAACTCAAAAGGATCTGGTTCAGCACAGCTAGTCTAGACATGGTCTACAGATGCATAAGCTAAGAGAAGATCTAAGAACAACACACTTAAAGGTGACAGCCTTTGATCTAGAGTGCCACAAGGGAGTATTTATAAAACAAAAATCTATTTTTAAGTGCTTTCAAGTTTCTTGGGACCTACCCACACTCCTCTCAAGAACTTAGAGAAGACCAGTCAAAATCTAGGAGTCTCAATAGGCATTGTCTGTTCAGACCAAACAAGGCCTTAGAAATGACAGCCAGCAATTCACATAACATTTTTGGGCCCTCTGACTCTTAAAAAAAGGTTTCTACTAAATTGAGGCACAAGAATTCTGCCCATGCTAGTAGTAATTTTGAAAACAACTTTTCTTTCAGCTGATCGAGACCTGACATTTTGGAAAAAGAGATGTGTGTGAACAGATTGAATAGTAAGAGTAGACCTTTCTCCAACAAAATATGTTTTCCTAGTAGTTTAATATTTTTCCCCTCTGAATGCTTTTGCTTTTCTCCAGGTCTCCCCACAGTTCTTGATTCACTTCACTTGATATCAATTCTTTTTTCCTCCTGTAAATGCTGGAGTCCAAGGTTTCTGTCCTTACAAACCAATTACTAAGGAGTGATCTTTTTTTAACATTCAGATGAACCATGTCAGTTAGACACCTGAAGTTAGGGTGGTGTCCATCCACTATAAGACACAGGTCAGCAGGGATTTTGTCAATTGTGATCCTCTTTGGCTATCCCCATCCCAATTCTGAAAGTAGCTTTTCCCCAAGAATTAATTTATAAAGCAACTGTAAATTACACACACTGCATTTTTTTGAATTAGTAATTATAACTCTTTGAAAAAAAGTCAAAGGATATTTATAGCATCATTATAATAAATAAATCATTTTAGTTCGGAAGCTACCTAATGGACTTTAATGACCAGATAATTCATGGAACAGCTATAACAGTGCCAGAAGGACGCAGAGCACCTTCTGATAGTACCTTAGCCTACATTTTTTTCCCTTCACATATCAGACATAAGTCACTGTGGATGATCTATAAGTTCAGTTCATCATTTTCCTATAACTGGAATTTGTATAGTAATAATGTGGAATTTAATTCATACTTCCACAATTCACTATTCTATTCTGTTGTTTCTAGATAAAATGCTAGATTTGAGAAACATTTCCTTTTTCACTCAGTAAAGGATAGTATTCCTCAGAAGTTCATTTTTCCTTTTTGCCCTCCAGTGAGATTGGCAAAAACAATGTCACAAAGCAGAAAAAAATATTAGGTGCTTAAAATCATTCTTCTTTCAAAGTTTTTATAACTGGGCCTTTCTTGTTGCACTCTGTATCTGCATGGGAAAAGGACTTGCAGGTATGATTAAAGATTAAGTAATCATGCCTTTTATTCTAAAGAATCACTTTCAAGGTTTACGCTGAAATCTCTAATTATTTTATGTTTCATTTGGCAGAAAATATTATTCCTACAAAAGGACTCAGAGATGGTATACTTTTTCAAAAGATATACTTTTTCTGTTTTTAAACATCTGAAGAAGGTAAAATAATAATATTTAAAAAAAAGTTTTCTTTAAAGCATTGCCCAGATAAGTGATATGAAGTGACACGAATACATTATTTTCCATTAAACTTCTGCCTACATCACAATCTCATACAGTAACTGGTTTTTATCTTCTTCTAGGTATCCTTGGGCCTGTTAGCCAGTAACAAATACTTGTACATGACACATTCTGAATCATTATTCTTTAGGAACCTTGGATTGGTGTATTAAGATATTGTTAAGTTTTTCACTTAACAATGTGAGGAAGTCAAGTCCTCCACTGCACTCCAGAAATCCACCGATGTTTCAATAACCTCTAAGAGAAACAAGATAACAATTTAAATCTCAGTGACTCTTGCCTTCTTTGATACAGATATGATTTTTTCCTCAAAAGGTGAGAGAAGTATAATTGACACACATGCAAATACCAATTGAGAAATGTAAACAGCCTCCCACAGAAGAATCTATATTCAAGACTGAATTTATAAAGAAATAAAATATAATAAGTATTTTTGAAATAAAACAGCTGATTCCATTTTTCTCACACAAATATTTTTACACAGTTGTCTAGATGACCTTTTGGTTTCTCAGTTAAATCAATCACCCTACTTCAATATCAAATTGCAAGTTCAATAACAACAACCTAGTACCTTTTATTAAAAGGGACAAAGATTGCTTTAATATGATTCCTAGGAGTCTACTTCTTGGTATGACTAGCGGGGTGCAGGTTTCCAGCATATGTTTCTTTCTTTTCAAACTTATTGATTTATTGTTGTACACTTGATTATACAGTTGTATAATCATTTGGAAGGAAAATGCTTCTCTAAAATTATTTCTAACCACTTTAAGAAACTTGAATTTAATGTGCCAAGATAATGCATAAGAAGCAGTTCCAGGGCTAAACCTGGGTAATTAAAAACACAATACTTTAAAATTCTTGCAGTTTATAGCAGACTGAGATGCAGACTGGAAGAAATGGAAGAAAAAGTATAAATCAAACTTCAGCCCACCTGTAGAAAAAACAGCAGCTCATGTTTTCCAAGCACTGGCAAAATCTACAGCGGCTGTAACTCATTTGCTGAGTATTATGTACAGCCTCAGAACAACTCATAGAGCCTTCTCCTAGGCTATTAGCATGTGGTGATTAAAAGACTGAATTGTTTTGTTTAGAAGCTTTGTTGTAACTTTCTTAAAAGTCACTGAAAAAAAGATAGAAGTATTATATAATCTGAACACTCACCAAGGTAAAATCATCAGGTAGTCTCCTAAATGCTTTTATTTCACATGTACAGTGTCAAAAAAGTCTTTCCTCTCTGTTTCAAGCAAAGCAGCAGCTGAAGCCAGTGCCTCTTGAAGCTTGCTGTGTATCACACTGCCTTTTGTTTATTGCTTCCAAAAGTAAGATAAGAAAAGATAAATGTGTTCTAGGAAGATTATCTACAACAGTTCTGTTTGCCTTAGTCTTCTCTCAGTCTCCATGGGACCACCAAAGCAGATGAAAACATCATAGTGCAGCTGATGAATTAAGAAGATGGGTCAGTTATCAAAGGATTATTTTTACAATTGTTTCACAAAGTAAAAAGGCCAGAAAGCCAGTGTTCAAAGCACTTGACTAGGAGTTAGTTTATGTACTCTTAGGTAGGTTTTCTTAAGGAAACATGGTTTCTGTATCAACAAAGAGGGGCAATGGTTGCAAGTTTTTTCAAGCAAGATTCCAACTACATTCACTGGGGAAAAAATCACCATAAGCACATGAATATGCTGTACAGTCATATTATGGAATGCCCATCCTTGAAAATATTCAGAATTTGACTGGACAAGGCACTGAGCAACCTTATCTAACTTGGAAACTGGACCTACTTTGAACAGAGGGTTGGACTAAAGATCTCCACAAGTCCCACTGAACCTACATTAGCCTGTGATTCTGTGTAATCACACTGTTACCTAGTTATTTCTGCAGTGATTTGCCAGTTTCAGAAAAATCTAACTTACAGGTAAGAAAGATAGATATTAAATTCTTAGAATTGGCTTCCATGACATGTAGTCCTTGATAGCTGTTTCTTTTTCCCCCCTTTCTCCCCCTCCACAAGTTTTTGGCCATCTAAAAAGTGATTTTTGTTTGTTGCTTGCTGGCCACATACTTCAGTTCTGAGTCAGTCATGTGACATACTACCTTCTAACCTGCTGGAAGTCAAACAACAGCAGATAGAGGATTTTGGAAAGGAAGAGTGTGCAGATGAAGAAAGCCTATACCTCAGTCACGGTATGCAAAGGTACTGGAAAACACAGCTTAGTAAATTCTGCAAGCAGAACTGTGTGCTTCTCAGTAAAGTAAGTAAGTACCTAAAGCAACTGCCTTGTACTTTACAGTACTGGAAAATACTTTTAAATATTTTGTCTATGAGCCCTAAGGAAGAGAAAACAGTGTAATACTTGTGCCTTGAAATACCTCTGAGCTTGAAAAATATTATGGATGCAAAAAATTTGGATTCCAGAAGGCTGAGAAATCGAAATTTGAGATGGTGGTTAAATTTTTTAAGCCTTATACTGCATTTTAGGCAGCTTTTTTTCCTTCAATTAACAGGGTAATTATAGTAAGTATAAACAAAAATTTATATATGGAATGACATTTCTGTAAATTCCCAATTTACTATTTTTTATTATATTATGAAACTTTAATTTTGCATGATCTCCACTGACTGCTATGGTTACTTTTGCTACAAAATTACTCTACACTCTTGCTGTAACAGTTTCCACACAGGATTGAGCACCCAAGGACCACATATGCTACAAGACCATTATTCTGTTAAGCAAAACTAGTAACCATATTTCTTAAAACATGAATGTGGCTGTTAATTTGTTCAGCAGAGAAACGTAACTCCTATGAGACATTACTTTTCAATTCACATCATAGGGTAGTTCAATTGGGGTTTTTTATACATAAATCTGAAAACAATCTACTACATAGTCTGGTTTTTTTAACTTTAAAGACTACCTTCCTCCAAATATTCTGCTCTGGCTTTTACTAAGTCTGAAAAAAAAACCCCAAAACCACAACCCACCAACAACAACAAAAATAACAACCAAAAAAACCCCATCACAAAACAAACAAAATAAACGTGTGGGATAACAAAGCATTTTCTGCAGAGGTTTGTCAACCCTGGGGTAAACTTCATCCTTTGCAAGGTAGCTGCAGGGCCTATGTACAGAAGCATATAAAGAAATGCTTTAAACCGTGGATACTTTCAGTTTGCAATGACTGACAAAGTTTAGGCCCTTCACTTCTGGTTTCTGTCCTACTGCCTCCCAGAGCAGATCTCACTCGGCGCTGTTTCCCACTTCAGTGCAGTGTTACCTGACACCAGGGTTTGAGTGAGGTTTGACTTTGCACTTTGGTCAATCAGGATCGTCCCTCTTAGTGTAACCACAAGCAGTACAGAAAAAAGTACCAGGTCCAAGTGCAGTTATCACTGTTCAAATCGTACAAATATTACACATAGGGTTTAATGTGCAATCAACATAAAAATGTAAAACTGAAAACACAATGTTACAAGCTCAGTCAACTACACAAAGATCAGAGAATGTTTAGGAACATTTCCACATCTTCCTTTAAATTAGATTACATGAGATTATTTAGCAATGCTTATGTATCATATTTCTCCACCTAAATCCAGAAGACATTTGGCTATGCTATTATTTTGGAAAGACATTTAACTCAGTACTCAAAATGATACGGAGTTATTTTGTTAACTACATCAAAATAGCAAAATGTTTCTAATTTGGACACAGGAGAGTCAACCGTACTGAGTTCTGAAAAAATCACTGTTGGGTCATTTAGATGAATCCAACCCATCAGCAGCGTCATCCTTTTTCTCCAGCACTCTTTCCCTCCCACACACTAATCAGTTCCATGCTACCTACTTTCTTTTTCCTTTCATACCTCTTGCACAGTCCCTGAATCCACCATTAGCTTTTTAGACAGTTAAAAGAACACTTACTCATAAATTCCCTGTCAACAGCTGCTTCTCTTTCAGCACACAGCAAAGTTTTCATAACTTCTCTTGGGGGCAAGGATGGGGTATCTGGATGCATGTTGCTCAGGTCAAAGCTCTCAAGAGGCTGAGCAATGGAGACACTACTAAAACTCTGATGGTGCTGGCTATGGTTGCTGCAGACCCTTGTGATAAAATTCTTTCCTGAGAGCATAAAACGATAGTTTTCTTCTAAGAACAAAAAGTAACACTTAACACTGGTGCTTTAATGCACAGAGCAGATATGCTTTTTATTTTTCTTAACTTTTTTCTCTAAATTTCCACTTAGTCTTACACCACCTAACACATGTAAGGGCAGACTTTCCTTTGCTCCTTTGCAGCCCAGTTGTTGCTGCTGTAAGATGATTTTTTTTAAAAAATATATGCCTTCCTTGGCAAAATTACTAGACACCACATGAATTTAACTTGGAAAGTAGCCTACTAAATATATGAGTTCGTTGCTTGCCTCAAGGAACACAGAAACATATACCATATCACATGATATCCATATCATGATCACAGCAAAACTATTCTTACTTGCTTTCAAGAAAACTTACTGAGTTCAGCTGCTCATTTTATGCTCCATACCTGAAATAACACTAACATAAACCTTCCGAAACAGCTCCTGGTTTAGACATTAAGAAATCACCCAGATACCCTTGAAAACACTCTCTGTTCTATACAACTTTAGGGTCTTTCATGAACTAAAGTTGAACAAGAGTTGTTCTAATCTTTCTAAGTGGAAAGATGGGTTATTAAATGCATTAATGATTATTAAAGGCATAATAGGATTGTCAGAGCACAAGAACTGGACTACCTGTTTTCCAAAGACTGCCTTCCTGAAATAGCAACCTTCAAAATGAATATGCATATCACACTTACTGTAACAACTGGATAAGCTTTTATTTTAAGCCACTTTTCTGGAATTTCAATATGAAATTAATTACCTAACATCAACATCTACTCTGCAACTGACATCTGCTTCTGAATCCTTGTTATTCTTCGTCATTTTTAGCAAACATTATCTCGTCATTACATGTATCAGAAAGCACAGAGGAATAAATTCCAAGCCATATAATAACTGTTTCCTCTGCTTTCCTATATACAGATAGTCTAAAAGTACTGTTTATTTGCTTAAATGTTTAGTTCTCACTCAGACTTGAATACAGTAATTCCCTCTTTCTGCGTGCATGACCCTGGAACAGAAGGGACGTAAACTGAAATTTAGTCGGGATTCAGATGACCAATTCCAAAACTGCAATATTTAATGCTGTTCAATTTTTTTGCACTAACACTCCTAAAGTAGCTAAAAGTCTGCTGCTGTACAAACCTTCAAGCACCTTATTAATCTCAACCAAGCTGGAAAGATTGGTTGAGATTATGATTGATTTCTTACGCTGGCAGCAACAGAACATCAACTCCATCTGTCTTGCCTAGGGGCCTTGATTTGGTACATGTTCTCAGGACACACTTCGTAAACTGGGCTGCATACAAAGTTCATTGGTAGCTGCTTCTTTCTGTTACAAAATGGCTAGATGCAGCTCCTGCGCATATCATTGTCTTCCCACTTCTCCATACCCTTCATACAGTATCCCAATGAACACTGAGCTAAGATACAGGAAGCTGGAAGGACAGTGAAGGAGGGGTATTCAAAAGAATAGCATTCTCCTCCAAAATCACTCCAATTACAGACCTCAGTCTTCTTTCTTAACAAGGCTCTGGGATGCACAGAAAAAAAATCAAATTCATTAATACAGTGAGAAAAACAGAAGTTTGATTCTTTACAAAAGCAGCATTAACTTCTACTATATAATACGCAAAGGCTTCAAGCATATTAGAAAGATAAAAGAGTGCCTGGGAATGCGTCCAGGCAAGCAGTATGGAATAGTCCACATCCACACCAGCAACGTTTCCTCTGTTTTTGAGTAGGCTGGCTGCAGGCAAAATGCCTGTTGTGAACAGTGTTTGGAACAAACTAACTCCTGAACTCGAAACCATTTGAGAGTTGCCAAATGACTGCAACTGTTCTCACAATACAACACTCCAGGTTAATCCTTTCCTGAAACTATTTAAGGCACTGTTTAATTTCCTACTATATATCTGGCCATCTGAAACAGAACTGAAACTGCAAACACTCTGGTTTTCCCTTCCTCAATTTCTCACCTTGGGCTAATTACACATCACAAAAAACAACTTCTTTAAGTACTCTTTTCCAGATTGCCCTGGACTATTTGGGAAAAAACACTCTCTGCCCTTTAGGCTGATTTTCATTTGTCAATAGTATTTTTTGAATAAATAGATTTCTCAGTTCTAGAAGTTACAACATTTATCATAAATATTCTGCAAGTGGAATAATTTAGAAGAACTAGTGAAATTTTCAAAAGCCTATTAAAAAGTTATAAAACTAAACCCATTTTAAAGTCATTTACACCTGGTATAAACTGAAGTTACTGAAGCAAGGCAAACTGAACTCATCATCTGGATGGTCTTAGCTTGAAGAAGATACCAGCAGAACATGGTAGTTTGAATATCAAATTAGTTATTTTGAATTATTATATTTTAATTTATTTTTTAAGAACAGACTAAACCTGGTATCCCAGTTCACATGAAATGCAAAATCTCATCCAATTAATGGCACCAACCCCAAAAGCCCAAAACCTTTTTGGATTCCAAGCACAACTGGCTGTCAAAGAGACTTGGGTTTCCCGGAGAACACATTACTTATCAAAATTGGACTGAAGTTCTTAAGTCTGCTGGGCAATTCCGAAAAAATTGTTCGGTGTCATTTTGTTTCTTATGCACTCTGTTTCTTATGACTATTTATCTCTAAAAGAGATAAATAACCAGGGGTTATTATCGTTGCTTGGGCATACTGGGATTTCCACCAACACAGACTATTCAATACGATTTGAAGATGTACGTGAAATTAAAACTTATGCTAGTGTATCTGAGTTTGCAACAGAATAAATAAGTATTAAAATAGCTTATTAACTTCACTATATATCAGATATTTTAATGTAAAACTTTACACAAAAAATTTTAACGCAGCAACCAAGTCATTATTAACTATTCTCTTCACACAACAAATTTATGGAAGAAAAGAAGTGTACTTCTTTAGGGTTCATGTATAAGTTCTAGCACTACTTTTATTTCAAGCCCAAGATCTGTGACAATCATGTACCCCAGAAAAAGCAATCGGAAAGCAATAGAGGAATTTTGGGATTTTAGTTCTTCAGAAATCACTTTCTGATGCTTTCAGTCATGGCAAATATTAGATTTTAAGTGGTACATACCCAAAGGCTCTCCTTCCTGTGTTGGTAACTCCAGGTCACTGGAAACTGACACTTCATCAACAATAAATTTTGACAATTCTGTCCCAAGATATGTAACCTGCACAAAGAAATCTAAATGGATAACTCATTGATTGATTTAGTGGATTTTTTTTTTTTTAATAGGTGTAAAAATTTCACTTTTCTTATAAAATGGAGTTTATGGACTTATCAATCTAATTTGTGTCTGTCAAGATTAAGGAGGAATTCTGCTAATTTGAGTTCTAAATGAAAGAAAAAAAATCCACAAGCAAAATACAGTCCATGTGCAAAGCCCTCTAAACTCTGCCAGTATGTTTGCAGCGTTTGTCGGTGACATCCTGACATTTCAATAAGCTTGCTCTTTTTTATTCAAACTACCTTTCAGCTTTTTCTATCCCTCTGAATCATTATTAAAAAGAGTGTTTTCAAATACATTAATGGCAACAGGCAGTTTAAAAATAACATGGGCCTATTACAGGATGAGGATGGTCAGCTCACAAACAGGGATAGAGACAAGCCAGGGATGTTTAACACTTTCTTTGCCTTTGTCTTCAACATGGAATACACATCAAAGAGGTCTCAGTGCCCTGAGCTGGAGGACCATGACTGTGAGAAATATCAACTCCCAGTCAACCCTGAAATTTTGAGGAATCTGCTTCTCCAGCTGAATCCCTACAAATCTATAGGGCCTGACGGGATTCATCCCAGAATCCTCAAAGAGCTGGCTGATATAATTGCAAAACCTCTCTCAGTGATTTTTGAGTGGTCTTGGGGTTCTGCAGAGGTCCCAGCTGACTGGAAGCTGGTGAACACTGTCCCAGTTTCCAAGAAGGGCAAGAAGGAGGACCCTGGAAACTATAGGCCTGTCAGTCTAACTTCAATGCCTGGTTAAGTTATGGAGATTATTCTGTGAAGTACTGAAAAAAACCTGAAAGACAACAAAGTCATTGGTCACAGCCAGCACAGCTTCATGAGAGGAAAGTCCTGCTTATCAAACCCAATTTCCTTTTATGACAAGGTAACCCTCCGAATTTATCAAGGGAAGCCAGCTGATGTAACTTTTCTGGATTTCAGCAAAGCTTTCAATACTGTCTCTCACAGGATCCTTCTGGTCAAAATGTCCAGCACACAGCTGGATAAGCACATCATGTGGTGGGTGAGCAATTACAGAGTAATAGTGAATGAGGTAACATCAGACTGGTGACCTGTCACTAGTGGGGTTCCACAGGGCTCCATCTTGGGCCCTGTGCTTTTCAATATCTTCATAAATGACTTGGACAGAGGACTGGAAGTAAGAAAGTCTGGATAGTAAGAAAGTCTGCAGATGGTGTGAAACTGAGAGAAGCTGCTGACTCCCTTGAAGGCAGGGAGGCCTGAGGACTGGGCAATCACCAACCATATGAAGTCCAACAAGGGAAAGTGCTGGATTCCGCAGCTGGGATGGGGCAACCCTGGATGTACAGACAGACTGGGGAATGAGATGCTGCAAAGCAGTGTCAGGGAAAGGGACCTGGGGGTCCTGGTTGATGGCAAGTTGAATATGAGTCTGCAGTGCCCTGGCAGCCAGGAGGGGGCATCAGGCAAAGCATCACCAGCAGTCAAGGGAGGGGATTGTCCTGCTCTGCTCTGCGGCAGCCCCACCTTGACTGTTGTGTGCAGTTTTGGGCAGCACAATATAAGAAAGATATTGAATTCTTAGAGAGTGTCCAAAGGAGGGCAACAAAGATGGTGAGGGGCCTTGAGGGGAAGCTGTATCAGGAGCAGCTGAGGTCCCTTGGGGTGTTCAGCCTGGAGGAGACTGAGGGGAGATCTCATTGCAGTCTACAACTTCCTCATGGGTGGAAGAGGAGGGGCAGGCACTGATCTCTTCTCTGTGGTCACCCGAAGGAACATCCTGAAGTTGTTTCAGGGGAGATTTGTATATGATATAAGGTTCTTCATCCAGCAGGGGTTGGGTGCTGAAACAGGCTCCCCAGGGAAGTGGTCACAGCAAAAAACCTGACAGAGTTCAAGAATGGATGATACTGTCAGGCACAGGACAGTCCTGTTGCGGTGAGGCCAGAAGGTGGTCTCAATGATCCTTGTGGGTCCTTTCCAACTTGGCATATTCTGTGATTCTGTGATCTTTAACACTATTCTTTCAAATCCCTGATAGCCCACAGTGCAAGCATTCCACATTCTTTCAACACTTATGACTAGTTCATCTCTGTACAGCTATAGTTATGTAGCTCTATCTTTGCTGCTCCCTTGGTAAAAGTAAGAAGATCTCTTAAAATTTAGGCTTGTATTCTTTTCTGCTTTAAGAACTGTACAGAGATCTAGATTAGTGAAATTTGTTATATCCATTTATTATTGCTATTTTTGGCAGTAAAATCAGGCCTACCTTATTCCACACATACTTCCATGTCACAGAAATATCACTTCCTAGTAGGTCTTTAACCCATTGAACTGGATTCTGCAGTATTCGTCCTTTACTGGTTCTGATCTTGCCATTCTTTAAGATTGTAGCTTTATGACTAAATTCCTAAAAAAAAAATAAATTTCAACTCATATATTAAAAAATCTGAAATAACATTCTTGGAACATGAAAAATGCTGAAGAACAATATAGCTGAAAAGTTGCAGCTAACTCTCTTTTTCTCTGAAAAAAAAGTGAAAGAATTTATTGCCACTATCATAAACTGTGTGATGTAAAATAAGAGGATTTATTCCACCAGAAAAAGATGTTGTAGCCAATAAGAGGACAAATCTCCCTATGTGTTTACCAGAATTGTATTTACATCTTAATTCCTCCTAGACAAAACAAAGCTTTGAATAAATTATTTTGCAACAGTTAACTCAGGCACTCACAGGAGGCAAGTCCGTGCAACAAGGAACTGCTACTCAAATGCAATCTGCCTTACACATGTGGAACATGCATGTCACAGTGAAATTCCAGCAAAATGCAAAGATGAAACGTATTTGCATAAGAATTTCCCTTATATCAAGGGATATAATTTATATGTTTTAGGAGGAACCTGACAGTCTTATCTTATGCAAAATTAAGTATAAAAGAACTTACTGTTAATGCTCCTTTGATAATGTAAATACAGCTCAGTTCTGCAAACACAACCTCCAGAAGCACAACTCATTGTGCTTAATAATTGTTTATAATTGAGCAAAATAAATAACTGTTAAACAATTGTTTATAACAGAGCAAGTTTCGGTTTTGTCATATTGGTCTTGGTTAGACTAACAGAGCTAAACAGTGGAAAAATCAGCTGTTGATAAACTCCATTAGTAAAGTCACTTATCATGCATGAGGTTAAATAAATAAATCAGAATAAGAGGAGGATCCAGCAAATATTGAACCACCTCCTACCATATCCACTGGCTTGGGGTATCCGTAAGAATTTAAATTAAGATGATTAACCCAAACGTTTTGATGAGCACTCAATCCAGTTCAGTTTCACAGCCTAGGCCTACAGAATTCAACAACTGCATTCAGCCTGTCCAAAGCTAACCATAGGTATGGACTATGCACCAGCTGCATGTTGTTAAGTACATCTCTATAATGAAAAAGGAAAATTTACTGATCATCTTCTCTTTGCAACACAACAGACATTGATTTCTAAATTTCAATCTCTATAGCACATTCTTCCAAGACATAAATGGATGTCATTTTCATCCTAGTAAAGATCACTGACTTTTCTACACTCTGAACACCAGTACTTCCACAGGGGGTTATAATTCCTTAAGATCCACATGCATCAAGCTGGTATCAAAGAAAACTGTCTTGAGAAATGACAGTAACCATACTGAATTCTTCATCCCTTGAATTAGTCATCTTGCAGTTCAAGGGAATATTATATGTTCTTTAAAGAAAAGAAGCATGTGTACATACCTATCATACAGACCACCGTAGAGCCTTGTGATTTACACTATCTTGTTACTAACACAAGACCACATGAAATGGCAACTCTCAGTAGAAAAGCATTCCAGAGCAGATTATAGGTGTAGAAAAAAGTGTCCTTTCTACATTAACTGCACCGGGTGAGTTGGCTGAAGAGAACCTTTCACGTTTTTATCAATATGCTGCCCTGCAAATAACTAGCTCTCATGTGGGAATTCAGTTAATAATTCCCTCATTTGCTCAATACTAAACCAGGCCCCTGCCAGCTGCCTTGCAAATCTGCTCTGTATTTGGAGGGACATGGACATGCTTTTCTATCAAAAAAGAGGTTTCTTTTTATTTTTTTTAATTCAAATATGGTTCGTATCAGACTGTAAAATTAGCTTGTAGCCTACAAGCAAAAAATTTTGCACGTATTTATGCCTATGAAATCCTTGATGTCACAATTCTTTATTTGAGGGATTTGCTTCCAAAAATCACATTAAATCACAAAACCCTTAAGCTCTCGCTCCTTCCTTCTGGTTCTAGCAGTAGGAAACATTAACAAACTGATAATGCAAAGTTAAACACAAATTTTACACATGCAATAGTCTGCGTGTTATAGTTACAGATCGATAAAAGACTTAATCCATAGCATTTTCCTTTAAAACTCATAAACAATTATCTGTAACCAATGAACAAACACATTCAATAATGAGTGCTGAAGATACAGACTGAATTATGAGAACTCCTGATTCCCCATTTTAGTGTGTGGGGTTTTTTTCATTATATGCTAATATTAATATTATTAGATCTCAACAATTACCTGCAGTTTGAATTCTAAAACATTTTCTCCTGGCTTAATCCTTCCCAATTCAAGCAGATCTATCAACTGAAGCTTTTTCTTACTTTTCCGTTCATACCTCACTTGTTTTTGTTCCCATTCCTGGTTAGTATAGCTCTGTGAAGATTTCTCACTAACATTTACTTGAGAATCTCTATTTGAGGTAAGATTTGTAAGCACCAAGTTGGTATTAAATGAATTCTTACTACTCCAAAAGACCATTTGCTGTGAAGTATTAGGGAAGTTCTTCACAGGTGCTAAAGAATTTACTTGCTGCTGCTGGAAAACTTCTTTCTTGTTTACATATCTGTGCAGATTCCCATGCGTAATAACCTGCAGGCAGTCACTGGCTGGGTGACAGACATTCTTATTCACAATATTTAATGTGTTGGTCACTGAAGTGGGATTTAAAGACTTGTTTCCTTGTTCTGCAAATGCTACACAATCAATGTCTTTTTGCTGTGAGCATCTTGTTTTAGCAGTGGAAACAGTAGGATCTGAAGGCAATGTCACCACTTCCGCAGCGTTTGTCAGCTTTGACATGTTGTCAAAGGGATATTCTCTTACACTGTTTTCAGATGCCAAAGCATGATCAGAAGCCTCTTTGCTTCTAATTGCTTCTTTATTTGCTCCTGTCTCATCCAAGCAGATGTGTGGATGCTGGCTGCAGTCCTGAGCTGAAAATCTATTTTCTAAAGAGACATGTGCTCCTACTCTGCTTCTATTAGGCATGTTGGCACAAAGCCCCATACTAAATGTAACTACATCAGGACATATGATTTCATCAGCAGTTAAACTTTGTCTTACATCATTTCCACAGAAAATAATGCAGTTTGAGCTTTGCTTCTCTGAAGATGATGAACTGAACATTTGCTTTGTTTTTCTGTAACTTTGTATTTTCTGCACTAATTTTTCCTGGTTTTGGGCAAGAGTCAACAGACTCTTTTGCCTAGAAGCAAGGTTAACTAATTGTTTCCTCAGTGCTCCTTTTTTGAAAGATTCCACTGAAGCCCTATAGAAAATAAAAAAATAAGGGCATCAGAGTTACTGTAAACACAAAATAAAGACAGTTTAATAGATGTAACCTACTAAGAACAGCAATATGTTCCAAAGGACTCTGCCAAAACCTAAAATATCAACAATATTTTTATCCTGTATGAAGTTTAAAGTTCAAATCACAGGGTTATGGACAAACTGCAGAATCTCACAGCAGGATGTACAAGTAAGAGAATCCCATAGAATTTGGATGGAAAGCATCAAAACAACCTTGTACTCCTATACCACCCTTAATTCACAGAATCCAAACTGGGTCTGTATTATAACTGTCTGCTCTTTTATTACCACAAATAATAATACTTCATTGAATTCAATGCCTTTCAGGATCTAATTTGGAGCCTTCTAAAATGAGCTCAGGACGAACTACTGAAGGGTGATACTATCAGAATTTTTTTATGGTGCACATAACAAAATATTTTGTGAAGTTACACTAGAAGTACCACATGACCATTAAAAAAAGAGAATAGAGCATCTTAGGATTACCTGCAATTCCCAGAAATATTTATCACTTCCCCCTGGAACAGTTTCACTCTCAGTATTAAAATGCAAATAAATCTGTGTAGCTATTAATTTTACTGTCCTTGTTTCTTAATTCAGTCACTAGTTCGTTCACAAGGATAATCTGGAACCCTAATTCCTCATAATTTTTTTTATTATCTGGTAATTTACACATTACATTTTATAGCTGGCAAAATGGCTCGTGGCAGAAATATTTCAGTCTCTGCTCAACAGCCTGTATGTTTTGCTGTGGGTCTACCTGGGAGCTGTACATGCTGCTTTTACATAATCAACCAATTCTGCTCACACAAACATTATGGAGACATCCTCAGAAGCTGGCCTAGAAAGCATCCATTAAACAGGATGTTATATTCTTATCTCACCACATGACCAGCACTGAGGTAGTCCCTCTCAGAAGGAAGAAAAAAAGAGGCCTTGTGAGAGCTAGAGTCATGAAGCTGACAATTCACACAGTCCATGCTCACACTAAGGTGAGCACTCCTATCCTACATTTGAGTTGTCCTCACAAAACATGAATGTCTGCAAGCATGCTTCAAGCCATTTCTTTAAATGGCTCTTGGCCGAACACTCCTAGTCTAGGGGTGCTAAAGAAACAAACCAGAGGCAGGGACACTCCAAATAGTGTCTTGAGTTGCTACTACCTTCCCCCATGATACAGATCAAAATTAATGTCTTTGTTCAATACCTCCATTTCCCAATTTCTTCTTAGGTATTTTTCCACACTTTTTGCATGTTCACTACTGAATTTCAATGCCCACTGTGTGCACAGCAACTGATTTGTATGCACTAGCTCAACTGAAGTTCTTCCTTGATGTAAATGCTTACTGGGGGTAACTGAAGCCAGTGTGGATCATGCTCCCACAAAATCTGAATGAAAACCACACAGATTTACTTTCATGCCACTGTATGCTAGTCTCCTAAAAACTTCTAACACTACTTCTATGAAGAACAGCTTCCTATCAATACAATCCCTCTATTCTGCTTACCTGTATTTTTTAGCAAGGGCATCCCTCTCTGTTTTCTGGCTTGCAAGCATTTCATTCAAAGTATCTTGTATTTGAGACAGCCTTTGTATATACACATCTGTTCAATATTTTGAAATAATCAAAATTATGGTGGTAATAAGCAGTAGAAAATAATTACAGTAATATCCTTTTTAATGTAGCAAATACATAGCCAAAGTATGAAGATATAGTTAGAGCAGTACCTTATACTGTCATGCATACTGATAGCTCTTTACAACTGGATTACTTTGAATGAAATCCTTCAGAATTAAATGCAGGTTTAATTCTGAGAAAATAGTTTGTACTGGAAAATTTTGAAGTGCACGTACTTTGTCTAGATTAAAAAACTGCCCTATGGATGATAAGCACTGAAAATTTTGAAGTTCTTTGTGTTGCAAAGAGCTACTTACGATGACAATTATACTGAGGATACCTGCAGAAGTTACACAGAAGGTGCACAAAACTTTTATGTTTGAAATATTATAAAACAGTTTAATGAACCAAGACTGTTCCAAGTTACATACAATGATAAAAGTATATCGATCAAGTTTTCACAGTTTCAAACCCATATTATAAACTAGAATGATAAATTGTCCCTTTTTGTTAGTTATATTCTTCTAAATTGAGAAGAACAAATATCAACTCCTCTATATATACCCTATCTCTTAAGACATATAATATAAGGGAGGGCTAGAAGTCACGACCAGTGGATACCACCAGGATAATTTGCTACACATGCTTAAAGTCTACAACAATCAGTGTAAGCTTTTCTTAATCATGAAAAACGAAATTATAGGATTAAAATTAGCATTTGTAAAATCCAAACTGGTTTTAAAGCATCTACCAGATATTTACCTACTCAGTAATACATACATACTGCTCTTATTAAGGCAGCTTAACAGCGAATTTGAATCTGCTATTTACAGGAGGTTTCACGCACGCAAATACCTTAGGATTTTATTCTGTGTTTTAAGTTTGTCAATGTACTTCCATGTTCTTGTTCAGTCTTGTGCCTCTTCGGTAGTAATGATTATGACTTAGTTTAAGATGTGCTATATTATTAATGCTTTTGCCAGTAGTGGTAACAGAGCACCATGTTCATTTCTCTCAAACTCCTAAACAGGAGAAGTCTGATAACTCTTTTCGATCTTTTTATGAAATTGCACTTATCTCTGTCCATAGGCTCCTGCTTCTTGTATCATCTACCTGCTTGTCCAACATTTTTCAAGAAAACATACCTATTTTAATTAAGACTTCATACATCACAAATTTGCTAAACTATAAATCTGCATACTTCCATATTTCACATTTCCTTTTAAAGGGAAAAATTTGCTTGTAAATATAATTTGAAAGCTCCACCCTATATTCAGAAAAACAGATTTAAGAACAAACCCTTTCTTTCTGTCACGAATCCAAACTGTTTCATGGGCGTGAGCTGCTCCAAAGTGAACAGTCCTGCCTAGATGGCAAAGGCAGCTGGAGAGAGAGGCCTTCGTCAAAGGCATTCCTACAGCAAGCTATGCCAACTTGAAGAGTCACGGTACAGACACAACAGACTCCAACTGCTTCACAGCAGCAGCATCATGATCTCCTAGGAAGTCACTGTCACTTAGTAAATTCTTGAGATTAAGCTGAACTGAGATTTGATAGCCTAAGACAAATTACACCTCTGGGCATCAGCATTTCTGAAACTGTCCATCATCCACAGTGTTTGCTTAAAGAATTCTCTTTTTTCTCTCATAAATTATTTCAGGCTCCTGGAAGTCCTGCCACAGAAGACTGAAAACGCTGCATCTGCTACTTTACATACAGACATAGATGTTCTTGATCATGGAGAGGCTCATGTACTTGTAACTGAATAATGCTGCCAACAGTGGGCATTCTTATCTAATGATCCATTTTGATATAATCAGTTCACTTGAGATCTGTGCCTCCAAGTGGCATGTTTACCTTTTTTGTCAAAATATTCATTCCTATGTAAAGTGGAAATACTTCAGGAAGTGCACTTACCTGAGAGATGCTATTAAAATCTTATTCTCTAAAGATATATTTTCCAGAGGAGATAATCAAAATATATTACATGCAATAACATTAAAAACAATTACATAACCAAAGATATCTACCCTCTAAAAATAGGTGAAACACTTGAATTTATGTCTACCTGCATCTTTAGAAGTTGTCAGTTCATATAGCAACAGTTCTTTCTGCTTCTTTTCTGTATTTTGTATGGCAGCAACATTCTGTTAATGAACACAAAATTACATTAAGAAGCAGAGCCAAGTGCACCATAAAAACAGGCCATGATACATGGCCTGCGGTTTAAGTATTGGTGGACTCAAGTCATTCCAGGCAGGGAATTACTATGTGAAGGGAATGGGGCACTGCTAAGACAGACATACATACTGTCAAGGGCTTGCTCTGCAAGGGGTTGTCACAGTCTGGTTTTATCTAGGCATTCAAACTAGTCCATACTCAGAGACCCACCTCTGAGCACACTGCAAGGATTAGACAGTGAAATTCAGCATGACAGCATCACCTAGGCAATGCAGATACAGCCTACAGATACCAGCAAGAGCTCTCCTGACAATCTGTGCAAAAATCTTCCTGGTTGTTTTACATTAAGATAAACGATTTCTAAATACCTTCATCATGAAGCCAATTCATTACTGTTTCAAAAAGAACCCTTTTGGAAACATGATGAAAAGCCTTAGGACTCATGACATTTTTTTCTATTCATATAACCAGTAAGAAATATAAGTATTGAATACCCTTTGTACAATAAATGTAAGTGCACAGGAATCATTAAAAGAGCGAACAATAAACACACTTGTATATGTAAAACACAACTTACCTATTATAAACCTCTGTATGATGCTGTTTTTACATACATTTTAATGGATTAATTATTTACATTATATTTTTATATTACTCAGTCAGCAAATGTCACTATGCACTACCACACTAGGAAGCAGTTTAACAAAACTCTGTTATCTATACTTACCACACTGTATTTCTCATGTTGTGGCTCCCAAGCTGCATCATCATTTTTACAGTAGTCAAAGCAACAATGTTCTGATTTCCTCTCTCCACAATTCAGAAAAAATAAATAAAATTTATTATGAATTTGCAGAAGCATAATAGGTTACAAAGATACAATGGCAGATCAAATAATAAAAAATATCTTGTATAAAAATGAAATCAAATTTAGGTAGCATAAGGAAATAAGTCCTTAAAGTTAACACTTTGAAAACCACTTATTTCCCTTCCTGTAATAGGAAATATGGATAATAAGAAAATTTGAAGACCTGAATATTTTCTTACACCTCATTCTCTCAAAAAAACCAAAACCCACTCATGTATCCTACTTTCTGTAAATAAATTAATATAATTCAATAGTTAACAGAGTTAAAAATATCAGTGCCAGGCAATACGCAGCTCCACAAATCAGCACTATTTGAATGTATATTTTTTTTCTTAAGACCATGGGGTAATACTATAATTTACATTACAAAACCAACATACCAGTACCTTCAATTGTCGGAACGGGAAGTAGAGAGTTCATAGCACTGTAAGACTTCAGAAGTTCTTTCATTTCTTCATCACAAGCTTGATCCACAGCACTTTCCCCTGCTCCATCCCTCTCATAGGGATTCGCTCCATACTGCAGTAGAATCCTGACTGCCTATTATGTATTTTTATTATTTGTATTGTGGTAATTCTTACTGTGGACAACTATGTGTGTTGTATCTAACATAAATCACAAATAATACACATACAAATAAGATACTCTAAAACCTGTTACACTTGCAATCCAAATTAAACAAACCAGATTAACTGGCTATTATCAATACAGACTTCCATCTTACATTTCTAATTTTTCCATTAAAATACGTAAAGAGTTCACAAATTGTCATTAAACCTATCACTTTTATGGTACTGTTATACAAAGCAATTACAAAACATCATATATCTAAATTAAAAGGAGCTGGCCAATTGAATTAAGACCAAAATGCGAAAAAGAAGTGGAATTTTTTCTTTAACAGCAGTTTCGGTTTTCTGGTTACATGAACTGATATTTTTTTTCCTAATTCCAAATAACTTGCAAGTCTGTTTAATTGTAAAATGTGGAAATGAGATTAGTGGCACCAGCGGAATCATCTATCCCCTAAAATTCAAATTATATGAAAGTGCTGATGAGGTCAGAGCTCAGATGTTAAAGAATTTTCATATGTTTGATTTCCCCATTTTAGCATTTCTTCTTATTTCTTACACTCAGAGTGCAGTTAAGTATGAGAAAGTATCAGAAAGACAATATTGTCTTGAAGTTCAGAATGTTCTCCATTGGTTTTCCCTTGCAATACTGAATAATAAGCTTATACGTTTGCAAGAACCCTAATAATAGTTTGGCACCAGGTCTGTGAATCATCCCCTTTGTTTGACTGTTTTTCACAGAAAAAGATAAATGTGATCAAACATGTCCCTCTGACAGATATAAAAGTACTATGTCTGAGCCAATCTGGCATTATCTTCTTTACATTCAGTTCACCAGAACTAACTCTGCCAAAAGAACACTTTATTTATTTGTGTGCAGTGCTGGGTCCCACAATTTAAGAATGATGTGAAGGTCCTCGAATGTGTCTGGAGCAGGGCAACAAGACTGATGAGAGGGCTGGAAGCCATGTCCTGCGAGGAGCCAGTAAGGACTTTGGGCTTGTCTAGTTTGGAGAAAAGGAGGCTGAGGGACAAACTGAAGCTACAGCTTCCTGAGCAGGGGAAGTGGAAAGGGAGGTGTCCATCTCTTCTCCCTGGGATCCAGTGATAGGATGTGTGGGAATGGTTCACAGCTGTGCTAGGGCAGGTTTAGACTGGACATTAGGAAACATTTCTTTACTTTGAGAGATGGTCAAACACTGGAATGGGCTTCCTGGAGAGGTGATCAATGCCCCAAGACTGGGGTATTTGGACAATGCCCTTAACAACATGCTTTGATTTCTGGTCAGCCCCAAAGAGATCAGGCACTTGGATGAGATGATCACCATAAGTCCCTTCCAACTGAAATAGTCTATCCTGTAGAACCATTTTTAAACAGCAGGCCTAGAGTCTTTAAAAAAAAGAATTTTTTCACAATGGAGATGGTGAGACACTGAAACAGGATGCCCAAAGAAGCTGTGGACACCCCATCTCTAGATGTTCAAAGTCGGGTAGGACAGGGCTTTGGGCAAGCTGAGCTAATAAAAAAATGTCCCTGCCCATTGCAGGGGGCTTTGTGGCCATATACTCCTCTGCTTAAGCCATAACCACCAGGGGCAGCCGTGGTGGTTGCATTGAGCTTACCTGGATTTTGGGGGATGAATGGCAATAAAGTAGCCAAAGACTGCCTGGAACAGTGAACAGGTGTCTTGCTGGTATGCAAATATGACTGTAAGTAATTCATCTTACTCCATAAATAGCAGACAGCCCTGGGCTCTTCAAGCTCTCCTGCACAGCAGTGGTCTGCACACCAGGATCTCCCCTTCAGTAGGGACATCTCTCAAGGTTGCTCCTCAAGACTGAGAGATTCCTTGCCACAACAGATTCTCAGTGATTAACTGTATGCTAAACTTCGATATGTTAGCTAACTGATAGAAAGGACTGATTGTGCACACATAATCCTTTAGATACGAACTGCTGACTGAGTCTGAGACCAAGTCTGGATCTAGTCATCTGAGATGGAGTTTAGAAAGCAAGGGGGTCCTTTCTGGACATCATGACTCAACAGGAAGGTCCCCCTTCCGGTTCCGTTCCTGTCCTCTATGCAGTAAATAATCAATGTATCTTGCCTCAAATCTTGTTAAACAACTGTCACATTTACCAGTGAACTTTGCTAACTCAGTCTTTTCTATCAATAAAGTATATTGTTTCTTCTCTCTTACGTGTGAAATGCATCACTCTACTCTGCAGCATCACTCCTCCCTGCAGCAGGGTTGGACTAGACAATCAAACCAAGAATGCTCAATTTTAGTATTAAAAAGCCCAAACCTGGGAGAAAACCAAAGGAAGTTTCTGAATTTTTATGCTCTGCCTGCTGTACTAAAAAAGGCAACTAACTGTACAGTTTCAACTGTCACTATTGAAAAATATTTCTTTCTCTAATTTGGATCACTTTAAAGAATCCTACTTTATTTCCTAAATGCAAATCTACACTAAAATTCTATTAATAACTTGAATGAAAAGAGGATTTTGCTCTGCTGGAAATCAGCTTCAGGAAATCTTACGAAAAAGAAAAATGTACCTCCAAATAATTGCCAGAAACAGCATCGTGTATTGGTAAAACACCATCCAGACTTCTGCTGTTGACATCAGCACCTGCTTTCAGTAATTCTAAGATCACATCAGTAAATCCCCTACTGGAAGCTTCGTGAACTGCTGTCCAACCTAATAAAGGCAAGACGACACACAGCATGCATCTGATTTGGAAAGATCCACACAGATCGCTTAGTAGTGATTATACATTTTGCTGCATTTAAGATAAATCTTGTACAAATAACCATCTTGAAATGCCAAGGTCAAATATTTTCTGTGCAATTCAGTTTACCTCAGAGAAAAATGTAACCAATATTAAGCAGAAAATATACTGCTTTCTTTTCTACTACAGTACTGAAAATAATAAAAGAAACAAAATACTGGAGCAGAAAAACTCTAAAAATTCAGAAGCAGAACATTAATAGTCTCATTTCTAATCTCACTACCGTTGTAGTCTGCCAGGCATCTAGAATAGAATACAATGCATTTTGAGAGTATGAAAACAGAAATATGTTATACATTCAGGCAGAGAAAAAAGAAAAGATAATCTTGTCATCTGGTTTTTACCCTTATTTCTTAAGGAAATAATACCTGTCGGAATGTGCTTCACACACATACATATACATGCATATGAGCATTATTTCTCTCACCAAACTTTCAAGTTCACTTTCTGTACACATCTCTATAAATGTGTTCTTCAGCAGAGAAGCAAGACCCTATTAATACTCCTGCTGAGAAAAGGTCTGCATTACTTCCATGCTGTGACACAAAATCCAGGTATTCGCTGATTGTGCTTGCACTTGTTTAATGAATTCCTTTTCTCCTCACAATTTTAAGTCAAGAATCCATATTTATACTACAAATTATGTAAAACTATATCATAAACAAGCCCATAAGAGAGTAATTTTCAAACCTGCATAATCCTGTTCATTAACACAAATTCCAGATGATATTAGAGTCTTCACCAAGGACAAATCTCCTCTCTTAGCAGCAATATGCAGCTGAGTTTCCCCTTTTTCGTTTCTCTTAATTTTCTTCTTTCGTCCAGTTCTTGAATTACAGGTAGTGTGTACAATTACAGGTTCTTTCCTGGTAGATTCTAACAGCATATTGGGTGTTCCTTAAGAAATTTTTGCACAAAGAAAGTTTAATTATAAACAGAAAATTAAGCTTCATAACTCATTTGAATTACTGCAAATGTGTGCAATACTGTTGCTTTAATTAGTCAATAACATTAACTGACTACATCAAAAGGTTAAAAAGTAGTGTGTAAGAGCTCAGACAACAAACAGACCCTAAAAAAAAGAAGTTAAAGTTCAAATCTAGATGATTTAACAAGGGTACAACAAACGTGGGATGAAACACAAGGTAACAAGGTTAAAGTTCTATACTGTATAGAGGTAGGGAGTATGTTATGTTTCTTCATGGACTGCTTTCAGGCTACCAGGCGTGGCTGCTAAACACATAAACTACACACATAAATGTATTTAAGAAACCATATAAAACTATATCAGTTCCATATACAGTATATCAGATAGATACATGTGTATACATATATATACATATATACACACTTATACGTATAGGTATACATACAGATAGGTGAATATGTATTTATATACATCTATACATATCTATAAATACATAAGGTACTTTTACAGCTCTGATGTGAAAAAGTCCTGTAGGCTGATTAAAAATTTTTGATTAATGTTTAGTGGCATAGATAAATTGTCTTTTAATTAAACCTGTGCAGGATTGGACCCATAATTGTAAATAAACTTGATTTAATCCTTACTGGTTCACAGAGCAAACAACACTCACTTTAAATTTTATCATGTGATCATCAGACAGGTTCTAATTCTGAAACTAATTCAAATTATAAATTCAAATTGAAATACAAAGAAAAACACAGATTACCAAAGTACTGATTATGCATGTAGAATAAGGACAACCCCCTTCTCAAACTACAACCAAAAAGACAAGGTATATAAATCTTCAAAAGCTCTATCATGTATGTCAGCTTTTTAAAAACTCCTGTACTCTTCATTTTAATATCATGCTATCAATATTTTCTTAAAAATTCACAGTGGTCTTTCTCTGTTCTCTTGAAAATCTGTAATTCATTCAAAAAACCTGAAAGTGTAAGGTTTAAAACGAGCGTTTTGCATGCTCTTATCCTTGGAGATTTTGTCAATTATTCCTATGAACAATTAGTTGCTGCATCTCCCTCTTCTCATCAGACAAGCTGTTTTCTTAAATATTTGCAGTCAGCAGTATCCACTGGTATCAAACATCTTCCAGGATTTGACAGCTGCCTTTCTTAAGGCTCCTCCTGCACTCTGGAAAATTCGCTTTTCCAATGTTTCCTTGAAGGTAAACTACTAAGCTTGTCATCCAAGACTATTTGGAAGAATACGAAATGATATTAGAGACAGACATTCACTGAGGATAGATCCATACTAACGTTAAACTATCCTGTTCAGGCACTGCTCCAGCCAGGCTATGGCAGCATGGAGCTCACTGTAGGCTTTTCAAAGCTGTCTGAAAGCATTCAGGTAGTCCTCTTTGCACTGTGGGTGCTTGGCCCACACTGTATTGGCAACCAGAAAAGCTCAAGAGTTCATTTTTTAAATGAAAACTGAGATTCTAGAGCTCACAGAGCCATCACATTATTAAAATACTTCTCCAATTTGAAACCTACTTTTCCGTAAGATAATGTATTGTGTTTTGTCTAAAAGCTTCTGGGTCTGAACTCCCAAAGCAATCATCTGCTTTCTGGTTCTTCCTTTTTTTTCCCTTTGATTCATGGGAGAATGTCCAAGGGACTGTTTATAGACATCTAAGAAAAAAAAGGCACACAACAGCCCATTAAGTTAATGACCCTTAGGAATACTGGCAGCCAGTGAACAGAAATAATTGCAGAGTTTTCCAGTTAAATTGCCATGTACAACAGTTTGCTTCACGGCTGTTAGGAAACATTTGCAAAAGCATAATGGGACACTGGTATGTAAATCAAAATACTGGTTCTCTGTTGGATGCACTGTCAGGTGGGTCATGAGCAGGAAAGATCCAGATCTTGGCAAAAACAAAGTCCACTCAGCACAGTATAAAGATAAAATGAAAAGATTACAGTAACCAGCAATCAGGCTAGATCAGGCTGACATACCTCAACAACTTCAACTTTGTGCTTAAAAAAGACATTTGAATACCTCAACATTGGTCTAAGAGCAAGGCTGAACTGTAAGAAAAGAAGCAAACTGTACCTTCCTTCCCTATAAGCACATTAGGAGTGTTGGTAGCCTAGTAAGTGACTGACTGTAGATGACAGCAGCTCTGCATCATTTCAGAAGAAAAATTTTTATTCAAGAATAGAATAATATAAGGAAGAGCAGTGGGAGGTAGGAACAATCAGATGACATACTATGGCCAGTTAATGAAGAAAAGGCATAAGAGAGCAAAAATCTGAAAACTCCAAAAGTAAGAAGACATTATCCCATCTTCCCTTTTTTTCTACTGCAATCTGAATGTCATTATCCTGGACCCCAAACTTATTAAGGCCTTCAACTGTACAAAGGGCAATACCTTCTTGCACCACCTCTCAAATGGCAACACTCTCCTGGTACAAAGGGAATAATAAAATTTTATCTGAACAAAATATTTCCTGAAGAATCTCTTTTGAGGAAAAAAGCAGCCTGGGAAATGCTATTTCAATGGAGACCAAAATGTAAGACACACATTCAGAATAAAGTTTTTTAAATCATAATTTTATACATAGGAGGCAAAAAATAGAAATAAAAAAAATCCAAAACTGTATTAATGCACACAGACCTTATTATAAAGGTTCAGCAGGAACATAAGAGCTACAAAAAAGAACGTCTATAGAAAAAAGAAACATTTCTACGTTCACTGTTTGTTCTTCCAGTAAATAGCATGGGTGATGACATGTATTAGATATGCCATGGATTTTTTTTCCAGCATGATTTAAAAAGACATGCCTACAGCAGGAAGAACAAAATTTAGAAATAGGAAAGATAAGCACCGACACTGCCAAGAATTGGAAAGCAGTAAGTAACAAGAAGCACTTACTCCTCTCCTTCTCCCTTCAGCTTCCAAAGGAGAACACACACTTGCAGTCCAGAAATTCAAGAGAGTAGGGACTTAAGAAGGGTTGAAAATAAGCAACCACCTGAGAAAGGAAGAGGGAAGAGTGTTCTGTACCACTGAAGGCAGAAGACAAGAAGACTATGACTATCATAGAGAAAAGGATCAGCAGGAACTTCAAACAGTTTCTTGAGTGTTTTTTGTCATGTGTAACAGGACATTGCAGAGATCGGCTGATGGTTCCTTAACTTTTAAGACTAGTGAGCATCCAGACCAAACTGAAGTCCCCAAACAGAAGGAGAGTACTCATCAAACAGAAGTAAAAAATGTGCATGTTGATGATATGTGAGCAGATGTATTTGTCCATATTGTGTGTGCATTTATGGGGGGGCTGGGTGTATATTTGTTATATTATTACATAACCATGCTCTTATATACACCGGTTTTAAAGAATTGAATGCACATAGGAGCATGAATCCCATTGACTTTCAAAATATTCTTGATGCTAGCATTCATTTACATCTCATTCAAAGGCAACCAAGGTTTGACCAATAAACCCCAGCAACACATAACTGCAGTTCAGAGAAAAAACTTAAATTTTTTGCTGCACACACTTAGAAAAAAAAAATCAAATGTTATATCCACACACATATGCATTCACACATGCTTCTATAAACCTATATATATATCTATAAATCCACCTTTTCTTATGTATGTATATGCATACACTTATACTGACACAGTAGTTATTTGAAAGAGAAATTTTCAAAGAGCTGAAAACAGTTATAAATTAAAAAAATTGAAGAAAAAATGTCAGCAGAAAAATATTAATAACAGCTAGGAAGTATTTCACAACATATCTCACACTCAAGATGAAAAGCTGTAGTGATTCAAAAACTAACCTAGCTTAGGAAGGGAAATACAGAGCAATAAAAAATGAGAAATGAAAAAAATGGAAATGAATAGTAACAAGTATAAATAAGGAGTTGTAGAAAACTGATGTGGAAAACAAAAGAACACAAGGAAATAGTCACAGACAGCTGAAGTCCTAAGAATGTGCTATTTTAAAAACCTATCAAAACCAGAAAAAATAATTCCCTAAGTTTTATTTGAAAGACAGAAAGAAACAAAAAATGAAAAGAGATCATAGTTTACTTTACATATAGAACATGCTGTTGCATATGTATAACTTGTCTACAATATTGTGTGTAATAGTACTTACCATATTTAGCTTTCTAGAAAAATTTTCAAGCCATAAAGGTTTTATTTGAATCTAAAACATAACAATATATAAAATATTTATAAAAATACTGGAGTCTAATCTTTGTTGCAAACAGCACCTTGCACAAACCAGAAATGGCGAGAGTAAAGAGTGACATTGCACCTCCAAATTTTTTTGAAGATTAGTGACCTAAGTGATTCTTTTTGAAACTTAAGAGGAACCCCTGGCTCTTCTCTGTAAGACTCCAAGTGTGATTCAGGGTATCCAAGGAGTCTCAGAGCAGCAGGCTGAGGGTACTCACTAGCACCCCATCCACCTACCTTGCATATATCACCCAACGGCTTGTCATGGGCAAGTCTGATATTGTCCCAGTCCCTCTTCAAGTACAGTTTTGAGCTCTGCCAATGAGCCCCGCTAGCTTAAGAGCAAAGACCCTCTTCTTTCTCTGAGAAAGGTGAATGCCATCTGACACCAGCAGGTCTGGTGACATTTAAACCATCCCATTACTGAAAAACCCAGAACTGTGGCAGTGACATCAGTTATGGAGCCATGTTTTAATAGACTGGCTTTGTCTGTTTCTTCCAATGTCGCGGCTCACAACTGGGAGAGTGGAAGAAAATTATCTGTGCACCAGATTCCCCTACCAACTATCCCAAGGTTCTGAAGTCTCTTTTGATTCTCCCTGGACTGTGCATTGTAGCTTTACTGTCACCCACATGGAAAAGCAATAATGGATAACAGTCCAAGGCACGGGGACTCCTTCAAGACTTAAACATGCCATAGCTCACACTGGTCAATGGGTGTCCAACAGTCTTAATTCTAGCTCTAATCAAGGCTTATCTTGTGACACATCTTTGTACTTGCTTCTGATCAAACAGCCTTTTCTGAACCTTCTTCTCAACTTAGTTCCCAAGACTGTACAAGACACAACTTCTTCCTTAGCCATAATCACTAACTCTAACTCAACTATCTCCTTACAAACTCACTAGCTGTTACCTACACCCAGCCCAAACAGTAGCAGTTAAGGCTTGGCAACTCATAAGATCTAGATCTAATCCTAGATTCACCACTGTTTATCCTATGGATCCTTTAAAATTCAGACTATATGACAGTTTAAAACCAAACTTTATCCCTAGCTCTAAACCATACCTCACCCATCAGCAAATCAAGCCATGTCCCATCTTCCATTTAGACAGACAATGACTACTGTGCTTCACATCTCCATTTCAAATTTAAAGGTAACTCCAGCCCAAGAAACAGCTGGACATCATTATCATTTACACTTCATCAATGTACAGCAACTGTGGAAGGTAAGGAGTGCTCACTGCTACTCAGGCATCAGACACTGAAGTTGATAGAATTACTAGCAGTAATTAAGGAAACAGTTTAACAGATGGTCTGAATTTCTCCATTTAATGGTTATGCTATGACAGAATAATTCTTTCCTACCTGATACTGAATATCCCCTGGATTTTTCCACATAACTGGTAAGAAGTTTCTTCATAGATGGGTCAGAAGCTTCTTCTAATGCACACCTTCCCATTTTATTTTTTAATAAGGGATCAGCTCCATACCAAAGTAGTAAGTTCACCACCTAAAAAAAATAAGTTTTTTAGATCATATCTCTTCTGGTAGTATTTTCCATACTCCTTACATAGGCTTCTCTCTCTTGTACTTGACGACATGAGCAACTAAAATCAAATTTCTCTATATTCTAGTTCAAATACCCTAAGCACTCCCCTAGATAAGGCATTATCCTATCATCTTATTATTTTCATTTTTATAAATTGCTCCAGTTGCCATTAAGACAAGGTCTCCCAAAATACAAGGTAGGATTCATGGCCCCATAGCTCTTAACTGGTAGAAAATAACACGGTATGAGCCAGCTTATCCATTTAGGACATCACAGAACACGTGGAGTTGGAAGGATCCACAAGGATTGAGTCCAATGCTCAGCTCTGCACAGGACCATTCCAAAGACTCACACCACGTGCCTGAGAGTATTATCCAAGTGCTTCTTGAACTCTGTCAGTCTTGCTGCTGTGACCACTTCCCTGGGCAGCCTGTTCCAGGGCCCAATCACCCACTGGGTGAAGAACTTTCTTCTAATATCCAACCTAAACCTCCCTTGACACAACTTCCAGCCATTCCCTCAGGTCCTGTCACTGGTCATCACAGAGAAGAGATCAGTGCCTGCCCCTCCTCTTCCTCTCACAAGGAAGTTGTAAACTGAAGTCTCTCCTCAGTCTCCTCTTCTCCAGGCTGAACACACAAAGTGACCTCAGCTGCTCCTCAAGGCCCCTCACCATCCTCGCTGCCCTCCTTTGGACACTAAGAGCTCAGTATCTTTCTTATATTGTGGTGCCCCAAACTGCACACAATATTTATTCAAGGTGAGGCCGCCCCAGTGCAGAGCAGAACGGGACAATCCCCTCCCTTGACCAGCTGGTGATGCTTTGCCTGATGCCCCCCAGGACACAGCTGGCTGTCCTGGCTGCCAGGGTACTGCTGATATCTACTTTAGGACAAAAGAAATTTTGATCTAGATGTGTTGATTGTGACTCCTGAGACTGCAAAGGGGAGCTTTGACAGCTATTTCAGATATGCAAGATATATCTGATCAAATGAAACCCATTCTGATGGTCTTATTACCAATATTATGATTTTTGTACAAATATAAAGCCTGATTTTGTTCTTATTCAAGAAATGACCTTTTTAGCAAAATGTTCAGCCAAGCTTTGCAGGCATGGGACATGGGAAATTTACAATCTGATTGTTTCATTTCTGTGGGTAACCCTGCAATCTTATTCCACCACTAGTGTGATTTTACTTGTACCTCTGCTTTTGTCCCTTCAGCATGTTGTAATTTCAGACTGACCTTGACTCACATCCTCCACCCATGTGTTTGAGTCCCTCATTATTTCTAACCAGACTGCTAATGAGAAAATTGTTAGTGACATTTTCTCAATTCATACATGCTCCTAACAATAGAGTAAAATAAAATGGGGTCAATCAAGAGCAAACCTCTGGATTTTTTCAATCAGTAATGTTGAGAACTCTTCTTCCACAACTGTGATCATACACACTTGCATGTTCTTCCCCTTAACTGTACTAAAAAATCTTTCCTATACTTACCATTTCTCCTGAAATAAATTAATTTGGCATATTGCAGGCACAGAAAGGAATAAAATAGTAGATAAAAGGCATGTTTCCAATCTACAGTAATAATGCAGCTTTGAAAAAACAGCTTCAAATACTATGTTACCAAAAGTCTGAATCACCATCACTATCACTGTTTTGTTGCTAGTCAGAAACAACAAAAATTAAGTCTGACAGATCACTGCAGCAAGACAATTTTACTGATAGTGAGCAAACAGAGACTGAGTAAACACAGCATCACCAGGTAGTACCACTCCCTCTGGACATACCAGCTTGCATAACTCTAACTCAGCTCTGTGCTGAATGATCTCAGTGTGCCTCAAGTGACCTAGTTGAAATGACTGTTCTTCCAATATCATTCTAGTTGATGGCCCCTAAATATTACTTGCAGAGATGCAGAGTTCTTCATGCATAACCATGGACATGGTGTGTTAGGTACAGTCACAGAACACAGAAGTATTTCATGAACCCACAACAGTCTGTGATGCACAAGCTGAAAACCATTCCTGGGGCTCTCAAGTCTCAGAAAAAATTATTAGCTGGAAGTCCACCCTTCCTCTTTGCTCCAGGGAGATTTGTGAGGAAACAGAATAAATTTCATCTCAGTTGTGAAAAGAGCAAAACACCCCACAAAAAAATACTTAAAAGATCTTGGAAATCAATAACTATTAGGCAGCAAACGTGCACTTCTAGAGAAAGAAACTGCAAGCAGATAAAAGGGACACATAGAACTCCTACATAAATTTGGGTCACCCTAGAAATATGCACAGACATGCCAGCTGGAGGCAAGCACTGCCAGACTGAAAGAGGATCCACAATTCAGACACAGGTTTATGAAACCACAACATTTGGCAACAAATCTTACAATTATTTCACATTCGCTATTCAGTTAACTTTCAGTTTTAAGACCATACAAAATATAAAGCCATGCCTTCATAACCCTCCATGCTGTGTGTTAAAACAGGGTGTGCATGGCTGTGGCAGCATGCCATACACGTGTGATTACAAAATCATGTATTAAACAGTAGCAATCTATTCCTCAGTAGTACACTGTCCCCAACAGTTAGAAAAACAATTAATTTCTCCTTCAGGAAAAATCCTGTAAAGCATGGAACGATTTGAACAGAAACCAAGCAGGAAGGACTTGCAAGCTCCTGAATTTGCCTATAATCTGAAAAGACCAGCCACATGCAAAAACATTATGTGACCTTCTGGACTCAACAACAATAATTTGTAATACTAAATCATAATTTGTGTTCAATTTGGAATATACCTCATAATGGCCTTCTTTAACTGCATCTTGCAACGGTGTTATTTGTTTCTTTTCTGCAGCATTAACATCAGCACCTGCTTTCAAAAGCAGATTTGCTATCCCATAAAAGCCTTCCACACTTGCTATATGTAGTGCAGTCAAGCCTATGAAAAAGAAAGGCATGTATTTCACATTTGGATAAAAAAAAATCTAAAAATTTATGTCAGCTTTAGGTTGCCTGTTTGATAAAGATTTCAGAGAGTATACTGAAAAGGTACAAACTGATGCATTACAGTAAGTTGTATGAAGAAATACTTATGAAAAAGTCACAAGGGTTGGGAGATCTCTTGCTTTTCACAAAATTTGCACCTACTGAAGAAGCAGACGCTGCTGTAACAACATTAGTTTTAGATTTGGTAGTTCTGTTATGAAATGAGAGAATTATTTGACCCATATCTTGGTAACTTCTCCTGGAACAAAACATATATGCTGTTTTAAGAACAGCATAGTTTTTCATGGCACTCTTAATTTATATAGCTATGCTGAAGAAAGTTAGTAAGAAAGAAGCTACAAAAATAAAGATGTGAACTATTACCAAACAGAAATGTTTTTTAAGACTACCCAAGAATAATTTCAGTGTCCAAAATAAATTAAAATTCCCTACTGAAATTCCATCTTCATTCCTAGCTATATGGAATAAGCTTCACAACAGAATTCTACTCTATGAAAGAGGTGTTGAGGAAAAACGTGGAATATAAGCCTTTGAACTGAGTTTGGCATAGTCATGCATTAACTCCTTAAACATGCAGGGTGAAAGAAACAAGGGAAAAACAGAGAGGATTTTCCACTTCCTATCTTCCAACTCTCAAATCAACACGCCCTCCAGAAGACCATTTTGATCAACAGTCTTACTTTTCAACAATCTTCTATTATCAGAAGGTTGTTGTCAGGGCCTAATTCACATACTAAATATATGAATTAATAAGGCTTAATGAAACTCTTTTGCTACCATAGAGCAAAATTATCTTAATTTCACTGGAGAGAGAAATTCTCAAGGCTCTCTTATGCACAGATGAACCTGGAATATTGTATATTATGAATATATGTGTTTATTATGAAATCTGTTAAGGGGAGAATTAAAAGGTTCACTTAAGGGAATGCACTAATTTTTCCCTCAGTAAAACGTATCCTCTATCTGATACAATAATAAGGCCCCACCTACAACACATTCAATTAATAATTCTTAGGGATTAGCGACATGAGGCAAGGATGCTGTGCATGCTCCAGATCAAGAAGAAACACAAGTTTCACTGCAACTGTTTTTCAGATCCCTTGAGACACTGTGAATCAAGACTCAAACTAAGAGCACAAGACAGCACTTCTAAAATGCTGTTCATATCCTACATGCTGATGCCCAGGAAATAAAAAGGAGAAAAAAACCCCCAAACCAAACAACAGAAGATCACAAGAACTCAGCAAAGTACTGAAGCAGAATATTGTAGCACAGGAATAAGGAAAAATACTAGGCTAAAATAGAGATAATCACTGGTGAGAGGCTTTAAAGGAAGAGAACAGGTACAGAGGCAGAATATAATTCGGAACAATGACTCCCAAAGAGATCAAGATGAAAGTGCATGTCAAAATGGCACAGGTCTGGCAACTACTTCTGTCTGACTATACCTGCCTCATTAAAAAAAAAAAAAAAAAAAAAAAAAAAAAAAGCATGGCCAGGTTAACCTCTCATCTCTTCAAGGAGTACAACTAAAAGATACTTTGTGCAGCTGTGCTGTTTTTGCACTAAAAAAACAGCAACCAGAGCCTGGGGAATGAAGAAATCGTGGCCTGGCAAAACATTAAAAAGGCAGGAAAAGGAAGCAACTGTGACAGCAAAAACTAGAAGCAGTGCACTTTGGTATACGTGCCTACTGTGGCTGCACTATCAGCACTTCTTTGTCGTCAGCATGGGGCTTTGAACCCCATCAACAAAATATTTTCTCACCTGCCTCTAGTACAAGTTAATACATATTATGAGTCACTCTGTTAGCTCAAACATCTGTACTCCAAAAGTCTGAAATCTGCTGACCCAATCTATCTCCCAGTATATTCCAGAAGACAGATAATTTTTAACTTAATTTTGGAATGTTATGTGCCTGCATTATGCAATAGCCTATAACTGCAGAATGTGAGTTTTTTCCTTTCCCACAGAACAGTTGTGAAATCCTAGCCACTAGCATGGTATGAAAACACTCTAAGAATTGAAGTTTTCTACCAAATGAGTCAGTTGCCTGAAACAATCTTCTCTTTTGTTGTGGAAGTTTATCAGATATTAAGGGAGGAGATGGGAAAGTGCAAATAAGAAACAGTCTTATATTTGAAAAAACCAAGTGATACTTAAGGTGCAAAGCCTTTGAAACAGAGTATCACACATGAAACTGGATAAGGTGAATTGCTTCAAACAAAACATTAACAGCTGGCCACTATTTGTCATTCCTTTTTTTTCATGCCCAAGATGAAAGAAAAATGGAAAATACCAAGTAGTCACAACTTTCTTAGAAAGTTAGGACAGTGCCGAATTATAAAACTACAAGTTCCCTTAAGATCTAATGGGCAAAATCAAAGTCCCTGAAAAATTAAACTGAAAAATCTACATCTTGGTGTCTCAAGTTGGTCACTGAAGTGGACAAAAATAACCCCAACTTTCAAACCCATGAAGTTGATTATTTAAGAGACTGCTTTGTGATAAGCAGGCACAGAACTGTTGAATTAAGGCTAAGTAAACCTAATTGCATCACTATGTAATTTTTAAAGTGCTTACTTTTCCCTCCAAATTTTCTTTTCTCATATAGTTTTATAAGTAGATCTACGTATTTTACCATGAACAAGTACCAAGTGAAACCAATAAAAATATAATAATCTACTGACCAGTAACAAACCTACAGTCTTGTCCACTGCACAAACTCATAATACACGCTTTTATTAGTTACAAGTGGATACTTCACTGAAAATAGTATTTTAATACAATTTAACTTACCAGAATAATCCTGAGCATTTACATTTCCACCAGCTTTTATGATCTTACGTACAAGGTCTACATCTTGATGAGTAACAGCTCTGTGCAGTAAATTCTCACCATACACATTCCTCCTGTGGATTGCTGAAAGTGTAAGAGGGCGAGCCAGACCCTTACCAAAGGTTTCTCGTTCTGAAAAATAATGTTAAAAGCTCTGTTGCACAGAAAAATACCTTTTCTCTCTTATTTTGGCACTTTGTATTACAGTTGGTAAATGATCTTTCTGAAGAAACAAATGCTCATTCAATCTAGTAGAAATGAGTATCTCAAAAAACACATCACCAGTTAAATAATAATACCATTCAATAAAAGATGCCATAGGGAATTCCATAACAAAAAGGCAACTGAAATGCAACACACAGAAATATGACTTTGTAAAGGTATGTTAACTTTAGACTTCTTCCTTTCTAATGACATTTTTGCAAAGTGCATTGCTTCCCAACAGATGATAAAACTGCTATTCTGCAATACGAATCATTGTAAGAAGACCACCCCAATAACTAAGTCAGCTATTCAATAATTTAACTGTTAAGAAAACTCAAATTTATCAACCATTATTTTGTAATAATTTTTCTTTTAAAACCTCTGCTTTGTGAGGAAGTATTTACATTCGGATAGTGATTGAGATTAGCTCCCTCAGACTACCTTTTCCTATTACTTCACAACCAGCTCAGCCTTTTCTGCAAGGAGTGAAAGGTTAAGATGAGGCCTAAATGTAAAAAAATAAAATATAAAAGATACTATTTTTAATTCTTAGTTTACTATTTTACAAAACAAATGCTATCTCCCATTATGCACTCATCACAGTTTTCATCTTGGCTGAAATTATTTCCAATACATAGATGAGCTCTTCTGTACTCCACTAGCAGTGCCATTCCAGCATCCCTTAAAACTGTGGAGAAGAGCATCCTGGCTACTGCATCTGATGAAAAACAGAGAGGGAAGAAAGAAGGGAAGAAGAACAGCAGAACTGCCTGCAGGAAAACACAGTGCATGGCCTAGGCCATTATTTCATCTACTAATGAAAACGCTTGGTACAGCAGGTTACATACACTGCTCCTCTCCACAGGCTGTAGCAGGTGTGTCTCGCTGGCCCTAAAACTCTGCCCAGGTGTCAGAAACAGACCTTAAAAACCGTATTTCTTCTAGAGCTGTAACTCACGCAGCCTGATGTCTCTGTTTTGTGCATGGTGATATACTGTGAGCTCAGTATATTCCCAAACTTTTTAAGTTCTTGAGTCTATGTAGATTTTTGGAATCTGACAGATACGGGTTTACTCAGGACCTTCCCCCAGCTGAGCACATGGACAGTCCCTCTCATCCAGCCTTGCAAGACCTTAAGCATTTCAGATATGCAGTCACTAGTCAAAGCTGGTCTAAACTAGCCAAGCAGCTCAGGAGGGATTAAACTGCACAGATACACACAGAACAAGGCGCAGTTTTATGCTGCAATTTACCTGATTCAGCTTCCTCCTTCAAGAGGACCTATTTTCCATCACTTCCACCTTGCCTTCCCTAGTGCCTTCCATGTGCCTGACCTTGTGCCAGCCCAAATGAAACTTATCATCAGGCTGTTTTCTCAGAGAATTACCAAACTAAGATGACTCATGGGCTCTTGATTGCTAGCCCTGACACAAAAGGGAGATAAACTTGCTACACTGGTTTAACACAAAGCTACCTCTACAGGCATTGCAACTCTTTCTGCAGAAATCATGCTAAAGAACCAACAGCCTATTTATTGAGTGGAAACTAGTAAGTCAGTTTGAAATAGAGGAGCAGCTACTCATTCAGCTTTAAATCTCATCAACATAGTGCTTCTACCATGAATGCTTAAAATCCTGCAAAACAGAAGGTTTGTTAATTGGAGGCAGAATTCTTCATGTTTTGTAAGATCTATAATGTAGCTGTTACAGTTCAAATACTTCCAAACTTTGTAAGATGTTTAAATGACTGTAGATTCATGGATAAATCCCAACTAAGTGGCCTTAAAAAAAACCCAAAACAAACCAAAACAAACCCACAAAAAACAACTATTAACATCCCAATCTTAAAGGTGCTGGAGTGAGGACATAAGTGAGGAGATTCTTTATCCTCCTACAAAATTCCTCATTGAGGTAAAGAACTTGTCTGCATGTATCTTCAAAGGATGAAACATAGTCATCTTTCTGTCTGACAAAGCACATCGCAAAGAAAAGTACTTTACAAGATGCTCCATAACTGTGGTAGTGAAGGCCCTATAATCCTGTAGACAGGATAACAACATCAGGCATTCAAAATAGAATAAACCGTTTTGTAGAGGCCAATTCTTGCTGATGGCAGTGCCCTGAGAATGAAGTTGCAAACAGAACACTAAATGACAAAAGGATATATAAATGCGTGTCATTTATATACTTTTTCACTCTTCATGAAAACATTTCTCTTCTTGTCAGAATACACTGTAATTTTTTTTCACATAAAACACTGTGATAAAAATTGCATCCTGAAAAACTCATGATTCTTAAGGAGTTCATGCAAACAAGTCAACTGTTAGGTTGCTAATATGAAGGTTTTCAGAAGTGAGGGAAATTATCAATAATTTTAATTATTAAAATGAATGTTTCTACCACCTTTTAGAAAGAAATTCATGCCACAATATATTGGTAAGGTTATTAATTGTATTTGATTCAGTATAGTTGTTCAAATAATAAAATAATCTGTATGATAACAGCATAGAATATCTTACTCCGTTTGTTGTCAATTCTCTTGCTCCTCCGATTAACTTCCGTATACTCATTCAGAATTATTTCTTGCCATATTCTGGTTTCTAGATTCTGCTTGTCTTTAGAAGTAGATTCCTGAATTTTACTGACAAGAGATTTGCTTAGAATCAACAAAATTATTCTCTATATAAAACAATGTTTACAGTAGAGGTAATAATATGAACGTATCTGATTTTAAAAGGAAGTAACAGCATGCAAGTACACAGGCTAACTTAGGCAGTACTTAATAAAGAGTAGATCAGAGGAGAAACAAACTTCCAGATCTTTTAATAAAAGGTAAAACCTTTACTTTTTGATCATTTTAAACTCACTCACATGACAAATGAGTATTCTATATGCATTGTATTTATTACATTAATATTTTTTAAAAATTAAGAATATTATGCATTAATTTCTCATACTCAGAATCCTTGAGTTTGTTTCATGTTATACTGCCACTGTGAGACATTCTCTGCTGAGTCTCTTCAAGTATTTTATGATGAGAGGAAACACAATCACAATCTCTGTACCTTCTTGAGGAGGTCTCTCTCAACTTCTTCACTTACCTTGATATTGTTTGGGCTGTTTCTGCACATGCTGTAAGCTCCACTGAATGTGAATGTCCCTCACCAGTTTGCTTTTCACTAGAGGTGGCATCCCAGTAATCAGGAATTACTTCTTTCTCTCTCTGCTGATCACCCACAGGTTGTGATAAAAAGAAAGAAATATTACAAGCAACCAGTAAGCATGCAGTAAAACAAGAGCTGTACATAAAAGAGTTCCAAGAACACTTATAAATTCTATGTGTCTTCACAGACAACAGAGGTGTTGCTTAAGTGCATAACTAGATTTCTACAGATAAGAGAGACAAAGGCTGCCATAGGAGAGGCACCCCTGAAGTAGTATGCCATACCATGTGCTCCTGACAGAAATAGCCAAGAGAATTAGGATACTCAGAATCACAACTTAAAACATAAATCTCGGCTGGCTGACAGCAAACAAAAGCTGTTCCATCTGAAAGTTATCTGGACATATGAACTGACTTAACAGACCCATTTCAGTTTCCTATAGACATGAGCTCCTGTCCTAAAAAGTTAGATAATGTTTTAGATGTCTTAAGCTGGCCCATCTTATCTCACCCTTGCAGAAGCCTAGAAACAGACACAGGGTAAGAACCATGTTTCACTCGAAGTTCAGAGACTCCCAACTGAGAAGTTATTTCTAAAGACACACCATCCATTAGCTACAGACACTACTGATGAGATTCACTTTACTAACCTTCAGCCTCCTAAAAGCCAGGTAACTAGTTGTCACTAGGTATCCTCATTACCCCCACTACTGACTAAGAGGAAGAGTTACTTTCAAAGATGATAGTGATTCACTCATCCTAGGGGGTGCAGTTGATCCGTGTATACCAGAGACTTATCCTAACAGCAATGGAGAGAAATCCCAGCCTAAAGACAGGTCATCCCATGCAAGTTAATTTGAGTTACTTGAGTTTATTCCCTGTTTTAGCCAAGTGAGTGTAACATGCTGTTGTGTATCGCTCAAGCTGCTGAAACCTGGGTACTCATTAGTTCATTACTCACTTGAGTAATGCTGAAAGCTTTTAGGACACATCCTCAACACATATGCATAGAAATTCTTTCTCAATGACATGGGAGGACTTGTTAGTCCTTTCCTGGGATACTGACAGAAATGGAGAATTCATTGATTAATTTTTTTAATTGACACATTTAGCAGAGAAGCTACTGAAGAGGTGAATTGCTTTCCCAGAAGTGGTCCTCCTGGATCAAGGGATGATGCATACCAACCCAGGATATGGGGTTGTTTAACGTGGAGAAGGGGAGGCTGAGGGTGGCCCCTATCACTCTCTGCAACTACCTAAAAGGAGGTTGTAGTAAGGTGGGGACTGGCCCCTTCTCCCAGGTAACAAGTGACAGGATGAGAAGAAATAGCCGGAAGTTGTGCCAGGGCAGGTTTACATTGGATATTAGAAAAGATTTCTTCACTGAAAGAATGGTCAGGCATTTGAACAGGCTAATGAAGTGGTGGAACCATGATCCCTGGAAGTGTCCAAAAAACATGTGGATGTAGCACTTGGGGATATGGTTTAGTGGTGAACAAGGTGGTTCACAGTTGGATGGTTGGATTTGATGTTCTTAAGAAGTCTTTTCCAACCTTAGTGATTCTATGGCACTTGGGGAAAATCAAATATGTTACTTTACAAAACTATCACAGCAGTACTTTTTGATGGTTAGAGAAGAAGAAGAAAACATTTCAATGAAAAGAAACCTCAAGCTTGCTTTATAAGACATCATATACTAAAATAAATGGGCTCTCCTCTTTAGGGCACTTGTTTCACCACAACAAGAATGCTCGGAAGAAACAAGAATGAGAAAAGACCAAGGTGAAGAATATACTGTTAGAATTCAACAGTTACTAACATATTAACTGGGATTTTTTTTCTCATTAAATTGCCTCCTTACTTCCTGCCTTCAAGAACACCAGGGGAAGACATGAAAAAAAAAAAGCTAAAATTGAGTATTAATCGACAAGAGGTTATAGATACCCATTTCCACAGGACCCTGCTTCATAATCTTAACTGTGATTTTGAGTAGATCTGTACATAAAGCTTCACACAGCTGTGCTACAAATTTCAGAAATCAACATGTCACTTAAAAAGCTTTGTAAAGTGCTATAGTTCTGAGACAATTATATGACAGACCTTTCAGCACCTTGAAATTGCCACCTCTGTGGCACATTTTATTACATGCTATGATATTCAGTTAATACCGTTATGAAAAGACAGAATTAACTCATAGTTTTTGGATGTTTTATACCATTGTGGGGAAGCAAAGTGGTTGTAAACCCACTTTAAATAGCTGGCTATACGCAACTGATCATTGATTTGCAGCTCCAGATTATTCAAAGACAACACAGAGCAGACCATCAGATTACAGGTCTACAAGAGATGCCTATTACACTTTGTAGCATAAAGATACATCTCCTATGTGTCATCCTCTTTCCCTTATTATAATTTAAACAGGAAGAGATTATGGCATCGCTTTCCTTTCATGCTCCTCTCCAGATTTTTGCATTTCAATACAAATGACCTATTCCAGAACACCTTTGCAGCACAAGGCGTAACAAGAAGGATCACACGCTGTATCCATACATACACTGACTTCTTCAGGGGAGGACATGGACATAAAACCATGCCTTAATTTTTTCATCAAGTCTCACACAAGCACAACTAAATCAAATAAATACACTTCTAAACACATGTGTAAAAAATCTCCATTGAGTAACCTTTCCAGTCTACAGAAAAGACACAGTTGAATTTATTTTATAGTACTTGCAAAGCATTTGTATGTTACAGCAGTGAGAACTATGACAGAAGAAAACAGCACACTATAGCCAGGAGAAAAAATAGAACTGTATGGGGTATGAACCTAGAGTTTTTGAAATTCCCATGCTGATTCTAGACTTCCACATCAGTCACTGAATTAACTTTAACAGTATTTCCTGTCCCAGCAGGCTGAACTTTTTCATCACATGGATATATCAAAGCAGAAGATACACTACTGGAGTTTTAAAACAAAAACAACTTAAATGATTCAAACATGCAAATTACTGATGCCAGTTTATTCTTTACTAAGATTCACATCTCTAAGTAATCTGGCTACTATAAAACATTTTATGATAAACAGGAATTTCCAAATATGAATTAAATAGTGTATATACTTGCTCATTTGTTGTCCTCTGAGAGTCAGATCCTCTGAAGGCATTTATTTCTTTCACCTGACTTGTAGCAAGTTGAGGGTCCATCATGTTTGTTATTTGTGTACAGTCATCATCTAATTGGGGAATGCTGGGTTCTGAATTTAGCTGTTCTCCCTCGGTGTTAAGCTGTCTCTCAATTGGCACTATAGGAGTGACAGGCTGTACCACAGATCCTGACAAAGCATCCAGAGGCCTCACAAGCTCTACCGGCAGGGCATCAGTGCTCTCAGCTGCTGATGGATCAGTGGAAAAGGCATGACCCTGACACTCTAACTTGTCAGGTAATGGGTTTATCACTTTAAGACTCTCAGAATCACCAGGGGATGCTAACACAGCGCTGCCGTCAAATCCACCAGTCTCTATACTCTGTTCAGTGAATACATCCATGAAAATCTTCCTTGGGGATGTCAGAGAAAGATTTGTATCATTATTAAGGGAATGCTCCTCTACTATGTTATCAATGTCGACAGTGGTCACACAGGTTCTGTGGCAATCATCTAAAACATGCTGAAATGTATCTTCTGGTGTCTGTTCATTTAGAACTGTTACGTCTTCCATAGGGCCATCTAGACAGAGGCTTACTTCTGGACAGAGATCTTCATTACTTAATTTTTGTGAAATCTGAAAATTAAAACAAAAAACAGTTCACAAAAAGTAACGGAACAACTTTTTCTACAAAGCATTTAATTAATATTCACTTTAGAAGTCATCTACATATATACATATGTATATGAATATTTTATTATCAATTTTTGCATAAACTACAAGACTCAAAGCCCTCCTTCACACAATTGCAAGAAGGTTTAGACTGAGGTCTCAGTTTCAAAAGTAGACCACTTCAGCTCTTGACTTTCATAGCAATGAAAATCCAGAGCAAGAGAGACTAGATCTGTTAAAGATACTGTGCCACTGCCAGTGACCTGAGTGTATTAAAAGGCTCTAAAAGAAAGTAATTAAAAATTTCTGTCAAGTAGAAATAATGAAAATGAGCATATTCATAATAATAAGAAACACGTAGTTAGTAAAACATAACATATGAGTTTTGATTATGTGTATCCCACACAAATGTGGAACACCTGTGCCTCACGAACTTCAGTTCAAAAGCTTAGGAGTTCAAGAAGTTTGCATATTTGAGTTTCCACACTGAGTACAGAACACAAAGGCACAACTGTTCTTGGAAAAGTAATACTGCTTCTGTTTTTCTAACCACTTTGAGTTGCTTTCAACAGATGCACCCATTTTTATATCAAAACATAGTTTTTTTATTTTTTCCCTATCCTTGTTTCAAATGTTCTGCAGAAGAAAGTATGGTGCCTCCACCAACCTAAACCATATTTTTTTCCATATAACATTTGTATATAATAGTGCTCTTACTTAGTAATACTGGTCTTAAGAAAATACCTTTCAATGCATTTTTAGAGTCTTGCTGCCAGCAAGTGGTAATACGGGGCAGTGCAAGAAACCTTTAACCACTGGTAACATGATTTCAATAAAGCTCACACACAGTAAAACAGGGCAGAAATCTGACAGCATTGAGTCACATTCAGTTTGTAAGTAAACATAAATCCCTGCTTCTTTGTTGAAAATTTATTCCTCACGCAGCTGTTCCATATCTTATACCTTTGTATGTAATTCTTCCTTTTTAAGTACTGACTATTTCTTACTTTGCTGTACTGAACTACACTTTCTTTTTAGACCACTTCTCTAATGTATGCAGACTATAAACCAACCGTATAAAGCCCCTCTATTGGCACAACTTTCTGTACTTGAACAACTGTGGTATAAACAGCATGTATGTACATTACAAACTTCCTAAGAAAAATGCTCAGTGTAAAGTGCAGGTGAAACTTACATTTATATTAATGGAGAAGGCAGGCAAAGAAGGATTAATTTTGCAAGATCCTAAAAACCCAAATGCCAACTGAAATCCAAATCCTATGTGGGATGTGTTCAAAAAACTTCTGTCCAATACAGATGCCTAAACTTCCTTAGCACTCATTTCTGTTGGTAAAATCCTGTGGGACTTTCTCTACAAATGATTCAAATCTGCAGAACATAAAAGAAGTTTAAACTTTCCCTCCCTAAAACCCATCCTCAGCTGCCACTTATGTGCAAAGACACTTAAAAGCCCCAGTGCCTAAGATCCCTGTACCTTCAGTCGTCTGTTGAAAAGCAACAGAGGAGCTGCCGAAGCAGCAAAGCTGAGCCAGCTGTGACTGGAATCAAAAGTGGGAGTTCTCTCTTCTGTCGATCCCAGCCTGGTTAAATATGGTTTGAAAATACCTAAGTTTCATTCAAATGAGGAACAGGATTCCCCCTCAGTCAGCAGTTCAGCAGTAAAGTATCAACACTGTGGTAAATGCAGGTTCAGAACCATCTTCCACCAGAAGAGCTATGCTTCAAGCAAATTATTTTAAAAAGGGGTTTCTACATAAAAAATGTACCACTTCGGCATAATGCTGTTGATTACTTTATGCCAACCATGTCCACTGGTCACACTGCTTCAAAAAACTTGATTTAAATCCCACTATTCTCATGTCTCAATTATTTGCAGTACAAACCCAAATCACAGCGCTCCTTAACCCAGGCACAAATTCTGGTGACCTAGCATCAGCCCAGAATGTCTTGTCTCCCTCTCCACCTTACCCAGTAAGCATGCACTGAGTAACAGCTGAGCATAGACACAGTCAATTCCAGCCTTGGCTGATTCACAACCCAGCACCAAAGGAAACAGGTAGACAGGGAAGTCAAGAAGAGGTTTCATAAAAAAAAACAACTTGACCATGAATAATGAAACTGTATGTTAATACATGTACTGCATCAAAGGCCAGTGAGCGAGCCAGGCTTTGCCAAGCCTTAGATGTTTACTTCTCCTTGTGCACTACATGAGCAAGGTTAAATCTGGCCTGGCAGCTCCAGCAGCCAGCAGGACATTCACATCACCTTGGTGCTGGTGAATCGTGACACAAAAGGACTTTTTTCCTATATGTTTGAGAACAATGTGAAAATTATCAAGAAATTGTAGGCTTTTGGGTGTCACAGCCTGTGTCTTACAAATGTTACAACACAAAAACAGAATTACTAATATTGCAGTATAAATAATAAGGGTGGAGTAGAAATATTAAGTGGACTACTGTATCTGATAGCTCTGAGTAAAAGAAGTTCAGTTGGTCAATACACACATGCAAGAGAATCACTATAGAAGAATTAAGCCTTCAGAGAGATCAACTTCTGTAAGAGTGCTTTGCTGAAGACTACTGCAATATACTGGGACAGGAAGAAGGCACAGAGAATCACACAACATTTGAGGGCAGAAGGGGCCTCTTGAGACCAACTAGTCTTGACCTTGCTGCTCAAGCAATGTCAGTTGCACTAGGTTGCCCAGGACCATGTCCAGTCAGGACATAGGTGGAGAATGCACAACTGCTCTAAGAAACATTTTTCAGTGTGTGACACCCCTTCTCAGTTAAAAAGTATGTTTTTGTGTTCAGATGGGATTTCAGATTTCACAAGTTATTTTGAATTTGTGTCCACTTCCTCTTGTCCTATCAGTAGGAACAACTGAGAAGTCAGTGTCCCTTATCTTCATCCCTAGCTGTCAGATATTCATACGCAGTGGTAAGATCCCCCTCAGCATTCTCTTCTTCAGGTTGAACAGTTCTGGCTCTATCAGTCTGTTCTCATACAGAAGATCACAGAATCACAGAATGGGCTGTAGTCCAATGCTCCTGCCATGGGCCAGAACACTTTCAAGTACATCAGGTTCCTTAGAACATTACTCAATCAGACCTTGAATGTTTCCAGGGATGTGGCATCTACCAGCTCTCTGGGTCACATATTCCAGTATTTCAACACCCTCATCATAAAAAATTCCTTCCCTATATCTAATCTCAATCGACCCTCTTTTACTTTAAAACTATGAGCCCTTGTCCTGTCACTACAGGCCCTAAGGAAAGGGTCTGTCTCCATCTTTCTTATTAGCCCCTTTTAAGCAGTGAAAGGCTGCAATGAAGTCTCCCTAGAGCCTCCTCTTTTCCAGGCTGAACAATCCCAACTGTCTCAGCCTGTCCTCGTCGTAGGAGAGGTGCTCCACCCCTCTGATCATCTTTGTGGCCCTCCTCTGGACCCACTCCAACAGGTCCATGTCTTTCCTGCATCCAGAGCTGGACTCCAGTACTCCAGGTGAGGTCTCACAAGAGTAAAGTAGAAGGTCCACCAGGATACCCAGGTCCTTCTCTGCAGAGCTATTTTCCAATCAGCTGGTCCCCAGCTGTACTGGTTCCTGAAGCTATTTCTCCCCAGATGTAGTACTTCACACCTCCCTTTGTTGAATGAGATTTCTCTCTGCCCCATTCTCAAATCTGTCCAGGTCCCTCTGAATGCCAACACAACTATCTGGTATATCACTCACTCCTCCCAGTACCATCTCTGAACTTGCTGAAGGTGCATTCTCTTCCATTGTCTGGACCACTAAATGAAGATGTTGAACAGTATTGACCCCACTATTGACAGACTAACCACAACAGAAATCAGCGTTGCTACGTCATCAAGGTCAAGAAAACCCAGCAAGACTAATTTTGTGGTGTCAGAATTCTACATAGATTATCTTAATTTATAGATTTATCTTGTGTTTCCAGGGACACACGGAATTAAGATGCTCACTGACTCTCTGCTGGTTGTCAAGGTGTCCGTTCTGCCCTTGTTGCAAATCAGTCTGGGGTGGCCCTTTCTTCCTCTCACTAAAGATCTTTCTGCAGGACTCAGATCCCGCCAGTGCCAACATCAGCCAATATCCAAAAAGCATAATTCACTGCAATGATTATTTCCAACCTTCTTTCTCCAGGCTCCTAAAATATCCTCTCTGGAGATATTCTCAACGCACTCAATCTGCCTATTCTCCGGAAGCTATTAATCAAAGACAATCTCTTTTTCAAGGCATTTAGATTTTGTTCTTTTGGACTAATTCTGTGCAATTTGAATGTTTCATTTAATAAACTTGGTATTACAGGCTTATATTTATAGCTGCATATTTTTCAGAAAAGAAAAGCCTAGGAGATTTCAAGTTTTTTCCCCTTGTTTCCAAGACAAAGAATACTTGGCCCTGGTCATCAATGGTATTTGCTGCAAGACATGAACAATTTGCCATACTGATCTCAAATCTACCTTTGGTGAATTTTATCAAAAATAGTTGCTTTTTCCCCAACTATTACCTCAATCAGAAGGACAGTTAGAGATAATCTATTCCTCCTCAGAAACCTTCCAAATGTAATGCCTTTCCCATAACTTTCATCGGTGGGAAACATTTTAAGCTACTCAAAAGTCTTCATTACTTTATCTTATCTTAAGTAACAGCCCTTACAGATTCTGTGTCATGATGATGTCTTCCCCACTTCCCTTTTACTGCTGTGCTCCTACCCTAGTGTTCTGCAAGCTTAGGAACTACACTCCTTACCTAAAAAGCAGAAAATAAAGTTTAGCTTTAAAGGTGTTTTCGCCTAATGAGCTCAGTGACAGTTTCAACAGCTATGTGCTTGCTTTTTAAAATGAAAAAAACAGGCATTTTTCAGTAAAATACTTTATAATGCTAAATAAATTATATGATATTTTATATACATTCTCTTGTAAAAATACACTTACCTTTTCTTCTGAATCCTTCTGAAATTCATTCAATTTGATATCTAAATTAAGGAGAACAGACAAATATTTCAATTTTACACTTTTCACTTCTGAAAGTTCTCATTGCCTCTAAAAAATGGCACTATTTCCTAAGTTTAAGTATAAAGTTTCAAACCTTAAAAATTACTATAGTCATGTTCCCTAAATGGAACTGACAATAAAATTTCTAGTCAGGCTCTGTTAGCCACTAAATTATATCCCAGAGCTATTTTGTCACATTTCTTCACTGTGGTTTAGAGGCCTGTCTTTCCAAAGACTGTCAGCAGATGGTATTATCACCCATTCCACAGGATAAGACTTATTCCCTGCCCTCTCCAATTACAACGCAATTAGGCAATAGTGCTAAAATAACCTAATTACTTACTGCCTCTGGAAAGGGATGATCCCAACCCCCCTGCTCTTATTACTCTGTTTTGACATTCATGTGACTCCCTGGCAATTTCCTCATCAGAAATAAAGTGAGTGTTTTTCTGTAGAGTTAGCAAAAATAAGGTAAAGGCAGAAGACGACTAAATAGATGGGGCAGTCCTGCACTGCTGGGAGCACAGAGGAATGGAGGCACAACCAAAGTAGCATGAAGTGACATACAGACACGGGGAATAGTAGCATTTCTGTTTCTCCTTTCTTAGAAGTGCCTCTGATTCTTTGATATGTTAGTAAGAAACATTTGGGAACTCTCAACGACCTGTTTATCTTACACAATCGTATGGCCCTTGAGTATTAAGTATATTTGTGTGGCCTGTAACTTTTGTCAGAAAATTCCACGGTAATGAAATAATTTTATACTGGATATATAGCACTGGATTGAGAAAACAGTTACCTCTTCAAACAATCCCAGCAGAACACTTACAAAACCAGAACTTTCAGTTCATGACTATAAAAACTAAACAATTGTTGGAAAGCACACATATCATATTCCAAATAAATCTACATGGATACTCATCTTCAGCTTCTCAAATGATTTTCTCAAATGATTCTGGCACAGCTAGAACAACTTCCAGTTTTGTACAACATACCTACAGAATTAAGTTGCTGTTCTTCTACTGCAGCATTTAGTGAAAAATCAGACTTAGAAATATTTTCAGAAGGTGATGAATGCTTTATCCAACCCCTAGAAGTAAGTAATACAATAAAAAGTTCTTAAAGAATTGTAATCTGCTCACCTTACAAAAATTTTTACAGTACTTTGAGTTTATTTATGTAATTTTGTGCTAACCATTATTCATGAAAACAGCTGCAGTTATTTCAGAGGCATACCTTTATTTTACAAGGACATGCAACAAATAAGACTTCTGGATTTCCTACATGGAACTAGCTGTGTTTGCACATTCATTCTCTAAGTGAAAAAATGGCCCTTCCTGTTTGTCATTAGTTCTTTCTGTGTTTCTGCTATAAATCCATCTTCTTCTGAAATCCTTCCATAGTTTCCAGGAACAAAAGGTCTAATATTATTTATTATAAATTTTTGTTTGTCTAATGGTTTTCTCCAAGTTCTGTTACTCTTGTTGGTTTAAACCAATAAAGGTAATATCATCAATATAAATAAATCCAGGTACATACTGAACCTAGTGACATAAATATAGATCCTTCACTAAGCAAACAAGAAAACTGTTTCTAAATAGTACACTGGGAATAAAATAACATACAAATGGATGTATAATGGAATTGTTTAATTACAGTATGCCTGACTGAAATTCCTGTGTGATGTATTATACTCACTGCAGTAGAGACTGAGACTGGTCAGATGTGTGTGCCTCTTGAAGTATCTAAAGAAAAAAAAATTAACAAGTTAGCAAACAAAGTATTTATTTTTGTTTGTTTGTTTGTTTTATTACCAATTGTCTACCTTCTTCCTTCTGTAATTGAGTTGGGAGATGGAATTTTTAGATCCTATCATTACATATGTTACTAATAAATCACAAAAGTATTCTGCTTTTTTTATTTATACTACTTGAGAAAAATAAGACTGTGAAAGATAACACTCCTCCAGAAGGAAAACATACCCATGCAATTAAGACATGAATGCTTCAAACTTAAGATGTTTTATACATCAAAGAACCAAAACACAAGGTATTTTAACTTTAACTCACAATTTTAATCTTTCTTTGATAACAACTCCCTTTTTTCATTAAATAAAACAGAGTGCTGCTCCAGAGATTGTGAAGCTCAGTATACCACTCTCAATACCCCTGTAAACAGCATAGTTTAATTACTTCAAGACCTGCACATCAGGAAGCTCTAAGTGGCAGGGCTGCCACATGCCAACACATGAAAAGAGCACGAGGGTAATGTAACAGCAGGTGCCAAATTCCAACACTTCAGTACAAAGAGCTTGGATCTGCTTTTCGTGCCTTTGTACATAAAGGAGAGATCTCCTCCAGTATGGAAAATGGAGCCTTTATCTACTTTATAAAGTGTATAAGCCTTTATACACTTTTTACAGAAAATATATACACTTTTTACAGAAAGAGGAGCCTTTATATAAAGCCTAAGGCAAACTAGGAATGATTAAGAAAGACACTGCAGAAAGTGAACTGCAGAACAGTTATCTCACTAGTGAGCTGAAGACTAGGTATTATTAATGAACTATCTGCACACTGGCTATAACTTTTAACAAATCACTGACATACAGCGGACATTAACAGCACTAGGAAGATTCTGGGAAAGAACACCTTGGTGTAGGCACCAAGTGATGACTTTTTTTGTCTTACACAAGACATTAGGAAGGCAGGAAGATCAACCATCTTAACAATGACCTGAAGAGTAACAGGTGTAGATTGGCCAGTAGGAGGACTGCTAAAAGGCTTCCTGGAACAGAACAGATTCTTTAATTTGTCCAACAATTATCGACTCATGTAATTCCAAAATATGGCAGTGAGATAGTTCACAGAAAGTTATTGCTTAAATACACCCCTCAGGCGAGTCAGCCTGAATACTTACACAGACCATTATTCAGAGACCAGGCAAGGTCAAGAGAATAACAGAATAGCTATCAAACCCCTCTGACTGCTTTACATTGCTCTTAAAAGCTCAGTGAACTACCCTTATAACTCAGAAGACAAGGGAGCTATTTTTTCTGCTAAAAAATTAAGTTCTAAGCAAAATCTGTATATTGCTTAATGGTTGAAGGGTCTTCTCAAATCGTATAAGTTACACAAATAGTATTTGTGGCCACTGACTGGAAGTACTGGAACAGCTTTTTGTCCTGCCTCTTGTTTTTGGTAAGGAAATTCCTGCAAAATCCTAATAATTTTTCTGATTTCAACACTCACTTATACAGCCAACTATATGAGGGGACTCTGGATGTGGTCCAGAGGAAGACTAATGCTAAAAAACTGTAAAGCGCACTTCACCAAACAGGGCAAGAAAAGAACAGAAAAGCTGAAAGCACAAACTTAGTCATGACACCTGTCTGAACAAGCCATGGAATAGGGTGTTAATAGATAAGGAAAATGACTTGTCAGTTGAAAAGAACATGGATCCTACAAAACCTAATGTATGTCTACTGCATTTCTGGTGGAAGAAAATTCTCTAATTACAATTTCTTACATGATGGAATCAAAGACAGGACTGCATATCCCAAGCCTTCCTCCAACCCATCCAAAGTACAAAGATAGCTAAGACTTCTCTGGAACAACTGGAATGGATGTTACATTTCCTGAAAAAAAATCACAGCCAGTCCAGGCTGCATGACCCTCACATCACATCACATCTAAATGCTGTACTCACCTAAGATCATTTCTTAAGACATAGTAGAAGGAAAGCTTCTATGTAACCATATTCCATGCTGGCTCTTGGAGTGGCTGGAAAAGCCACACTGGTGCAATCTACACATGTGGGTATCAAAGATGACAGAACAATACCACTCCTTACAGCATTCAATAAAGATTTAAGTTTTATGCTGTCCCCAAGCTTTGCATGACCAAACTACCAGTGGCATGCTATAGAGGTCTCCCCCCAAAAAAACTAGTAAGGATTACCCAAACTATTTGGTGAGAAGTACTAGTTTCTCTGCTTTTCTGACCTTTTCCTTAGTGTACAGGGTATTTGTCCTTAGACTTGGAAGAATCCCTTAATGGCATTGCAGACTGGCTAATCTGCTGGTAACTATGAAGCCAAAGACTCAGGTTAGGAAGAGGGTAGTTAGATCAGCTCCCAGAGTGGAAAGGAAGAGAGCAAATGTGCACTTCCCTCATTCCTTCCATCCTTAGAAAACCATGATAAACTTCAGTCAAGACAACCCTGGGACATGCAAGGAGCAAAATAAAGTTATAGAGAAAAGTCTTTGAAATAACACCATTTTTTGGATTTTTGTTCACTGTTTCCCACACTGTCAGCTAAGACAAATTTATTTGCAACTTTATAATGAGCTGTAAAAACATTCACTCTAGTAGAAATGTCTTTTTCCAACGTAGCTTTCGTCATCCAGGAAACAGTTTAGCTCTTACCTCTCTTTCACTGGAATAAGGTTATACAGACTGTGGGCTTTGGAATGGTGAATCCACAGTGCTAAAGATGGTGTAACACTCACAGTTAAAAGCAGAGAACCTGTTTGTCTCTAATTATTTCATGACCGTATCATATGCAGGTGCAAACTGATTGCTCAACTGAACAGAGGTTTATGGGCCAGCTAGCGACCACAGTAAATATGTTAAAATGTAGGCTAATTATTAGATTAGGAAATGCAGAATTATCCATAGAGTAAAACTATTACCCCATCATTATGCAAGTAGACATTTTATTCTGCATTTCAGATTATTATCTCTTTGTTTTTGAAAGACAAATTGTTCAATCACTGGATCACAGCTAATCTCACAGTGAGTAACTAAGGGTGTATTCTGGCACAGTCAATCCAGATGGTTATCTTTCAGCTCCTAAAGGGAACATACTAAAAAGACTGTGCTCCACGACTTCTTTATTTTTGTCCTAGGATTGTTCCTCAAATTAGAAAGGAAATTTCACATATGAAATACTTCATGAAATACCAGGGAAGAGACTTGGATACGTTCCTGGAGACAACATGCTGAAATTCACTTCAGCTGTAAGCTACCAGACTCTTTCGCATGTAATCAAAGGGAGGCCCAGTGGGTTTATTAATAATTAATCCTTGGATATGTTTACAGGAGACACTGTCATTGGTGTACTTACTGGATTTATCTCGTCTTCCTCTTGACAGTATGTCTGGCCACCAAATTTCTGTATAAAACATATTTCTGGAGAAGGAGTTCCTAGAAAAAAAACAAACAAAAAATCTCCAGTAATTAAAGTTTTTATTGCCTTAATTTCTACATAACTTTCTGTAATTGCATACATTTTCACATAACTCAGTAATTGAGCTACATGAATCAAAGTTTCTGATATGCAAGGGATTTAAGTGGCCAAATAATCTATCTCACTAGATTTTGAAAATACAATGAATGGAACAGAAATTAATAAAACCAGCCAGGGGGATAGATTTATTTCACTTAGTGTTCTGGGACCCTCCTTGAGTTTGGAGATTAACTCTTTCCTCTTATTTTTTTAAACTAACAACTGCAATTTTGATAAGCTGCCTGATCCATTTGACTAAAAATATACTTGTACTCTTATATGGAGTAGTTTCTTTAATGAATATACAAAGGAAGACCTTCTCTCTGGAAAAAAAGGATAGAAGCCCTTAAGGTTGAACCCCTAAGTTTGAAAACTAAGATGTTGATACCGACATTAGTAAAATACTAATCAAATTAATATTTGCATTATGTATCTCATCCCCGAATTGCTAATACACAAGTATGTACAAACCCATGAATAATTAAATTCTAATTCCAATTTACTGAATACAACATGTGGCAGGCAGAAATCTATTACAGTTGCAAGGAAAAAACCCCCTCGCTCAACCCTCAGACGAATGCCTAACTCCACAAACTGAAGAATTTGAGTCAAACAGACATTGCCAGGTCTTAATTCCAGTGGATAATCACAGGTAAATTCAAAATGGGATGATGTTTCTTTCCTCAGTCAAAACTATTAAACAACTATAAAAGGTTCAGCATCAGGAAAACATAGCCATTGGAAAAGTTTCTTCAGATTCCAATGAGCTTTAGGTAAGATTTATATTAACTCAGAGTACGCTGATAAAAAACGACAGTCCACTCAGATCTTCAGATTGGCAAAAAGACAAACAATAAAAAAAATCTGGAAGAACACCATGTGTCACTTAAAGAATAGTCAGTCCAAAATATTGCTGAAATAAAACCTACAGTATGCAAGTCAAGTATATTATATAAAAATGTAAAGGAGGTACCAGTGAAACTATTATGTAACTAAGACATGCTTGCTCATGCAGCATGCGTTATGGGTATTATTATGGAAGATTTTAAGACTTTAAATGAGCATGCAATCATTTATGCTGAAAGTAATTTAATGATACACTTAAAATAATGCACTTAAATATACCTACCCAAAGTTCATATGCTACAGAGAATGGATATATTAACAACAATAAGGGTTTTTAAAAATACTATAAGCAACTATAGTTACATATAGCTATTATGTGCATAGATTCCATTTATTTTATTCTGTTCAAACACATACATACAAACACATACATGTAAATAAAAAGGATATCCCTATATATAGCTCATACACTTCCCAAGACAGGGATCCTCAGTTATAGTACACAGAAAGAATAGAGAAGTCAAGAGCAAACCTAATTTTCAAATATTAAAAAAGTGTTGAAGAATCTTCTAAAATACGAGCTAAAATTATAGATGTAAAAGAGCACATATATTCCTAAGAATGAACTTCATGCAGCACTGAAGCATAAATACCATAGACTCAGGCAATATCTAAAGCAACAGTTTAAAAAAATAAACAAACTGAAAAAAAGAATCCGTCCTACCTTTAGTAATACTCATCTCAGTGGTTAAAGCTATGTCCACATTAAGAAAAGCCAACCTTTGAAAAATAAATTAAATAAAAGGTCATTAAGCATTACAGTCCTATGAACTCAAAGGGCAGGTCAGAGTTTAAGTTCTCTTAAACCCTCAGTTTAAGAGAGGTGCTCATCCCAGCCTCTGACACTGGGACACCACTGGGCAAGTGCTAACACCAACAGCAAAGGACCCCCAAACTGCAGGGATATACCTGATTTTCTGCATAGAAAATCATAGCTATTGAAGCACATCACTGCTTTATGTATTTCCAAGAAATGCCAGGCCACAAAGCCAGCACAAAGAGGTGCAGCCGCAGGTGTTTTCAATCCTTTGCCATGTCTTAAATGAGAGAAAATGGAATGAAAATGGTATCAAGTCAAGGTTGTAGGGAAACAGTATCAGCACAAACTGCATTTAATAGTGTTTATTTCCTCCGAGTTGGTTTCCGGGACATTTCACTTCTGCGGACTGAAATGTTACTCAGGAGGGTCCAGAGGCACAAGCTCCGAGGCCATCAGTGGAGCTAAGAACCACTAAGTCTAAAGGCATACAAAACGGCTCTGAATACAGAAAGGAAGAGGGGGGGAGGAAAAAAAAAAAAAAAAAGAGGGCAAAACCCTCATCCCCGGAGCGGCCCCTCAGCCGCGGGCCCCCTACTGTTCCGCGGGCGCGCCACACCTGCCGCCGCCCTCGCATAGGCAGGTGCCGCTCAGAGCCATCTGCCTTACTACCTCCTCCTACAGAACTCCTCTTCCTCCACATCACTCTCCGTCACAGAGCCCTCCACGACGGTCTCGTCGCCGTCCGTGTCGGTGTCCCCGCCGCACACCCGCCGCTCCACCGTGGGCTGGCCCCGGCGCTGCCCCGGCACCTCCTCAGGCGGCCACCCGTTGCACTCCGAGGCGGCCGCCATCTTGTGGAGGCGCCTCGCTGCCCGTCGGGCGGCCCCGGGCGCACGTCGTTCCGTAGAGCCGCAGAGCACTAACATACACCGTGCTCTGTGCGGTTAAAAAGGCTCACTTCTAGGCGTTTGTGCACTCCTGATGCTGATATCTCAAGAGTCAGAAACGCTTATTTGCCCAGAGAGTTATAGAGAATGAGGAGGGGGGCTGTGAAACAGGGTCTGGCCTTATCAGTGAGAAGCCTCATAGCCTCAAAGGAGGGACCCAGAATGAAGGGCCACCTGGGCTTTTATAGTCTGGGGTCTTAGAATCATAAGGGGTTGGAATAGACCTTAAAGATCATCCAGTCCCAACACCCAGTGGCAAGGACGATTAGCCCAGGTTGCTCAAGGCCTTATCTAGCCTTGCCTTGAACATTGCCAGTGCTGGGGCATCCACAACCTCCCTGGGCAACCTGTTCCACTGTCTAATTCTTCCTAATATCTAACCTAAATTTCTCCTCTTTCAATTTATGCCCATTACTCCTTGTCCTATTGCTACAGTTCCTGACTAAACGTTCCTGTTGACTTGTCGACTCCTGCTGTGTTTCTGATCACCTTGCTGGCACCACAGGTCTCCATGCCCTTTGTAAGGGAAGGGATCTGTGCCAGTTCATAGCCTCTTGAGTCTGGCAGTCCACTGTCAAAGACTGCAACCACTCACTCATGGACCAATGACTCAAGAAACCCACCAACTTGAAAGAAGAGAAAGTCTGAGCATGAGAAGCAAGAGAATCATTTAACCAAGATATGATAGACTACTAATTAATAAGCAAACGAGGTAACCTGTAGCCAATGAACTGTGACTTCTATGGTTTCTAAAATGTATATATAGTGTAAAATTTTGAGGAAACTCCACCTTGCACCCTGCACAGAGTAAACAATGTCTCCTTTCTAAACTAGGCCTTGTATCTGTGTTTGGAGTCCCTACATTGGCAACACTTCCCTGGCCATGGTTAAGTAGCTATCTTCACATGCTGTCCTGAGCACAATGTCCATGGGCTCATCAGTGGGAACATGTTTGAGATAACCAAATTATTAGTTGACAATACTTTGACAGTATTTGCAGTAGCACTCTTCAGTGATTGTCTGTGAATCACAACATTTTCCTGAGGCAGAGCTGTTCTGGCTCTGCTTTACCTGCCATCTGCTTGGCAGGGGCAATGAGGCAGTCTGCTCCCATGGCCTCTGTCAGCACAAGGCTGGGCTGCAGGCAGGCCACCACAAAGAGCTACAGATGTGAGAACTTAATGACAGCATGTGTGGTGTCACACAGACTGCAAACCCCAAATCACTGCAGTGACTCCTGCTGCCAGTGAACTTGATGATAAAATTAGCATTTTTAGTACTCTCCAAATAGTGTTCATGGAAAATGTGGAAAACAGAGCTAAGATACTAAGGGTCATCTTAAATTATATATCATTTGCACATAATTTTTGAATCTGTGTACAAATTGTTATTATCTTTGGCTTAGTCATATCCGTATGCAATTATAGCAATTGCTGTGCATGTTATCAAGTGAGTCCAGAAATCTCACTGATAATGGCATGAATGATTTCATTACAGATAACTACTCTGGGTGGAGTTCTTAGGAAACCTTTTCATAAGCACTTCGTTTTTTGAGGATCACGTTGATGCTTCACAGCACAGCACCATGCGGAGCTAGTAAATATATTTCCAAATGAGGTGCCACACGTAAGAAGCAGCTTCAGGAAAGCCAGAATGTGGATCATCTGCTTCAAAACCTCTTGGTTTGTATTTGAACGTGTTAGCCGGCAAGCTCAGACCCAGAAACACGTAACGGCAGTGCCAGCCTGGAGCGCTGTCTTGCAGCGCCTGGAGCGCTGTCTTGCAGCGATCGTAGTGTCACACCCGACTCGGTGCCCAAAAAGAATCACAGAATTGTTAGGGCTAGAAGGGACCTCTGGAGACGATCTAGTCCAACCCCCTTGCCATTGCAGGGTCACGTAGAGCAGGTTACATAAGCATGCATCCAGGTGGGTCTTTGAGAGCCTCCCAATACTTCATGAACCAAAAAACTGCACTTCCTCTCTGGCCAAAAGACACAAATACAAATATATTGCCTTTTTTTCTCTCTCTTTTTTTTTTTCTTTCTCTCTTTCCACAAGCAGGAGCTGCGCATTTCTGCGCGGACTCTTAGTGCCTCGGCCCAGCGCGGTGCCCCGGGCGGTACCAGCGGCGCGGGGGTGTTCGGGCAGCACCGCGGTCCCAGAGCACGGCGAGGCACGGCACGGGCCCGAGAACGCCGACACCGCTCCACTGGCCATGCAAATGAGTCGCTACGGCCGTCCAATTAGAGGGCGCGGAGTGGGGAGCGCGGCGGCCCATTGGTGGGCGGGCCATGGCGCGATGGCGTGTTCGCCGCTCCTGATGGCGCGTGGAGCCGCGCGCCGCTGGCCAGGCCGTTGCCGCGGCGACGCGGCGGGTGACGCGAGGCGGGCGGGGCGGGGCGCGCGCTCGCGATTGGCCGCGCGATCGGGCGATGGCGGAGCCGGCGTGTCCTTGCGCGGCGGGGCGGGGCGGCGGGGCCGGGAGGGAGCAGCGGGCGGGACGCAGTGAGCTGCCACTGCGGCTGGGGCGCGGCGGTGAGCGGGGACCGCGGCACGGTGGTGAGCGGGGGTCGGCGGGGCCGCGAGCGCGGGGTCGGCACACGGGCGCGCCGTGCCGGCGGGCGGGCGGGCGGGCTGCGGTTGCGGGCCGAGAGCGGCCGGGTGGCGGCGGCTCGGGGCAGGGAGGGCACCGTCGCCATCTCCGCCCGTCGGTAGCGGCCGCCGCCCCGCTTCGCCGCCGCCCTGGGCGCTGTGCTGGGGTCTCGGGGCCGCCTTGGCGTCCGCGGGCTGCGGAGCTGAGCCCCTCCAACTCTCGCTCGGTAGCTGCAGCTCTGGGCCTCTGAGGGGCTGCCTTTCCCCGCTGGGAACGCCGAAAGCGGTCCCGGGCAGCGGTGCAGGGTCTGTGCCCTGTGTCTGCGGTTCAGATGAGCTCCGCACAAATTCTCGTTCGGCTGCTTTTGCCGCTGGGTTCCCGTAGCTGTTGCTGAGTCAGCCCGCAGCAGACGGGAAATTTGTGCTGATCTCATTGATGGTGTTGCAGAGGACTGCTCTGAGCTTAGAGCTGGGTGACAAACCTTGGGTATTTAACACACTAGTCGTACAGTTACGTGATAGGTAATTGCTATGAAGCGTTCCATACGACTGATCTAGTTTGCTTTTTACACTGGTTTGGAGGAGTTGCAGCTGGGTTTTGTTTGTATTTTGTGTTCTGTTTTGATTTCCCAGGTCGAAAACAAAGGCAAGCGGGATTTATAAAGCACCCTTTTTGTACCACCATTTTGAAACTTAGCAGAATTACTTCAGTGTTAACTTTTGGCTTTATATTTAACGTTATGTCTTGCTAATTTCAAGCTGTGAGTCAGTGTAACTGTATAAATATTTCAAACAGAAATATGAGCTCATGTTATGCACTGACTTTTTTTTTTTACACCACTGTAATGCAGAATCAGTGTGTTTAATCATGAATATTTTCAAGAAAAGTCAACTGCATAGCAAAAACCACCATGTGCTTCAGGCAGGTTAAACTAACATGAAAGCTTTAAAGAATACTTTTAGGTTAGGAGTTGGTATCATTCTGTTAACCCCAAGATCAGCCATGAGGCATCCTCTATTTCATAGCAGCAGTTAATAAAAAAACTAAGATATTATGGATAATTATTTTCATAAATTGATTTATGCACTTTTTTCCTCTAATTGATTTATGTGAAGCCATTTTACTGTTTTTGTGTAGAAATGTGACAATTTCTGAAAAAAGATTTTGAAATCTTTCTAGCCCTTCTAGGTTATTTATTTTTTTCATGGCTAGATAATCATTCCAACTCTCAGAATTAGTTGTATTAGCTGTACTACTAGTACGACTCTGTAAAAGTCATGTAGTAACTACTAGTTCTGATTTTCCTGAAACAGTGTGATATTCAAAAGTATTTGTATTTTCAAAGAATGTTGTTTTGCCTTTCCTATGTTTTGTGTTGGTTTGAAATATTCAGCACTGAGATATTTCTCTGGTAATGTTTTTCTAATTAAAAAATACCTTCCATTCTGTTGAGGAAAAATGATACCACTTTGGTACAGCTTGGTGGCAACATAAATTTACAAAACAGAATGTAGGTTATACTATAGAGAGAAAAAGAAGGGTTAACTACTTTATAAAGGAGATGTCTGCTTTTGGTTTTTAATTTTATTCTTAAAAAGCTTTCTGTCAGGAAATGAAATAATTTGTTCATAAAGAAGGCAGCCCTCTCAATCGTTTTCTGCACTTGGTTCCATGAAGCACAAACGTCTGTCCACACCTTCCCCATGGAAGGATAAAGAGAAATAGATCAGTCCTGTTGGTGCTCATGTGATTGAGATCAGCGCTGGTAGGAAACCAAGATGATTCTGGTATCTTCAGGAACACTTCATCAGATAGTTTTGCCTTGTTATTTTCTTCATTGAATGGCAGCTTCATTTTTGATGTCTGAGCAAAATAAATAATACCAGAAGCCCAATGGATGTATTGTTACTTTTAAAGCAATGCAAAGGGATTTTTTTTAATCCACTTTGAAGTGGCAGTGTGTACAGCTCTCAGTCTTCTATGGAAATCTTTACAGTGCGAAGTTGGTACATGTAAATACTGAATTATAGATTGTCTCTGTTAACCAGGCTACTATTAAGCATTTTTTTAACTTCATAATGCTGTTTTGTAAGGTGTTGTTTTTGTGTTGTAATGAGAAAAGGAAACTCCAGCTATTAATGCATTAAGAGAGAATGTTACTACATTTTGTTTCCTTGATAAACTTATGTAAAGGTACAACACACAGCAAATAGACTAGGATGGGGTCTGAAGGATGTGAAGAATGTCCATGTTTTTAGTTCTGTGAAAGACAGATGTGAGAATTTTTGGCAAATGTTTGTTATTTGTTGGAAGCAAAGGGATGATGATATGTACCAATAACCTGGGAATTAGTTATGGGTAGAAGATAACTGTCACAGAATACTTTATGTGAGGACTTGCATGCTTGAGATGAAGAAGGAGCACTTTTTTGAATGTAATTAATTTGTGTCACAGAATAATATTGATCAGAAAGTAGAGAAAATGCAGCCATAGAGATAACATTGCAGTTCTTGCTGTTGAGCATTACCAGTAATGGTTAATTGGTAATTTTTATGGTTCAGCAATACTTTTGATAGGAAGAATGAATACAAAGAAGCAACAGAATTTGGTGAGTGCTTATACAGATGATAAAACCAAGAAGTTAAGTGAAAGGTGTGTCAGAATTTTGTGATACTGAGAGATGTGAGAGTAGTGAGGACTTACCAGCAAGACCTTGAAGAAACAGGGCAGATTTGTATTAAAAACAGGTTGAGAAGGCAGGAGCAGATTGTATTATATTTTGGAATCTTAGAAATAGATGTGTTTTACATGGAAGGTTGAAAGGTGAAGATTACTTTCCTCACTCGTCTGTTTTGCTTTTTTTTCCCTGGAAGATGACTTGCAGGAATGTGTAGATTTCTGTCTTTTCACTCAATGTCAGACTTGCTAACATACAAAATATTCCTTTGTTACAGGATTGCTAAGTATAGAGGAACAGTCTTGAAAATGTTGTCCAGGCTATTTCGAATGCATGGCCTTTTTGTAGCCTCTCATCCATGGGAAGTCATTGTGGGAACAGTGACTCTTACCATCTGTATGATGTCTATGAAGATGTTCACTGGGAACGATAAGATCTGTGGCTGGAATTATGAGTGCCCCAAACTTGAAGAAGTAAGTATTTGAATTAATTTTATTGTACTTGGTGTTAATCAGTAGATCCAGGGTTTTCTGTAGAATAAGATGAGTGTGTGATGTATTAGGAGTAAATTATCTATGCAGAAACTTCTTTATTGCCTTATTTTTTAATTGTGGATATTAAAGTGGTATGCAAACAGTGATGCAGTAAAGACGTGTTTCGTTAAACCTAACATCCATCTGCACAGTGTCTAGTGAACAAGGATTTTCATATTTTAGTTTTTTAAGGCAAGACTATCAGTGATACTTCTGTTATTCTGAAGCTTCATTTTTAGTGCAGCTTCACAATGGAATCTTTTATTACTGAAACTTAAAAAGTTACTTCTTGCTGTAAAAGCTAACTAAATTTCTTTGTATTTCAAACAGGATGTTCTGAGCAGTGACATCATCATCCTGACAATCACACGCTGTATAGCAATCCTTTATATCTATTTCCAGTTTCAGAACCTAAGGCAGCTTGGATCAAAATACATTTTAGGTACTGTGTCTGACTTCTATATTTGCTGTATGCATTTTAATTGTTGGTGGGGTTTTTTTACATAAATTGGTAACAAATATTAACACTTTAATCCTTATGTTCAAGAAAGCATTATTTTAATTGTTTGTTACATAGCAGAAGACATGTTTTACGTTTATCAAAGTGCTTTTTTTTAAATGAAAGGTTGTAAGATTATATAAACACTGGAAATTTAATTCTTAAAATAACTGTTGTGTGAATCACTTAAAGTTATAGAGCTGTTTAAGCCAATTTTAATTTTGCTTGAAATAAATTGAGAAGATTTATGGCTTTTATTTCTGAGTCTTTGAATGCAGTACAAATTTGAGTTTTAAATATCTATGAAAACAAGATGTGCTTCAGTTTGTATTTTGACTGCTGTTAATACACTCTGAGAGACAAGAATTCTCATGCATTTGTTATTATTGATCTAAAGATGTGGTTTTTCTTTTTTTCCCTTTTTTTTCCCTCCTCCTCTCTCTCTCTCTCTCTCTGTACACCAAAAATTTCCTGTTCTCTTGTTTTTTAAAGGTATCGCTGGCCTCTTTACAATCTTCTCAAGTTTTGTTTTTAGTACAGTGGTAATTCACTTCTTGGATAAAGAATTGACAGGTTTAAAGTAAGTAATGAATTATTATTATTGATTTCTTGCTTGCTATTTTTTCCTGTACAATAAACCTTGAAGTTTAACATATGCCTCTTTTTTTTTTTCAGTGAAGCTTTACCATTCTTCCTGCTCCTGATTGATTTGTCAAGAGCAAGTGCATTAGCCAAATTTGCTCTCAGTTCCAACTCACAGGTCAGGGGGGTTCTTCTTGAGGGCTTTGTTTGTTGGTTGGTGTTTTACTTTGTTGGGGCTTTTTTTGTTTTGCGATGGAGATTTTAAGTTTAATTTTCTAAACTGAACATTATCCCATGGCTGGGGGTTAGAACTAGATGATCTTGAGGGTCCCTTCCAAGCCAAACCATTTCATAATTATATATGAATAATCCAGGTGGAGAGACATATAGGTGAATACTGTCTTGGTGATATATAAAATGTCAAAAGGATCAGATTTTATCCAGATTCTGTGTTCTCTTGTCTTCCAACCAGATCAGTGTTCAAGTGAGTAGTAACGCTGTTTAAATTAGTGTGCACAGTCACATGCACTAAGTTAAAAGTATGAGTGTGACTTTATAAAATCAGAACTTGAAACCTGCAGTGCTTATAGCTCTTCTAAGGAGGCTAATGTTCCTAGGCCAAAGTTTTCCCTAAAACAGTTACTGATATAAAAAAGTTAATTTTTAGGGCTCAGGAACAGTAGATAAAGAGACATCTAATTTTACAGTGCTTCTACTGGAAAAAGCATATTTCTAGACCAAATATTAGCAGATGGAGCATATGTGCAGACAGGAATAGTCATGTTCTAGTGCATTTAATGCAGCACAATAGGAGGGATTGACAGGACACTTTGCTCGTCATACCTAGTAATGTTTTTTTGCTAATACTCTTAAGTTCTGAAGTATATTTCTTGCAACTAATTTATGCTAACAAAATACTGTATGTGGTCTTTGAGCATACTAATTGTGACAAAATATTGTCTATTATATTTTAATGTCGTGTATATTATGCTGCACATTTTCTATATATGTAATATTGTTATAGCGTGTTCTGTATTATTTGATTATAATTGCAAGTACAGAACTTTTTACTGATTTTCAAGAAAATATTTCACAAATATGTTTTTCCTACAGTTTTCTCCCCTTCTCACCCCAAAAACAACACCACTGGAAAAACAGCAGCAAACTCTAGAGTTTGCCATGCCTGCCTGCTGGAGGAAATCCCTTTCCCCCCGGCAAAGTTTTAGTGGTTTTTGTGTGCTCTTTTCTATCAACTGAGTCTAGAGAGTTAAATAATAAAATAATAAAGTAATAGTAGTTAGGGTACAGATATGTGGTTGCAAGAAATTTTTAAATGCCTTGACACAAGTGGCTTCTTCGTGTCTTAAAACGTAGAAATCTTGTTCTGAATTTAGTGTAGAGTCTCTGCCTCATCAGTATTCTAAGCTCCTATAACACTGATGGACAAAGGTAGACAAATTAATTAAAATTCGATAACCTTCTGTGACTAAAAACTGTCGAAGTATGTTAAATTAGAAGAAATAGAATACATTTTCTATATGCTTTCTCATAGGAGTTCATTTTTCAATATATGTTTTACAAGACTTTATCACCATAATACTACTCAGTTTACTAATCACTTTATGTCATAAACTTAATTTGCTTTTTGTTTTCATGTTAATGGACAGAAATTTTTCTTTCTAGGATGAAGTAAGAGAAAATATTTCACGGGGGATGGCAATTTTAGGCCCTACATTTACACTGGATGCACTTGTGGAGTGTCTTGTAATCGGTGTTGGTACCATGTCAGGTGAGCCATATAGTCTAAAAGTTCAAATATTTTCAGTTAAAAAAGACTATTTGAGAGACGTTGAGATATTGAGAGTTTTACATCATAGATGTTACCCATGAGAGTGGAGTGACCTAATCTCCTTATTTACATTCCGAATTAGCCTGTTTTACTAGTTTCTTGCTAGTATGAATAATATGTATGTGTTAAACCAAAGTTTGAAATACAGATAATGGCTTTCCTTGACGATGGTGCAGTAGGAATGGACTTCAGTGCAGCTACTTTCATAAAATTAATATCTTCCTGTTGTTCCCATCACTCCTGTTAACATCTTAGTGTCTCTTCTCTGGGCTGTCCCAGCAGGTCCATGTCCTTGTCATGGTGGGGGCAGCAGAGCTGGGCGCAGCACTCCAGATGGGGTCTTAGGAGACTGGAGTAGAGGGACAGAATCCCTTCCCTCAGCCTCCTGGCTGTGCTGTTTTGATGCAGCCCAGGATATAGTTGGCATACTGGGCAGCACATGCACACTATGATCTTCATCAGTTCTGTGTGCAGTAGCAGTTGGTTTTCTCTTAAAAAGAGAATAGTTAAATGTAGTAAGCAAAGGACTTTCACATGAAAATAACTAAATTCTTTGTAAAATAAATTGAGGTTCCATAGTTAAGACTAAAGTGAGGTTTTGCTTGCATGTTTATTTTTATATGTTGTTTTTGATGTGGCTTGGTTTGGTTTTTTTTCCCACCTGTTTCACATACTTTAAAGATATCTTGCAAAGCACTTGCTCTGCAACTTTTGGATCTTTCACAGTATCGTGTGTTAATAAGTTTTTCTCTTGTTTACATCTTAGGGAAAAAACCCATTTTGATGTTGTGTATAGTTCATTTTATACTGTTAGCTCTTTCATCTTTACTAAGGCAGTTCGGTAATGCATGTGCAGCATGGCTGTCTTTTTCTGGATACCAGACTTATTGAAGAGTAGGCAGCATATATACTGTTTCTTATTGCCTGAACACTTAATTGGCCATCTTTCAGAAAAGATTTAAATACATAATGTTGGCTACTTGTTCTTTGCTTAGGTAAGTAAGGAGTTTCAAGCTTTTAATGTGAAGCTTTAAAATCTTGGTGAAATTTATTTGTATACATTTAGAATGGCATATTAAAATAAAGTTTTCTGTCAATACATAAATATATATTGTGCTTAGAATAAGCCAGTGCACAATAACTAGGGCTAAATATGCTTGTTTTTCATTAATCTAGACAATGCCTTCTGTAATCTGCAATGTCAGTTTAGTGATTTCTTGCTTAGTTCTGCAGCACTTCTTCAATATAGCCCATTGCATATTCAAATGTAAAAAATGTCTTTTTATTTAGGTGTGCGGCAGCTTGAAATTATGTGCTGCTTTGGCTGTATGTCTGTTCTTGCCAACTACTTTGTCTTCATGACCTTCTTTCCAGCTTGTGTGTCCTTGGTATTGGAGGTAAGACCAACTTAAAGACAACATCAAGCTTAGTATTCAGCCCCTTTGCTACTTATAGGCTATATATTTCGTCACAGTTACATGACATGTTTGTCTTCCTTCACTGGTGAACTAGTGACAGTAACTTGTAAATGTCACTGTAAATGAGTCACACTCAATAGTAGGAGTTCTGATCTAAAACAGAGTAAACAAATTACAGTGTAAATTATTGTCTGTTCAGCATTTTTCACTGTTGAAAGTCTTAACATTGTTTGGACAGTAGACTGTAGTCTGACTCTTTTGTTGGTAATTTCTCAACGATCAAATAAAAGTGCAGTGCTGAAGCTTATTTGTTGGTTCTTCTAATACGTACTATACATGACCATTTTTAAATTATGTTATATTTTGCAGCTTTCGAGAGAGAGTCGTGAAGGGCGCCCTATATGGCAGCTCAGCCATTTTGCTCGTGTTCTGGAAGAAGAAGAGAATAAACCAAATCCTGTAACACAGAGGGTCAAAATGATTATGGTTTGTGGCTCTTTTGCACCTGTGGTTATGCAATCAGTGAGGTGTTCTGATGGAATGAATCAAGCTTTTGTTTCTCACAGACTTGTATTCTGCATCTCATTAGTTCAATTTACAGTGGTAGATTTTAATAACTTCTCTTGTATGTAACCCTATCATCTTCCTGCCTATGCCGTTTCTGTGCCAAACACTTGGGGCTTTTTATGTGTACCGTTCCCTCCCTCTTACCCCTCCAGTATCCTCACCTTCCTATGCTTATTTCTTGAGCAAGGGGAAGAATGTGGGTGGGACACATCCAAAGCTACTGTACAACAGTGTTACCGTAGACCAAAAAGGGTGTTAGTGAGAGGTGTTGAAAATCAGCTGTTAGCTTTAGACTTTTGAGGCATGGGGGGAAAAAAAAGCACAAAAAAACCCAAACAAAGAAAGGACAATATTTACTCTTAGTAGGCCAGATACCAAGTTAAAGTTGAAAATTTAATATTTGTTTTTTGTTTTTGATACAGTCGCTGGGTTTGGTTCTTGTTCATGCCCACAGTCGCTGGATAGCGGAACCAGCTGCTCAAAACAGTACTGTAGAAAATTCAGTGGGATTGGATGAGAATGCACCAAAGAGAATTGAACCTAATGTTTCCCTGTGGCAGTTCTACCTTTCTCGGTGGGTGACTTCACAGAGTGTGTTTCCTTGGGTGGGGTGTATCCTCTAATACTGCCAAGCTTATTGTTCTAGAGCACAACACTTAAAAGACTCACAGATCTGACCACTGTAGGACTTCCTGGAACTAGAGATGACATTTCAGAGGAAATACTTCAATAATATGCCATTTGTCCAATCTCTTTGAAGTAGTCAAGAATATGATTGAACCAGCTGTCCTGTATGCATCAAAGTGTTCTCTTTTCCACTAGCCCTGATAGTTTTCAGAGTACACTAGAAAATAAATTTTTTAACTGCACTAGGGTAATTATTTATGCAGAGCTTCTGACCATTCACACTTAAGTGCAAAAAGTGCAAAAGCCATGCCACTGTGGCTTTTCCTTCAGCTCAGCTCAAGTTAGTGGCATGTGTGATTTCATGTTACTTCTGAAAACTCAGAACTCTCTGTTTTAGGTGGGATTTTTTTCCCCTCTTAGCAGTTCATCTTGCGTCACAGTAGTCATTATTGGTAGAGGATGATAAATGAAACTATCCTGTCATTAGGGGATAGGTGTTACATCAATTTGATGTAGCTGTTACTGCATCTTTTACAGTAATTTTCTTACTGGGACTGCTTTTTAGCCAGATTTAGGTTACTCTTTAATGACATCTGAAAATCTTTGTGTTGTTAATAATATGAAGAATTATTTCTCTAGCCTAACCTAGTGTACTTAGATGTCCTGGTAGAAAATATCTTTTGACTGGGATTTCTGTAGCTGTAAATTATGGTGAAATAATTACTCTTTGTATGTCAGAATGCTGTTATAAAACATGAACTGTATATACTGTGTATTTACTTTCTGATTTGTCTCTTTTAGAATGGCCAGTATGGATATTGAGCAAGTAATCACTCTTGGATTAGCCCTTCTCCTTGCCGTCAAATACATTTTCTTTGAGCAAGCAGAGACTGAATCTACCCTCTCACTGAAGAATCCCATAACATCTCCTGTGATGGTCCAGAAAAAGGTCCCTGAGAATTGTTGCAGGAAGCAATCTATACTTCTGAAAAACAATCAGAAATCTAACACAGTGGAAGAAGCTTTCATTCCCAAAGATGCAAATGGTAGGTAATTCTTATAATTTTGAAGTCTGAACCTATTCATAAATATTATGAACAAATAGTGAAATCTGGTGTAACATGTTGTATTTAGTACCAAAACTTAAGTATTTTCTAAACCAGAGTTCCTTTTAATTGTCTTTGTGCAGCTGAAGTCATAAAACCTGTATTAGAGTCATCATCCAAGGCTACATTTGTAGTTGGCAGTTGCAGCCCTGTGGAAACTTCTTCACTTGCTAATGAAAAAGAGGAAGAAATTGAGTTACCTAAAGAGCCACGTTCTATTGAGGAATGTGTTCGTATACTTGGAAATGCACAGGTATGGCAAAATAAATTTCTTCTCTAGAATTCTTAAGAGTTCATTTTGCAGCTTTTACGTGTTCCCACTGGTTGTAGTGTCATTCTCCAGAAAATTACATTACATTAATAACTTGGGAGTGCATGGGAGTCACAACTAAAACAAAACCTTTAGTGCATTATTTCACGTTAAGTCAGTTGAGATGGGAGGGAGGAGGGATTGTCATTCATTGAAGCTTCCTCATGTACATGTGTAGGTGGGTGTCTGATCATAAAAGTTTTTGTTCACATCCTGGCCTACTGTAAAACCTGATGTTGGCAGTTGACTCCTGTAGTTGTATTCAGATAATATCAAAGGAAAGTTGTTACTCTTTTTTGTTTGGAAACATTAAAAAGGATTTTCACCAAGAGAATCTATATTTTCTCTCTCCTTCTTTTATATTTCCAGGAAGGAGCAAAATTTCTAACCGATGCTGAGGTTATCAGCTTAGTTAATGCTAAGCATATTCCTGCATACAAACTGGAAACTCTGATGGAAACTCAGGAGCGAGGTGTGTCCATTCGCAGACAGATGTTATCCAAGAAACTCCCTGAACCTTCGTCTTTGCAATATCTTCCTTATAGGAATTATAATTATTCTTTGGTAAGTAAAAGGTAGACAAGCAAAACTCATTGTAAAACTATTTTCCAAACACATGAACAAGTCCGGAGGAAAGCCACCAAGTTGATCAGCGAGCTGGAACACCTCTTCTGAGAGGACAGGCTGAGAGAGTTGGGGTTGTTGATCCTGAAAAAGAGAAGGCTTTAGGATGACCTTATAACGCCTCCCAGTATGAAGGGGGCCTACCTACAAGATAGCTGGAGAGGGACTTTTCACAAGAGCATGTAGTGACAGGACAAGGGACCTTAAGCTGAAGGAGGGTATAGGGTATTAGAAAGAAATTCTTTATTGTGAGAGTGCTAGACACTGGACTAGGTTGCCCAGAGAGGTTGTGGACTCCCCATCCCTGGAGGTGTTCAAGACCAGGTTGGGTGGGGCTCTGAGTAACCTAGTCTAGTGGAAGGTGTCCCAGGAGGGGTTAGAGCTGGATGGTCTTTGTGGTCCCTTCCAATTCAAACCATAGTCTGCGATTCTGTGAAATAAATACGCAGTGATGCACGTGAATTAACAATGACCTTGGTCAAAACTGATGTAGAAGGAAAAATAAAAGGCAAACATAAACTTACTTTTGTTGCTCTTGATGTTTCTAGGTGGGCGAGGGCAAGTTTTGCAGGTTATCCAAAAAAAATTTCCTATCGAAGTATGCAGCTGCTTTATCTCAGAAATGCAGAATTCTACTAATACTGAGCTACAATTCAGCTGAATAATACTACTTTGAGCTCAAGTTAAAACTGAAGAATATTTAAAATTAATTTAACAATACAAGGGTTTTTTTAATAACATTTAAGACTCTATAAAATTCTGTACATCTACCTACACTTGAATAGTATTAGCTGTTGACAGCTGTAGCTGTTAAGTTCTTGAGGTGGGAATTAGTTACTTTATGGGTAGGTTTGTGGTTTTTTTACTAAGATGCGTTGTTGTAGTCAGGTACATATGTCAGGCATAGTATGTGGCATGCTGTACTGTACCACTGCAGTGTAACCTTAATGATTGTTTTGTGTGGTTTTTTAAGGTTATGGGAGCTTGCTGTGAAAACGTGATTGGATATATGCCTATTCCTGTAGGTGTAGCAGGACCACTGTTTTTGGATAACAAAGAGTTTCAGGTGCCAATGGCAACAACAGAAGGATGTCTTGTAGCAAGCACAAACAGAGGATGTAGAGCAATATGTGTAAGTATTGTTTGACTAGAAAAACTTCCTATGTTATGAAATGTTCTTGGGGTTATATAACCCATGTTTTTGACTTCCTAAAACACAAAATTTCAGTAATCCTACTGTGTTGCCCTTCTGCTTTGGTTTTTAGCTTGGTGGAGGAGCAAGTAGCCGCATTCTTGCAGATGGGATGACTCGAGGACCTGTTGTAAGGCTGCCCACTGCCTGCGAGGCTGCAGAGGTGAAGGTTTGGCTTGAGAGTCCTGAAGGCTTTAAAATAATGAAGGAAGCTTTTGACAGCACAAGTAGGTTAGTACAATGGCTATTCCAGCTTCATTGCCCAACATAAGACTTCTGTGAATGGTAGAAAACTCCTAATCAGTTTTTTTTTTCTGAGTTCTGCAATACAGGAAATTACATCTTCATTTTTACTATCCTGTGTAGTATGTATCTAAGAGAACAAAAGTCACTCTGCCTACATACCAAAGTTGCAATCAATAAACATCATTCAATGATAATGGTGAACACCTATATTTTAGCAAAAAATGCATTCACACTTGTGTAACACTTAGTAGAATATTAATTTGTCTAATCATTTAAAAAAACTTTGCATAAGCTTGTTTTGATATTTAGTAGTTACTTTGCAAAAAAACCCTCAAAGTTTGGTATTTAGCCTTTCAGATGATATTACTAATATCGATAACTAATCTATGAGGTTCCAGAGAATACAGGAAAAACTAATGCTAGAAATGAAATGCTAAAAAATGTAAACCAGTACTAAGAATAAGTCTGTTTTAAGCCCTGGAGTTTTTTCTAAGGCTTATGATTACCTGCTTGCTTTAGGAAGATTCAGAGAGAGATTTCCTTACCTGTTTTGTTTCTTGAAAGTGTCAGGCAAGTATATGACAGGCCTGACACTGTATTTCGGCCAGAACGAACTCATGCTGCTTTTTAAATGCAGTATTTCCTGGGTTTTGTGTGACTTTTAGGGCTTACTCTGTTGAAGATAAGTATGCCTTTTGCCTTGCAGTAAAACTGACAGCAGAATTTCTGAAGGCCTCGTTGTTAGTTTATAACTGGTAGACAGATGTTTTAAGGAGTACAAATGAATTGGATTGGTCAACACCTCAGATTACTTCATTTCATGAAGTCCAGTGTTAGAAAACATAAAAAGGCAGAGAACACTTTTACAGTGAATGTTTTTATAGTATTTACCTGAGAAAACACCATCACTGGAGGTGTTAAAGAAGCAACTGGATGTGGCACTTGGTCCTGTGGGTTGAGTTGACAAGGTAGTGCTCTGTCAGAGCCTGGACTTGTTGACCTTAAAGGTCTTTTCCAACATCAATAATTCAGTGATTCTGTATTGCAATGATTTACTGTCATTTTGCCACTTAAAACTTATCTTTTTCCTTGAGGATTATAGGTAATAGTTAAATTTTCTTGCAGGTTTGCCCGCCTGCAAAAACTTCTCATCAGTTTGGCTGGTCGTAACCTTTATATCCGCTTTCAGTCTGGAACAGGGGATGCAATGGGAATGAATATGATTTCAAAAGTAAGGACCAATTCTCTTAAGTATTTTTAATAAATGTGTATTTCTTTTAAAAGTAAAGATAGCCTATTAATCTGTGACTGATTTCTGAAAGACAGACAAGACATAATGCTGTTTGCAGTCCTGTGAAATAATGACAGTGTTTGTCAAGTGTAAACAAGAATAGGATGAAAATGATGAAAGAAAAAAGTAACTTTGTGTCTAAATTTTTTTTTTCAATTATGTAAAGGAAGTATTTTTGATATAGGGAAGTTAAGTTGGTTTCTCTGTTGCTTTGAGCCAAAGATTTTATCTAGCAGTAATTCGTCTGTTACTGTGTTTATCACTTCATTCTAAGTACAGGATTTAGGAGTGTGGTGAATAGCGGCAGAGGGATGTTCTCTAGTTTTGTTTGGTTGGAGTTTTTTTATGCAAACATGGAAAAACATGGTCCATGGATCGTTGGGATGCCTAGAGCTGTTTGAAATTAATAGTCTTAGACTTACATTTTATATGGAATAGCAATCATAATCATTACTAAAGTGGATCTGGTCGTAAACAAGTCCTAATGTAGCAGATTTCCCACTGATTACCCATAGGGAAGCTCTTTCCACTATCCAAAGTTAATTAATTTCATGCCTGTAGTGTTTCACTGGGTTCATGTTGTATCTTCAGTATGGTACCATATGCCCATGCACCTAGAATATATCCAGGGAGTCCATATATATTGGGAAGAACCAGTTATTCCCCATATAATTCCCAAAGTTGTTAAAGAAAAGTCAAAATAGTTTGGATTTTTTTCTGTCCTATTTAATATTTCTTTGTGAAATTATGTTCTTTTTTTCCACTGTAACTGATTATCTGATTAGACTTAATCTAATCTTACTGTTCCACTGTCCCTGGTAGCTTATTTTGCAACCATAACGATAAACCTAGCCTACTACCTGTTTTGCTCCTAACAGGGTACTGAAAAAGCACTGGCAAGGCTGAATGAAGAATTTCCTGACCTTCAGGTTATAGCTATTAGTGGTAACTATTGTACAGACAAAAAACCGGCTGCTATAAACTGGATAGAAGGAAGAGGGAAGTCTGTTGTCTGTGAAGCAGTCATTCCAGCCAAGGTTGTTAGAGAAGTAAGTGTCTGCTCTCTCGTTTATAAAAATACATACATTTTGCAAAACTGCAAAACTTTTGTAATGGGCCTGGATAGTTTTAGGTAAATTTGGGAAGTTTTTCCTCGACCCCCAGACCTGTACATCATTACATTTACTGACATTGAACTCCAGTATGTAAGTGTTGGGTTTTTTTGTCAGTGTTGCAGACTTAGTGCAGGTCTGTGTTACCACTGTTATACAGGAATATCTTAAATTTTGCTCACAACACTCTCTCTTTTGACTGTCTTTGGTCACTTTTGTATTAAATTCAGTGTAAATCTCTTACTTTAAGGTTTCAGAATACAATCAGTATAGTGTAAATGTGCCACTTAATTTTATATTACTGTGCATAATGTTTATTTGCCCATGTATCATGGTGTTTTCTGTTGAAACTCTTGAGTTTGGCTCCATAGTCTTAACGCAAAGCAAAATTGGGAAGAGCTGAGAGTCTGGAGCAACTTGACAGGAATGTTGCTATTGTGTCATGGTGAATTAATGGGATATTTCTGCCAAGTTCATTTTGTTTGTTTTATTCTGAATATAAATGAGAATTTGAAATAGAGTAGATAGCTATGAGCTTTTCTCAAAGGCCTATGCAAGTCCAAACCCTTAGCACTGACTTTTCCATTGTTACTGGAACATCCTGCATTTGAAAGTCTCCTTTGGAACAAAAATAAAAGGTAGGATAATGATTGAGTCAGATTCCATATAGAAGCAAACAAGGGGTGAGGGCTTATTAACCATAAATAGAGTATTTCTACTCCTGCTTAAGGAATGGGGTAGTCAAAATGTATCTATCTCTTTGTCTAGGTATTGAAAACAACTACAGAAGCTCTAGTTGAAGTCAATATAAACAAAAATCTGGTGGGGTCTGCGATGGCTGGAAGCATAGGTGGCTACAATGCACATGCAGCAAACATTGTGACAGCCATCTACATTGCCTGTGGTCAGGTAGGTTTGTTTTACACCAGCTCAGATTTTCCTTAGTTCAGTAATTCTCAATCAAACACTTACTCGAGCATCTCGAATTTGTTTTGTTTCTCCTTCCTGATCCAAAGGATGCTGCACAGAATGTGGGCAGCTCTAACTGCATCACTCTGATGGAGCGCACTGGTTCCACCAACGAAGACCTGTACATCAGCTGCACGATGCCTTCCATAGAAATAGGGACTGTTGGCGGAGGCACCAACTTGCTCCCACAGCAGGCCTGTTTGCAGGTAAAATTCAGAAAGCTCAAATCAACATAGCTTCTTCAGTTAAAGCTCACTTTCATGTGGTGTCCAATAGCTTCTTCAATTAAAGCTCACTTTCATGTGGTGTCCAAGTAATGTTGCAGGAATGGGGCCCCTTGATACTTGCTGTATTTTCTATGAAAATTTCAGAATAGTCTAATGAATTGTTTTCATATAGCCAGTTCTAAAGCTTAGACATAACATCAGAGGGACTTAAAGCTAGTAATTTGGAAGCTCATACTAAATTTAGCATAAATTGACAGCATAATATTGCCTGCATTTCTCCGCAGATGTTAGGGGTTCAAGGTGCCAGCCAAGATAACCCTGGTGAAAATGCCCGTCAGCTTGCTAAAATTGTCTGTGCTACAGTGATGGCAGGGGAATTATCACTAATGGCAGCTCTGGCAGCTGGGCATCTAGTCAAAAGCCACATGATCCACAACAGGTAAAAAATAGAAAAATTCTTGAATTTTGTGCTGTTTTTCCCTTCTCATAAGTACATGAGATTCAGTGATGATTACGTGAATAACTGCAACACATAAGAGCAATGTAACATTTTAACTATCTAATTAGTTATCTTACTGTTTTATTAGGTCAAAAATAAATCTACAGGATCTTAAAGGAACCTGCACTAAGAAGGCTGCTTGAATACTTTAAAATGGCTTTGAAATGAAGAATTTTTCTAGTAACTGACAAGGAGCACAGGGGAAAAAAAAAAAACAAACCAAAATCTGTGAAGTTTAGAATGAAGATTGCCTTCAACTCAATAATGTCTGTGTAAGATAAACTAAGAGATCATCAGACTTACGTGAGACTGTTTACACCTTTGACCTTCTTCAGTGGCTAGTGATGACTTCATGAGTGAAATTCTGTCACATGTCTTGAACATGGCTTTGGAATTCTCAATCTTACACATCATTTTTTAAAGGGTCAGTCTTAGGTTTTTACAGGTTGAGATTATTTTGCTTACCAAGGTCCTGGTACTTATTAAGCTGCAAAGTGATGTTATGTACTTTGGGTGTTTAAAACAACAAAACAAAAAAAGTTGGTGTAAACTTGGCTTTAATGCACAGGCCCTTGCCATTTTATTTTCTGGTTAGACAAGCATGTTTTTTTAAGTGATGGCAAACCTCATCACTTTTTATGAACTCCTAGTTTTAGTTTTGTTCACATGTAAACCAGGTTTTAGGCTATCAGTTTAATTGAATGATACTAGTTTTATAGAAATCTGTCTATATATATAGTACTTAATTTGCTGCTGCTTCAGCTAAGCAGTGTTCAATATTTTAACTCCACAATTTAGGTTATTCCTTTCTGTAAAACTTGTGATCTGTAAAGTTCTGAACTGTTAAATATAATTTGTACTGAAGTAGGAAAAAACAGTGTCTTAACTGTTTTGTTGCTTTGTTCAGGTAGAAAAATGAAACTGGTAACTCAAAAACCTGTCAGACAAGACAGGCACTTAATTAAATGCTGTTTCTCAAACTTTGTTTGATAGGAGTGCATTCAAACGCGTCAAAACCAGATGTTTACACTTAGTTTAGAAGTCTCTTTAGGAATATACAAACACATTGTGTACCTGATGTTGGGGATTTTTTTTATACAGTGTCACCTATTTTCCAGGAATAGGTGTGTATCCACTGTTTAAGCTGAAGTAAAATGAAGCCAGAAAAGCACACTGTTCTTAAAAAAAAAAAGTAGTTTTTTTTTTTTAATTATTATGTTTCAATTCCCTTTTAAACTTTATTTTTAAGGGGGGAGTATTTATTTTAAGAGGAAACCTTACCCTTTTTTCAATGAAAATTACTAATTAAGGAAATTCAGTGAAATGACATGTTAATGTAACAAGCAGGTTTTTTAATAAAATACTGTACTTGGACCAGTGAAGCAGTCTCAGGTGTTCTTACTGTAATAAAGAAAATCCAGGTTTATTCTGGTTTGATTCATCTTTGGGAATATTCCTAAATGCATTGCCCTGCCTAGTTAATCACAGAAGGAAAATTATTGATATGCTTGATTATTTTTTTTTTTAATTTTTTTGTTTGTTTGTTTGGGCTTTTTTTTTTTAAGTTTTTGTGGAGTGAATCAGTAGACTGGACTGGGTTTCCTGCAGCATCATTCCTAAAGGGGTGACTAGCAGAGGTGCTCTTCTAATGTGCAAATTTGATGTAAATCATGGGTTGCTTTGTCAAATCAACACATTAATATCCATTGTAATGAGCTCATATAGCTGATGTGCAGGCATGAAGCCATACTACATGCTAGATATGTTATGATGGCATGTAAATATTAAATACCATGAATGTTTATCTTCCTGCATTTTGTTGCTAATAGCTACTATTTTTATTTAAGGAAAGCTGGAAATATTTTGGTTTTTTGTTCATTCAGTGATCTTATTTAAAGTAACACTGTTCTGGCAATAAATGGTGGTTCAGTGTTCATTTTGGTGGATTTAACTGACGTTCTGTCTTGCAGAATTAACTTTTTGTATTATTACTAAATTGTGTACATTTTGGTACAGAACTACTTTTTCAGTGTCAGTAAAACCATGGAAAAGACATCTGCTTACTTGTGATATTTTAAGCTTACTTCACAACTTAGTGACATACAAACTAAATTAAGAAGGTTAAGGAAGATATGATTGGTGTACAGTGCTAAACACAGCAGGGCCGTGACATGTTCTCATGTATTCTCCTCAAAGCTGAATGAGGCAGTTTGTCCAAGGGGAGAGCTAACTCACTGCAGCATTAGAGATGCCTCCTGCTGGAGCCTACTTCCTCCCTCTTTTCCTCACCTGCAGTGCAGCTCCCATCCTTGATCTCAGTCATATCCAGCAGTCTCTAATCAGATGTGCTTTTTCAGTCTCTGCAGCCATATGGGTTTTGTACCAGAGGCATCTGGTACAAAATGACCATTTCAAACATGTCATTAAGTTCAGGGAACTGAATGAGTCTCATTCCCCTGCCTACACCATAGTAGTGTGTTTCAACATCACTGCAAATTTGTGTGCAATTTCAGTATAAGAAACCGTCTTACACTGTTTGTTTTGTGTCCTTGGCAAAACCAAACCACCTGTCTGGAATCAAATTTCTGGAGTTGCTGTGACTTAAATCCTGTACTATTACAATTGATATAGTCTCCCAAATATTTTAAAACCCTAGGAAAAAAACCAGTAAAAATAGTGTGTTTGGTAACGCTTTGCTTCTCTGTTTGCCTAGATTACCTCCTCTCTCCTTTGTGTTCTGAATCTATTGATATTTGCATTCCCCTGTAACACACCAGTCCTTTCCTGCTGCCTGGTGTGGAAATTTTGGAGCTGTGAGGCTGCAAGCACTGCAGCCCCAGCTGTTTCTAACCACATACTTGTTGCCCACTTTGATTTCCCTCAGCTGGTGTAAGACCTCACCAGTGAACAGCGCGTTACTGAATCTTTGTGCCAGAAGAAGTGGCTCCTGTGCCTGTGGCATGGGGATGCACACCAACATTGCTGCATTCCGAGCACAGCTGTGATTCCAGGAGATGGGATGGGGCCCTGCAGCACAGGCCCTAGCACAGGTGTTCCTGGCAGGCACTCTAGTTCCCAGAAAAGAGCATGGCTGGGAGACCACTTGCTTTCTCATAGGAGCATGCAAGCACATCTGGGCTCTGGGTGTGTCCGTGGACAGACACTGTTTGGACAATTTTCATCCTTGGTGTGACCCTTGCTCATAAGGTGAATACAGCTGTGGTGGGTGGGCTGTCTTCCCACTCCTCCCAACTGCCTTCTGGGGTCCTGTGAGAGCTCTTACTGCTACTCATAGTGCTTTTCAGGTACCTTATCTCTCTCTCTTTTGGGACACCACTTACTATTTTTGGGGTGTTGTCCTCTTTTCTTTGCCTTTAGTGAGGGAAGGTTTACACTGCACAGTGATATCTGCTGAAACAAGATGATGGTTTGGGATCCTCTCTGTTGCCTCAGGGGAAGCTTGTGTTCGTTCCTCTCAGGTCCACCTTGCCTGACACACAATGCAATGACAGTGCTGTGCATCCAGTGCCACTCTTAGTACTGACAATTCTGTACCTTCTCTTCCTGCCCAGAGATGACTGCTGGCCCTAGGCTCACCTTGCATACCGGCCTGTGGGAAGGAGAAGCCCTGCCTCCAAAGCTAACCTGATCTCTACAGGGCTCCAAGTCTTTTGCAAATTACCCAGTGCCGCATCTGCACTACTGGTTTATCTTCAGTCTGCTTTCAGGGAACTCTAGGGGTTTTAGCTGTTGCTCACCCCCATCCCAGCAAGACAGAGGAAAGCATCAGAAGGGCAAAAGTGAGAAAACTCATAGATCGAGATAAAGACTGTTTAGTAGGAAAATGAAGCTGCACATGGAAAGCAAAATATAAAGTTTATTCCCATCAGCAGGCAGACCCTCCACACACCATCAGTTACTTGGTAGGACAAATGCCATAAACACCAATGTTCCCCCCTTCTCATATTTTTCCCAGAGCTTTTAGTGCTCGGCACAATGCCACAGGGTATGGAATATCTCAGTGGTCAGTCAGGATCAGATGTGACCCCCTGTGTTCCCTCACAGCCTCTAGCCCACCTGCAGCCTACTCACTGGCAACAGGTGCATGGGTGAAAAGAAGCACAAAAAAGAAAACATTGGTGCTGGGCAAACTGCTCAGCAACAACCAAAATGCTGCTATGTAACCAGTGCTGTTAGTCTTATCCAGAACACAGCCCTGTACAGGCTGCTATGGAGGCAACTAATTTCATTCCAGCCACAGCCTGTACAAAACCAGAAAATATAGATCTTGGCACTAGTATCCACAACAACTGAGATCCACAACAGCCGAGTAAAGACCAGCTCTTAGAATCACAGAGTGGTTTGGGTTGGAAGGGACCTTAAAGATCATCTAGTTCCAACCCCCCTGCCATGGGCAGGAACATCTTCCATAGACCAGAGAATCACAGAGTTGTTTAGGTTGGAATAGACCTTTAGGATCATCAAGTCCGACTGTAACCTAACACTGCCGATTACACAGGCTAAAAAAGCATCAGCCTAATAGACCTGATGGTTCTTTCTTCCCATCATGTGGCCCATATGTGGCACACAGTGAAGACATAATTATGCAGCTTTCCTCCTCTCCCTGCATCCTCCTGGAGGCCTCTCCCGTGGACACAGTGCACTAGACACAGCCTGTGTGTCAGCAGGAGCCAGCCCTTTTTCCTTTCTCCTTGCAGCTCATACTAGGCAGCAGTAGCAGAATGGAAAACATTTCTTTGTTTATCAACTACCCAAAACGTAAGTTCAGGTTGCTCAAAGCCCTATCCAACCTGGCCTTGAACACTTTCAGCTACAACTTCTCTCTTCCAGTATGAGCAGCCTGATAATAAATAATTCCTTCCTTAGCTACTTTATTCTTCTGGAGAAGAATTCTACAAGGTCAGTCCACTTTCACAAACTGTAACACCAGGATGAAATTAACCATGCCATAAAAATTAAGCCAATTACCAGTCTCTCCTAAAAACACTGAGTGAAGGACCAGACTTAGGCAAGTCTATCATGCTCAGTGCAAGTCTGAGCACATGAGTTTGTAGCTTCCAGCTCTCCACCTGGTTTGCCAAATTGCTTCCTACTTCCCCTTAATGAACCATTGGTCTCCAAGAGCAGGTGGAAGTCAATCCTGTAGTGTGTGTATGCCATAGGCTGCCATCATCAATCCAGAATCTCAGAAAAGTGGTCTTCCAAGGAGGCAGTCACCATGTAAAGCTGCCCAGAAAATCTTCACCCTCAAAACCACTTGGCAATACTGCAACCTTCCTCTGCCCAGCACTGATTGCTCCAACAGTGTTTTGCCCACAACCCACAACCAGCCAAAGCCTCCTATATACACTGTCCAAGGGTGCATGTGCTGCCAAGGGTGAAAACCCTTTGAAAAAGGTACTTGAAACAAGCCAAGTACCAGTGTAATGGTACACAGAGTAGTACATCTCACTCTCCATCTTTTCGGTGTGAGAGCTGATGTAGCTCTGAGTGAGCTAGTCCAGTTTAACAACTCTAAAAGTTAAAATTAGTTCTACTTTTGTGAACATTGGGAAAATGAGCAGGTCTATCAGGAGCACAATGCTGTTTGGCAGAGTTTCTGGCTAAACAGAATTGTACTTTTTGAGAAATAATCTTGGTTTCCCCATATGGAAATTGTTTTGGGGTTAGTAAGTCTAAAGGGTTGAACATTCACTAAATAAATGTTCTCACAGCAGTCTCTCTTAAAATCCAGGGAACAGAGTTACATAATACAGAAAGCTACATGCAACTTCAGTTTTTGCTTTGGTATTACAAATTTAGGAACGGAGCCAAGTCTGGAAACCACCAGACTGGCCAGCTCATTGAAATATCTAACTCGGAAAATGTTCCTGCTTTGTGAGGTGGGGAGAAATAAATTATAACATGTATTACACTGAGTCTGGTAATTAGTCATCAATTACCTGACTTTTTTGTTTCCTCTCTCTGTGCTGTAAGCTTATATAGTGCCTTTATTTACAATAGTGCTTCTGCTATTGACACATCATTGCTTGTTGTGAAATTGCTAAGAACAACCCAGCCCCTGAGTTATCTAAGACAGAAAATCACTTAGTGAGTAATCCTAGTCTTGCAATTCTGTTGATGGCTTTTAAAAAATGCAAATTATGTAATGAACTTGTGATATAAATTGCCTATTACGTAACTGAGTGGAGTAATTGCTCCTCACTACAAGAAAAACATTGAGGTGCTGGAGTGAGTCCAGAGAAGGGCAATGGAGCTGATGAAAGGTCTGGTGCACAAGGAGCAGCTGAGAGAGCTGGGGTTGTTTACCCTGGAGAAAAGGAGGCTTAAGGGAGACCTCATTGCTCTCTGCAGCTACCTGGAAGCCAGATGGGGGTTGGCTGCTTCTCCCAGGCAACAAATTTGAGGAGCAATGGCCTCAAGCTACACCAGGGGAGGTTCAGGTTGGTGTAACAGTTCATTTGGATACATGTCCAGAATAAAAATAAGTGCCAGAAACATTCAAACACACAAAATATCTTTTATTACAGTGAGAATAGTAATAATAAACTTAGCAAAAAGAATCAAAAGCTAAAAAAGATACAAAATAACTACCTTATTGTGTGGCCTTAAAAACAAATGCTACGAACAGCATTTATAACACGATATTAACTAGTAAAAAGGGAGTTTAAAGGGATACCAAAAAGGGATCTTAACACAATGTTATGGATAACTATTAACACGATATTGCTTAGTAAAAGGGGAAATTAAAGGAAAATTACTATGAACAACTTATTTATGTAAAAATGTTCAATAGCAAAAGGGAATTAAAGGGACACTAAAGGGATATTAAAAAGTTTGTTCTCTCAGTTGCTTCCTATCAATAAACTGTGCTTACCCACACAGACAGGCCATGGCTGTCAGGACCTGCAGCAGCTGGTCAGTACCCATACTTAGCGGGCATCCCTGCGGAGCAACACAGTCTCGGTGGTAGGATGAGTATCGCTCAACTCAGCAGTCCCAACACCCCATTTTTATCAGTTCCACATTACACTACAGGGGGCCAGTACACAGTATAAGGTGATGCCTGAATGGCAGCCAAACACCACCTAATCATTACCTAATGGCAACAGTCTGCGCAGGCCCTACTTGTAGGGCAAGGGGCAAGCGACCCCCGCCCACATAATCTTCCTCCCATCATTATCTTTCTCACCCCTATGTATGACCTCTACCATTGTGTTTCAAGGGTAGATGTATCTATCTTGCAGTATGTAGCAAAACCAAGGAAGAACTCAGCTCTGATAATAGGAGATATCAAGCTGACTTGCTAAAAAGCACAATGGACCTTGCAATTAGCTTGTGCCATGAAGTTACATTGTACCATACTCTAGCTGGTTTCACATCCTAATATGATTTCTTTCTCATGCCCCTATGCTCCATTGATCATCTAATTCAAAAGTACCCCCCTTACAGTTGGACATCAGGAGGAATTTCTTCACTGAAAGGGTTGTCAAGCATTGGAAGGGGCTGCCTGGGGAAGTGATGGAATCATCATTCTGGGAGATGTTAAAAAAAATTACTGAATGTGGCACTTAGTGCCATGGTCTAATTGACGTGGTGATGTTTGGTCACAGGTTGGACTCAATGACTCTGGGGGTCTTTTCCAATTTCAATGATTCTGTGGTTCTGTGAACTAATTTCAACAAGCTCGCACACAGAATTGTACAGTGAAAGACTTTTTGCTCCATTAATGAATGGAACATGTTGTATGCTTAGTCTAAAAGCATTTTTGATTAATAGATGTGACACAGTGGGGATTTGGACCCAAAGCCTGTGAGATGAGTGAGAAAAGAAAGTCCCAGTTTTAGTAACAAGGAAGGAAAAACTTCCCATCCAGTTTATATCTAACTGACCCTCCCTACTGCTGGTGTTATTTCAGTGTGAACATGGGTCTGCTCTGCTCTGAGCACTTGACAAGTTGTGACACAGAGCTGAGATAAAGGCCTGGCCCCACAAGGGCATCCTATTTCCCTGACTCAGACAGGTGAGTCAGAAGGGTTTTAAAGGGAGCAGAACAGAATTTAGGTAGGTGGCTGGGAATAACATGTTTACCCTCCATTTCTATCTCTGTTTCTCTCCACCTCCTCCATCTGCCTGATCAACTGTTGTTGCTGTCTGCTGCATCTTATCTTCAAGAACTGCAGAAAAAGATTTTTTTTTAGGATACCTTTAAAGTATGGAGGTGCACCACAGAGCCTCCAAGCCCACAGTGAAAGAGCTCAGCAGCTCTTTCTCTGTTGTTTTTTACACTACTGGTGAGGAGAGAACTACAGGGGGGTTGACCAGTTTGGGGAAACATTTATTTTCTGAATGGCACCATTGCATAGTTTCTTAGACTGTGGGGCAAAAATACTTAAGGTTGCTGTAGCTTTGCAGCAATTTGCACTTCAAAATAGAAGACTGACATCCTTTTAGATTTTTTAGGTATCTGAACTCACCCTACTGTGCACCTCAGCTAGGCAGAAGAGACAATTTGTATCACCACAGAAAGAAGCGAGCCTCAGAAACTATTCTTTGTGAAATGCTAAAATGCATTTTTACTTTTTCTAGCTATCTCTCTCAATATCAATTTTTTCATGCTAACTGCATTATGACCAGATTAACAGCTGATCTTTATATAAGAGAAAACTTATTTTTTGCTCCCTGAAGTGTAAGGAAGCTTTTAGACCATTGCTCAAACCTTTTATTGACTATTTTATTACTTTATTTCAACACAGGCCTCTTCTCTGTAATCTGGGAAGTATGTACGATGTGTGTTGACTGTGGTGGCTCCCTGGGGTGTGGTTCCCTCATATTTAAATATGATTATTTCCCTTATGGATTGCACTGTGCCCCTCAGGTCACCCCTGCATGGCACTACTCCAAGAAACCTCTAATACCTCAGTGCTGAAATAAAACATCACTGCCCTGGGAGCACACACTTCTGCCATTTCTCATTTCCAGGTCTTCAACTTGTGTGAAAATTTATATAATTTAATAGGGGGAGGCAGGGGACACCACTGCTGTGTCAGTGCTGACAAAGGAAAGACAGACTCACTGTTCACCTTCTATGTGGCAGGAAGGTTTGTTTGTTTGCTGAGGAAAAGGTCAAATTTATAACCCTAGTTTGGGGATGAACAGGAGCAAATGTAACTGGTACATACTGGGCATTTTTGCTAGTTTTTGAACACAGAGGCTTTCCACCTAGAAACAGTTCAAACCTGGCTGTGTCCAGGTGAGATTTCTGCCTTTCCGAACCAATGGATCGCACCTGTTGCACCCTTGATAACAATTTTTAACCAAAACTGCTGCAGGTGCTGAAGCCCAGCCCACAACATCTCAGAGCCTTGGCCCCTTTGCTGCTGCACCCTAGTGCACTGAATGGCAGGTAGCGAGAGACAGATTGGGGTATTTTCAATGGAGATGTGACGTGGAATCATTGTACACACCATCTCCCCCCGCGGAGGGGAGCGGGAGGAGCTGTGCTGTGTGCCTCAAGATCTGAACCCCTCAAAGTCTGAACCGAACTTTGCAGATTTTTTTATTGGTTGTTATCAGTAGCTGTAGCTGAACAATTATGACTAAGCACTTGCATTGTGAATGTCATACGCTTGGATAATCTTTTGTTTTGAGGAAAACAGAAGACAACCCTAAGATGAACAGGCTGTCTGGACGAGAGCCGCCAGGAGTGAAGTCAGCAGGATTGGGCGGTACCTAGGGGAAACATAATTCCGACAGGGAGTGACTGTGACTATGGACTCACTGAGCACCTACTCAAAACGGCCCCCTGGCTCAAACGGAGGGAAGAACTGCACATGGGAACTAATGAGCAGGAGAAGTGAGAGATACAACTGGCAAATAGAGGTTTGATAGCTAATTAATAGAGAAGTTATGCAACTTATAACCAAAGAATGCTGGTGCATTCATGTTTGTTAAAATGCATCAATAGCGTAAAGTTTTGATGATCGGCAAGCCAGCCTTTCATGGGTAACCACCCAGATCCCTGCTTTGTGCAAACTGAAATAAAAAGCAGAAATACAGAATCACAGAATTGTTAGGGCTGGAAGGGACCTCTGGAGATCATTTAGTCCAACCCCTCTGCCAAGGCAGGGTCACCTGGTACAGCTGACACAGAAACATGTCCAGGTGGATTTAAAATGTCTCTAGAGAGGGAAACTCCCTGACTTTCCCGGGCAGCCTGTCCCAGTGCTCTGCCACCCTCAATGTAAAGAAGCTCTTCCTCCCGCTGACGTTACACTCCTTGTGATTTGGTTCCCGCCCACAGCTGCCCGTCTGTCGCTGGGCACGCCGAAGGCCCCGCCCCGGCTGGGCGAACCGGGCAGGGCCGGCTCCGTCCCCGCCCCTCAGCGCCCGGCGGCACCTCCGGGCCGCCAGGCGGCGCTGCCGCCCGCGCCGCCACCGCTCCGGCCGCCCCCGCCCGCCGCCGCTGGTCCGGGCGGCCACGATGGAGGCGCCGCCGGTCACGATGATGCCCGTCACGGGCGGCACCATCAACATGATGGAGTACCTGCTCCAAGGTGGGCGGCGGGCGGGCCGGGCAACGCGGGTGGCCGCCGGGGAGCGGGGGGTGCAGGGGAGGAGCCGCGCACGGGCGGGCCGGGGGGCAGCGGCGGGAGCCCGGGAGGGTGTGACGGCGGCGCTGTGTCCGCAGGGAGCGTGCTGGACCAGAGCCTGGAGAGCCTCCTGCACCGCCTGCGCGGGCTGTGCGACAACATGGAGCCCGAGACGTTCCTGGACCACGAGATGGTGTTCCTGCTGAAGGGGCAGCAGGCCAGCCCGTTCGTGCTGCGCGCCCGGCGCTCCATGGACAAGACCGGGATGCCTTGGCACCTGCGCTACCTGGGGCAGCCCGAGATCGGCGACAAGAACCGCCACGCCCTGGTGCGCAACTGCGTGGACATTGCCACATCCGACAACCTGACGGACTTCCTGGTGGAGATGGGCTTCCGCATGGACCACGAGTTCGTGGCCAAGGGGCACGTGTTCCGCAAGGGCATCATGAAGATCGTGGTGTACAAGATCTTCCGCATCCTGATGCCGGGAAACACGGAGAGCATCGAGCCGCTCTCCCTGTCCTACTTGGTGGAGCTCAACGTGGTTGCGCCAGCGGGGCAGGACGTGGTCTCTGATGACATGAGGAACTTTGCTGAGCAGCTGAAGCCTCTGGTGCACCTGGAGAAGATTGACCCCAAAAGACTGATGTGACTGCAGTGTGGGCGGTTAAGGCACTGGTTTTGTAAGGGTTCCAGAAAAGGGTGTTTTTCTAAAAAGCTTTTTGAGGGCAAATCAAAACAAGGAGAGGGGAATAAAGGACTACATACCAGTTCTGTTACTTGCAATTACTGAGTGTCTTTTCCCTTCACTGGTGGATATGAACAAAAGTGGAGACTTCAACACCGTTAAAAAAAAAAAAATTAAATGTTAATATTGGTAGTTTTCCTGCTGGGAAGATACCTATTAGAAAGCCTATTGCCTAACACTCTAAAAATGTCATTCTTACTGGAATTCATCCCTCTCGTACCCACAACCCAGTGCTGTCTTTGTTTGGTTCTTTGAGCACCATTTGCGTTTCCTACCCAGTCATCCAAAATTTTTACATAATACATGAAGTTAATATCTTTTCATACAGGAGGTTCTGTTTAATACAAGCATAAACCCAAGGAACTGCAGTATAAAAGAGCAGGTGTACACCTCTTCATAATAGCACATGTGACAGGAACAGCCAGGACAAAGATGCTTGTAGGGAAACTGTTTCTGATATAAGCAAAGTTGGAAGTGGAAGACAATTTAGGAATATTGACATATGCAAGGGGTTTTTACATTTTTTAATGGTGTTCCATCTTTTTCATTGGAGTTGAGTATGGCAGTCTTAGTTGATAAAAAGTAAATTACAAGCTGTTTTTTGTTATTGGGCTTGTCGCAGCTGACAGCAGTACTGAATATTGAAATGTTAAGTGCACTTTTGCTGCATTTTTATAAAAAAATCTATTCGCAATTTTTATAAAAAAATTTATTAAAATAGTACCAGCTGCTAATTGAACTACTGATGATTTTGTTTCGTACCTCTCTCGATAGAACAATGGTTAGTAACCTAATACTTCAGTGATAATTCAGTGTTATTTGAACTAGGTTTTGAGGGTTTGCAAATACAGTTCAGTCAAAAAAAGTTTGGGAAATATAAAGGAACTTATTTACATTTCTCAAGTTTTTTACAGAGGACAACCTTTTTACCCAATACTGTACCAACCTCTGCCTGAAACATTGCCACACTTCAGCACAAGTGTCTTATGTAACAACTAAAGGCAGGGACCACTCCCAGAAAAACCTTCAAAAAAAGCCTTTTAACAGCTATATTTTCAACACTGGAGTTTGGGCAAGATAAGCCTGGACAACTGACCAGCACTTAACCTAAGTGCAGTGTCTTAAGCATTCCAATGCCACAGGCTCTAGTGTGGATGTGGGGAAGAGTCCAGTACTTGGCTGGTACATGAGCACAACTACGCTGCAGACAGAGCAGTGATTTCCAGCAGGGCAGAAGCAGTGAGGTGTAAGCTGTGTGACTGCTCATTACCCACACTGAAAGTGTTTTCTAGAGGGTACAAAAGCACACCTGCAATTCTGTTCACACTAACTGAAGCATTTACACTTTAGATGACAATAGGTCTGACTAGATTGACCCAAAAATAATAATTAAAAAAATTGTTCTTTTTAGGGAGAATTAGTTTAAACCTTCCAAACTGCAGCTACCAACAGTACCAGGCTTCCTTATTTTAGCTGTAATCCTTGCACAGAAGAGGCAGATGTGCAGAGAAGAGCTTACTGCATCAATGGCTACAGCTGAGAACACTTTTGGGCAGTTAAAATACTCAAAAAGCATCTCCCTTTCTCCTATCTAATGAAATATATTTTTCTCCTATAAAAGTTAGCTTATAAAAGCTGTAGACTAAAGACTACTAGTATCAGTAATAGACACTAGTAAATTGCATGGCATATCCTTAATTATCATTCATTATCCAGGGTCAAATTGTAGTTACACAGAAATGCTCAATCTCTCTTTACTGGAAAATAGGTAGTTTTTAAACTAAGCACATAAGTTATGGGACCAGGAATGTCAAAAGTGTGACCATGTTTTTTTTCATTCTATTTTTGGGGATTTCTTTTTGCAAGATAAAATAGCTGCATTCTTCAGGGTCAGGGCTTGCTTCAGGACTCTGTTGCAATATATTAGCTGAGGCCTGATGCAGCTGAGCTTGAGATAATTTTCTTTTCTGTGCAAGTAATGCCTTCTGTTATTTCAAACTGTTTCTCCAGTCTTGCATACCTATAAGGTTTCTAGAAATTTACTGATTACTATATAAAAAAGAAATCCCTGTGTAACAAATAAAGGTAGGATTGCTATTGTTCCATTAGGCACCAGCTATCTCTAGTATTAAGAAAGCTTGCTCTGTGGAAGCTCATCTCAGTTCCTAAAATTATGCTTACTTTGGAAAAAGCCACAAGTTTATCCTTTGGCACATCTCAGTACTGGATCTCTGTTCTTCCCATGGAAGCTTTCAGAATGTTGTTAATTATGTACAAATGAAGATGAGCTGAAATACTCTGGAAATGCTCTATATGATGCTTACCCTGTACGGGAGCACCTTTTAACATCCCTCTGATATGCCAGCACAAAATGAACTTCTCAATGTATAAACTAATGTGCCATTCACGTTTTCATCTCAGTAATGTCAGTAACACAAGCAAACTGCTTTCCTGTTAAATGTTTTCTATACATTAGAATATTGTATATAACTTTATTCAAGATTTAAAAGTTAGTTAAAAGGTAAAATGTTTTAAGTAAGTTTCTCCAAAGCACTGGAAAGTTAAAAATAACAAGAAGCCAGGATTTTTCTTGATAATTTTTAATACCTTTCACTTTTAAATACTGGTTTTAAATTTGTGATTGTAACATGTAAGAGCCAACTTCTTTTAACTTTTAAAACTTATGATTAGAATCATAAAGCTATTATAGAACAGTTACAACTCTACACACTCAAGGTACTCAAAAATATGATTCATGTTTTAAGTCTGTAAATAAACAGTGGTAATTCAAATACAGCATTATCTGTACAACTTGACAAAAATACAGGTGGACAATCTGATTAAAGAGAATCTGCACAACTTCAGATAAGCCAGCTCAGCCCAACTAAGTAAAAGGTAAGGTTTTTTTCAAAGTGCATCACATTTTTTCACAGATAAATTCGTCAAAAATGTTCAGGTTCTCAGACAGAATAACAATGACCGTCTCATCTTCATTCCCAGTACAAGTACTATCAAGTTATGCCCTTCTGATCTAGTTTGGCAACATTCAAATTCTCCAAACAGATGCAGATAGTCAGAGAATGATATCTGATGGAGAAGACTGCTGCATTTTCAGCCTTTCAAATTGGTTCATTCTAGAGTCAGGAGCTGCTTCTGCAAAGACCACCACAGCTGCATAAATTCTACTGATCCATTAACAGGAAGAAATGAACTCACAATGCACAGATATGTGGCAGTGACTGAAAAGAGGGATGGGCTCAAGAGACAGGGCAAATTGTCTAAAAGCAAAATCTCTTGCAGAAGACAGGATCTAATAGCTACTCACAAGGACAATCTGAGAGGCCTTCTTCCTTCTTTTTTAAAAAGGTGAATTTATACTGATTTCTCAGTCATGCAACTCCTTCTAAATTCTTTAAAAAGCCTCTTACAGCTCTGGGCAGGGCTAGCTACAGTGAAGTACCAGTGCCTTTATCTAAAAGTAAAACATTTCTTTACAAATAGTATCTGTAGTGTAATTTTATTTACAGAATAAATCGCAAAAGTACATCACATTTAGTGCAAATGCAACTAATGATATAAGTTTATACACTGCTTTGTAAACTTTCCATACCTTTGTAAAATAAAGCTATCCAATTAAATTAATAAACTCGCCCGTGTTCCAACAATTACCAGAAATGGCAAATAAGGAGTTAAACTCTTTATATTTTGGATTTTTTTTTTTTAAAGTTCCCATCAGTGTCCACGGTGGAATATACCACTGCTTGGTTGATTGTAAAAAGATGAAGTACATTTGAGGTATAAGATTTGGTTTTTTAACGTTGGTATATAAAATGCTCACTGGTGATATAGTAAACATGTACAAATTTTCATCTTATTTGCCTTACTAACATTACCATATAGGCACTTTTCTACATAGTCAAATTAACAGAATAACTCTGTAATAAGGCATATTCCATGCACACCATTAGAGAAAGGCAAATAAAAAGGGAAGAGTTATGGAGCATGAAATCTGCATGCGTGTGTTAGGTACGGTTTCATCTCTACACAGAAGATGAAGAGAGGAAGTTTTTCAACACTGTGCAGATCACATTTAATCATTTACCAAATCTTCATTGTTACTATATTCTATTTCTTTTCAGGCACCTAGCACACTATATCAAATAAGACTTTCAGCTTTCTTTTGAAAATAATATGTCTGAAACTATTTTCCTCAAGATACACAGGTTAGTGAAACACTGAGCAGTCTCTGAAGAGCTTCCAACTACAGGACACGGAGAAAAGACCTCAAAGTCAATACTAGCCTGATACAGTCCTCTCCTGATCAGCCTCTCCAGAATCAAAGCTAGGCAAACATCTGACATTTAAATTGTCACAGCAGCCAAAGGGAACTTTTCAGTTAGAACTATGCATTCTTATAGCTCTGATGGGTCTTTGATCAAGAGGCAAAAATAATTTTCTACATGAAAATAGCTTTTATTAAGATGAGGAAAACACATGCAGGTTCTGAAAATAATGTACTCATCCTCATTGTAGACTGGGAATGTTGTCTTATGTAATCCAAATGACTTCAATAAATATTATAGTGTACCTTCTCACAGTTTGGGAAAACCCTGGATATCATGCAAGAAAGCAATCCACATATAGCATGGACAGATGTCTTCTAGGTTTCAGGCAGTCTCTTGCCCTCTTATACAGAATCTTTCTAGATAATTCTGGATCATGTTCAATAACAAAAATTCTGCGGCACATATTACATAACTAAAAAATACAATAGAAATATAAAGATATCTGGAAAAAATAAAGCTTTTCACACTCTTACTCCTTCAGAACTAAAGATCGTCATAAGAGTAAGACAATAGAAAAGGCAAAGTCATAAAGATATTGACAGCCCTCAGTTATTAACTGACATTTTATGTAACAAGATGATTCATTATAGAAATCAGCAGCAATGAACTGTGATTATACAAAGCAGAACAAAACCTACCAACAAGTCACCTACGTTTTACTGAAGCTCCTCCTCCAAACTCCCCCAAAATACCATACAAATTTTTGTGCATATAAAGCACATACAATATGCTATATGTGCATCTGTCTTTTGTGCTTTTTAGACATGCACAAAAACAGCACAAGTATCTTAGGAAGGCTGACAGTGAAATTCTGCAACTTGTTTAAAATTAAAGTGGTAACCCATGTTGGTGATTCAAAGTTGTATATGCTCTTCTTCTAAAGCAAGCAAATAAAAGTAGAGCCATATACATGTTATCAATACATGTATTTATAATTACACACTGATTCAGCAAGAAAAGTTAACAGGAGAGAGCTACTTTTAAATATTCAGCCTCATGGTGTTGCAACACTTCTTCACTTCAGTATACAAAGCCTAGAACTCAGGCAATAAAAAGACTGTAGATCCTTCGTTCCAGCATGGAGTGCTCTATGCATGGTCACTTCTCCAACGTGGAATGCTCACTCAGTCTTGTTCTGATTGCTGCAGGTAAGCAAAGACAAAACTACAGCACTGAAAAGTTTGAATGCTAATAGAAAAATGAACTTGTTAAATACTTTAAATATCACCAGAACTGCTATGATCACGTGTGAACTGTTGGCTCGTGACAGCTGTGCTGTTAACGCTTCACCTACACTACTTCTCTAACAACATAAAATTAAAATTGTGAATCATTACAGGGCTACCTGTTACAGAATGATGAAATGACTACAACTTTTGGAGTCTGGCACAATTAATAGAACCTGAAAATAGGGGGGGGGCTATGTCATGCATAGAAGAAGCAATAACGGCTCATTTTCAGATGTAACGAAATGATGCTGCAGCAACAGAACACCTAAATGGAATTCCATGGTTTGACATGGAAGTTACACGTTAACAAAAATTAAGCTAAGCCTTACTTAACACTAAGGGGCTCAGAAAACCCCTTAGTGATCAAGAAATCCTCTTCTAATGTCGTATCATCATCTAAATATTAAAACAATTTTAGATTAGCTCAATAACCTATACCATTAAAATATATCTACTGACTTCAGGAAGCATCTGGAAATCCCTTTTCTTTCTCAGGTTCATCAAAAAGGCTAAAAATTTAAGTCACAGCCTTATAAATACTCTAGTAATTCATGCTGGTCTGTCAGAAAAGTACCATTAATAAAAATCCTAGGTCAAAACTATTCTGTCAGTACAAAAGAATACTTTGAAATGTAGTAATACTCTACCAAATATGCAATTATAAGTAGAATTTAAGATATAAAAACCACATGAGGCTCTAGAGAAATTTAGTGTGTATTTTTTCAGAACAAGTGTAAAATGGCTGTGATAACTGAGAAAAAACAGTGTTTCATCCTTTCATACTTCTACATAAATTGGACATGTATGCAAAAACTTGCAAGATAAACTACTAAAAGTCTACAAAAAACACTGCTTGCCAACTTATGCAGCCCTTATTTTTCAAGCTAATAATACACACAAATTACACAAATGTTTTACAAAAGTATATATTGCATATGAATACTAAAACTAAGCACTGAATTCATGCTAATCAGGTAAGACATTTCTAGAATGCATACTTCTGTTTGGCCTTAAATTCAAAATGGCGAAGCAAGAATAAAAAAAAATATATATACCTGCTAATACTAGAATAAAATAGGCTTTCCTGCTGTTTTCTCTTGCACGTATGATGTAAAACGCTTCAAGAATTTTGGATACTCTCGTTTAGCCACTGCTCGTAGCACTGATGCTGGTGCCCATCCTCCTGGGTTCACTACAAGTAAACAGGAAGAAGGACATTGAAATAAAGCAACTCCATTAAAGGCTAGAAAAGAAAATTTAAGTTCATTATTCCTTCAACTCTCTCTAAAGTAACAGGAAAGAATAAAGATGAGCAGATTTTTATTTTTTTTTTATGCCCCTAAGCTTGTGCTGTAGCACTTTCTACTCATAATACTTAAGCTCAGTCCAGGTCTATGATGCCACTATTCAGAAAACAGTAAACATGATGTATTGTGAGTCTTGGGAAAATGCCCAAATGGAAGAGGACATTCTCTATGGGCTTCCAAGAAAAAAAACAAAGAGACTTGAGTAACTTTTTACTTCAAAGAAAACATAAGTCAATCTTTACTTTTCAATAACTGCTGCATTTCTCTGCAGAACTGCTACATAGCCAATGCCTTACAAATTATTTTAAAGCATTTAAACAAAATTTGAACTGATTCCGAATCACATTTCAATTCATGCAGCAAGTATGTTGCTGAAAAGTTACCATATAATCATAGTTCAGAATTTAGCAATGAAAACGTATGTTTTAAGTAATTGTGAAACTTTTTAAAAAAGTAATAAGGTGAGCTACTCTTGAAGTGTTTTGTAGCTCTAGGAGAATAGCTATTAAGTATGCACCTCCAATACTACAATACACTGGTAAACACTGGGTACAGCAACAGTACAGTTTGGCTTTGACAACTTTTCAGTCAATATCAAGGGTTCTATCAGCTAAAAAATAATTAAAGAATGTACACTAGATTATACAGTTGCAAGCATCTTCATACAAAATGTATTTGCTCATTCTTGGCACCAAGGGTGAGAACTGTATCTTTACTATCAGCAGCTTTTCAGCCTAATGAGATGAACTGAGAGAAGAAAAAATTTCAGCAGTACATGAAAAAAACAACACACCACCACTGACACTAAAAGCTACGCCAGCTCATCCCAGCTGCAAACATTTCTGCTCACCTTCCTCCAGCCCAAGGTTGTGTACTTAGGACTGAGCTCCCAGAACACCACAAAATGAATGATCCCATTCATTGATTCATGTAGCACATTAATTTGATACTTTTTGAATGTGAAGACCACAAGTGTGATGCTATATATAGATTTAACAGAAAACTGCATCAAGGGTCTTTTTTTTTTTTTTTGCTAGTATTCAACTCCCCAGAACTGGCATCTATCATGAATGTCATACTGAAAAATTTTAAACTTACCATTAGCTACATATGTAATCTTGCACAGGATGTTGTCCCTGCTTATTTCCTTGTTCCCCTCTGGTGGGCTTACTAATGTCTGACAAATCATAGCAATATTGATTTTGGCACGGACACAGCGATTGTTCAGCTGTCAAAAAACATGAAAAATTGTAAGCCTCACAGTAAAATTGTTTCAGAAGACTTAACCACGAACATTTTAATTGACTAAGAAGTCTAAGACACTAGAAACTGTGTTTCTGAAAGTCTGCATTCTAGCACTACATGGACGTATCAAGAAAGTGAGTAAAATGAAAGGTAAAAGGTGAATAGGGAAAGAATTAAACTAAAATGCCTGAATTTCAAGTTTCTGCTTGCTTAACACAAGTGGATTACTTCAATTATTGTGACAAATCAGTAAAGGAACATTTCAAGGATAATGCATCAGTTTACAAATATCAGTCAACTTTTCCCTTGACAGGAAGCTATGGCATAGCAACCCAAAGAAAACAATCATTGCTACTATCTGATAAAGCCAAGGCAAAACTGTATAAGATAGAGACTTAACCATATATACACTCATACAAGCCTAGTCCTATATCTGACAATACTGAAGTTATTAATTTGAATCCATATAAAATAACCTCTGTTCTTTAAAATTATTTCACATCTCCAGAAATTTTGCTTCCATTCTGATGAAACACCTTAGATCTGCCCACTGAGAGATAAGGCAAGAAAGCTTTTGGCTCAGAATGCCTTCATCAGGTCATTGTATCACCTGGTTTAAATTAGCTGTATTTTTGTATAAGCCCCCCATCTCCACTCACATTAATATTGCAAATGCATTACCACATAATAGAAAAACTTCACCTTAAAAGCAGAACTTCATAGAATCAAAATAATACTTACAGGAGCACTGTCATGTTCTACAGAGAAATTGCACACAATCCATGTTTCTGGATCATTTTCACTAAATGCTGGTATTTTTCTGATGGCAGACAAATACAGCACATCCCTTTGAGAAGCTGGCCACACCCTCTGCAGAGAAACACCTGAATATAAGCTTTTCCAGGTTTTCAAATTAAGTACTTATTAACCTTAGTTAAAGGAAAAAAACCAAGCAAGACAAACCAGGTCAGTTATGTCATTGAGTGTTTCTTCAAGTCAGTAATTTCATTTTCAAAACTGAAACAGACATACTGTTATAAATAGGTAACAGAAACTTCAGGTTGTATGGCTATGCTTCATGCCAAAAAAATTAAGGTATAACTTTAAGGCCTTTGAAATGCAGGGAGCCAAGCTGCAACGAATTTTTCAGTAGAAAAACAGGAAGAGGCAGCTCCCTTCCTGTTTCCTCAACCTCAGGTTTACATTTTAGTTAATACTTGTAAGCTATAAACTAAACTAACACTTAAGTATATAGCGATGTATCTACATCTACTTATGTCTCTGGAGAGAAAAAAAGAGGAGAGACATATTTAAAACAATTATTTCCAAAAGCCACTTCTTCAGTAAGACAGATATGGTGAATTCATATTATCCAAGAGAAAGTCTGAGATACAAAATGCCTGATAAAATAAGAAAATATACAAAAGTTTTCCTGACTTTCATGACACTCAATAGGATAAAAGTCTGGCTTTTACCATAGTACAATACAGATTACACAATGTCTTACTCAATCGTGAGTCCTCTGTTAAAGTAGTCTAAATGTAATCATGCTACTGTTAAAATGGTCAAAGAAAAATACCTGTTTGAACATTTGAGTATACTACTACCTAGAAACATGCAAGAAAAAAGATGAATCTGTATATTTCATTCCCATCCATTTTTAAAATTTTTAAGTTACAGTTGTTGGATTGTAATTCAAATTACCATTTTTTTAATTGACAGCAGAACCATTTTGGAAGGAAAGACAATGAAGACACAAGAACAAATGTTGTATCAACAATTATAAACCCTTGCATTATGAGGTGGTATGTCAGCTAACTGTGGTTAACAGTAGCTCGAATTTTTGCAAAAAACATCTGATACAGTGGTATAGGATTCTTCCCCGTAGTACATGTTTATTTACTGCTTCTGTTTGCCTCAGATGACTCTTGCTAGCAGCAATACAATTATGAGATTAAAAACAGTCCTCATTTGTTATTACAAACTCTATCAGACACGTACACAACCGATTACACTCTCAAGACAAGTTTGAAAAATTGATGAAGTTGCAGTTTAACAGAGAACTTCTTCTGAAATGTTGTTCTGAAGAGTATTTTAAGTTGTTAACCCAGTAAAGTATTCAGAGTAATATTGGAATACACATTCCTAGGACTGTCTCAGTAAGGTATGCATATGGATGAAATGTTATTACCTTATGTGTCTGGTAAATGATGATTGCATTATCTGCTAGATTTTCCACAACATGAAAATTTTCAATTGTTGCTAAAAGAAGAGGGGAAAAAAATAAATCCATCAGTAAACAATCACAGACACATTAGGTCAACAATATCCTTGCTGATAAACATGCAAAGTTGAAGAACCAATTCCTTACTTTCCCAGTCATTACGAACATCGACATTCCAGAAGTAGTGGCAAACTTCATGCCCTGTTACCCCTTTAACAGCATGTGTTGCTTTCAAAGGATCTAGAACTATTCCATTCTCTTCCACCTCTCTTCTGTATACCTACAGCCAAACACAAAGAAAGAAATGTAGAAAAGAAATTGTCAAAACTGTTCATGTGTTTAATTGTTTAAATTTAATCAGTAAAAAAACCAAACCAAACCCACTTACCCAGATGACTATCACATGAATTTGCCATGAGAGTGTTCTCTGGTAACCACTGTTGCAGACATTCTAACATGGCAATTCACACTGAAATACCAGCACCTGAAGGATCTCTACTTCAAAAATTATTAAGCTACCTTATTTATCACTATGCACAAGGATTCATAAGCACAGCAGAGCAGCCAACACAGTAGTTTGCTACTCTAATATTTTTGTACGTTGAATTTACACATTACTTTGATACCAAGCTTTAAGCAGGAGGGAATGAGAAAGTAATCTGCAAAGATAAAGCTATTGCAAGAGTTACACTAGATTTTGTATGAATAAATATATTGGAAGCCACAACTCTGGTGGACTCCAGTCCCAATCTAAACAATGCTATTCTCAGAGAGAAGTTTTAACAGCCTAACTTGCTGAGTGATAGTGTTGCAGAAAATCACAGAATCATTTAGGTTGGAAAAGACCCTTAAGATCATTAAGTCTAACTGTAAACATAACACTGCCAAGTCCACCAGACTGAAAGTATCTGTCTTCACAGCATATCATCTTACAAAAATGTTTACCTTCATTTCTCCTTCTTCTACCACTAGCTGCCAATTGGCATCTCCTCCTACATCTTGCAAGGAATATGTCATATGATTTTGTACCATCTCTTCCACCTTTAAAGGGAAAAATAAAAAAAAAGGCTTTTTAACTCATTCCTTTCATCTTTTTGTGTAGATACTGTACAGCATTGGAAGTCACAAGTCAGTACTTCAGTTCCTGTGCAGGAGATCAATTTGAGAGCTTTCTATTACAGGTTAAGAACAAGCAGATAGTGCTAGCCTTCAGAAACAAAGCCAAAATCTTGATTTAACTTCCAACTTCATTCTTTGTGGGCACTTCCTATCCTTCCTTTGTGCCTCTAAACTGTGAAATCTCACTACTTCTACCTAAAACAGTTTTATTTCAGCATATAGGAATTTCAGTTATCTCTAAATAGAATTAAAATGCACTGTAAGATATTCAGTGAAGAGCATTTAAAAAGCTGAACAAAGGCAGGGGGTTGGGGAAGAAGACTGACAATCTCTAAAAAAGTGAATACATATCAAAAGTAATATTGGAAGAGCAGTGAAGAAAACAGTCATGAGCAAAGCATGCCCACTCTGTTTCAATGGCATCTTTGCACAGTTGCCAGCTACAACAAAAAAAAAGAATAGAAATGCCTACATTCAAAAGATTATGATGGTATAGAGACTATTATTCTATAGAGACTACATTATTCTGTTTCTTTGGTTCCCCATCCCCTTTCAAATGCCCCAATTAAAAAGGAAACAAAATTATAAAGTATCCATTACTGTGTAATGCTTCAAATATTGAAAACATTCGAATATCTTTTAGGTGGAAAAAAGTTAAGTGACTACTAAAACTTGCCACAGCAAGCAAGTCCACGTGATTCACACAATTTTCCTGAATTTCTAGAAATACCTTTTTTTTTCAAAAGGAAAAGCATTACAAGCAAAGGTTAGTTAATTCACCAACACAAAGATTAGCCTAAGAAGTTCCCAATCACAGGATTATTAGCCTGAAGTTAAAGTGCTTTTGCACAGCTTACAAAAATATGAAGTCTAGTATGCAATAAAACAACATATAAAACGTATATTTGAGCAAATAGTAAAATAAGTAGAAAGCAAAATTAATAAACAGTGATATGATACAGAATGGAAGTTCTATGGAAGATGTTATTTACTTTTAATTTAAGGCAGTAATTTTGTTTGTATTATGTACTCTATGGGCAATACACTTAAGACCAGGAAGAAAATAGGTAACTGAATGAAGTCAAAACCTTTAAAGTGCAACATCAAAATAAAACACATTAGATGGAAATTCTAGTTTGTCTCAGTTTAATGATAGAATTCTTTAGAGAATGAAAAGTTATCACTTCAGTTTTTGGAGGGTTTTCTAGGTGTTTTGTTTTGGAGTTACAGTGAAAAAACACTCCCAAGATTTTTGTTTCTGCTTTTGGACAAATCAACTTTTTCTGCCAGTTACTAGAAGGTTTCCTTCAAAAAGTTCTTCTGTTTTTCTTATCCAGTGAAACAGTGACAGTACAATACAAATTAGGTAAGAATGTGGGCTATTGAAAAATTCAATTTATTAGATTAGATTACACTTCTAGATTACGCTTCTAGATCACACTTCTAGATCACACTTCTTTCAGAAAGCAATCCTTGCCATGCTCCCAACATTTGCTTGCCACACCTTCAGGTCCCCATGCCTCTTCTCCCCACCTCTTTATTTATTGAGGACAAAGCTATCTCTTATACATTTATTTTTCTCTTTGGTTACTTTTTGCTTTATACTAAATGCAGAGGGATGAAGGAAATAGCAAGGAAAGAAGAGAAGGAGGCATCCACAGGAGTGCCATCTAAACAGATTCTTACTTCTGCTTCACCAGGAAACGCAGTACCTACAGAATTGCCTTGTGCATGCTATCTGTCCAAACCATATTTAATCTGAAGACTGGTTGCTATCTGTCAACTCGCACCTATTTCAGAGGTACAGAATCAAGATTCACAGACTCTCTCCCACTGGAGAGGTTCACTATTACCTCTGGGTTCCTAGCTGGCTACAGAATAGTCTGCAAAAATACCTGTAACATGTATGCCATGCAGCCTTGGCCTGAACATTAAGTGGCAGGTTCTTAACTTCAAAGGGCCTCAGAACACCTCAACCTACTAGAAAAGCTGCTATTTCTTTAAGAAAGTGATCTGACCTCCCACTCAACTGGCAGAGGCAAATCAATGCCTTTCTAGAGGCACACTGAAGAACCAGTTCCCATTAGAATACATTTATACTTCTCAGTCTTAAAAACAAGGTTGCAAGTTTCTACTTGACCTTTTCCCCAATATCAAAATTCCCTTCATTCATATGAATTCTAAAAAAAAAATTAATTTTTTTTAAGAATCGAGATATTAGCCTTCCTTCCCAAAAGCCAAATTGTCAGCCTGGGGCCAGAGGCCAATTTTTTATTAATGAAGTCCAGAGCGGTTGTAATGAAAAGATTTGCTCCTTTTCTCATTTTGCTCTCTGTTGTCTTTCACCTGCTTGTTCACTAGAAATGAAGCTCCAGAGCAGGTGTACTGACTTGTTGGTTTGGCAAAAATTTGTTCTAGAGAAAACATGTAGGAGATAGGGGCATGTGTGGGGATAGTAGCTTTCCGTAAATGAAGATCATTCTTTCTGCAGTGAGTCCATTAACTTGAAACTGCATTTAAAGGCACTCTGTAGTAATTTCCATGTAGTAAATTCCATGCAGCAGCTGAAAAGAGCAATTTGACTCCAGCCTATTTGATGCTGATACATAATTACAATTTGCATTATTGTGATAAAGACTTAGTCCACATGAGATTTGTTTTTAAATTATTAGTTCTGCAGTCACAGTACTGCTCTGATATTTAGATTTATCATATGAACACAGAAACGTTATCACAGGCATAAGAAGTGAAAATGAGGATGCCTGTGTATCTTAGCAACTATGAGTTTTCCTTTCTGTATACCCATAACCTGACAGAGTACCCATTCCTATCTTGGCAGTCAAATTTGCTTTCTATTACTTACTACTCCCTGAGTTTATTATCCCCTCCTCCCAAACAAAAACCTGAAAGACTAACTCGACTACTGGAGTAGCAGCAGATAAGCCTATCAGTGATATGCAACAGGACTCACATACTTTTTTCCTTGTGCTAAGTTCAAATTTCAGAAATAAACTGACTGCAAAAATGTTGAGATATTAGTCCAATAGACAAATCTTTAAGTGCTGGTAATAAGGTCTGCAAGTAGTAAAATTCCAGGCTCCGCTAATGAAGCAAACAAAAAAAATCCATTCCTATTTGAAAAAAGATTGTTTGGAGTGTTTTAAATTTTAGCAATTTAAAAAAAACTCCAAAATAACAGATCCCAGAATAAAGCTCCATATTCATAATCACATATGGACCACAGCAGAAGAAAAGTAATAGCATAAATGCCATACCCGAACAACATTTTTGGAGACCAAAAAACCCCATGTGAATGCACCTACCTAATTCTAGTCTAAACTATGATCTTCAGACCAAGCACCTATAGAAATTTTGGACATCACTGGAATACATCACTGTGGCAACACTGACGTACTCAGGATGTCAGACATATTTTCTGAAGGATAAGCGAATACATAGATATATAAACTCTTCAGTAAAATCTGTCATACCCACGATCTTGTTTGTCAACATACTTTATGGCCTTTCAGTAATCAAACCAGTTGAAGAGGTAAAAAGCAGTGATAGTAAACCATAATATTTAGCATATTAATGTCATTACAAACAAATGTTTCAGATTAAAATCAAACCTTTGACTTTAAAAGCGCGAAAAACCATTCAATATGAAGAAAGAGCATTTCCAGCCTACATAAAGCAGGTGTTATTTTACCTTATTATAACTAGAAATAAAAAAATTTCAAATTGTAGGTATTTTTTTAAAGCTATTGAAATAAATCAGACAGTTTCACAAGATTTGGGCCTCTGCACAAGTGGTATGCATGCAAGCTGGACGTAAAGAAAGACAACCATTTAGTACAGGGATAGAGAACTCCTTTGTTTGTCTCAACGTACTAGTTTAAAGCAAGCAGTGACTGATGTAACAAAAAACCCAGGTTTTAGAGAAGAAGATGAAATACAGTAAAGATATGCAACCCCCACCTGACACATCAGTACAGTACCTGGGAGCTGAATCTGTGAACATCATCAGAGGCACTGACTAGATCAATGGAAGACATGGAGGAAGAGCGACTATAGGGCTACCAGAGACAGACAAAGAAAAAACCAAGTAATCAGAACAAAGGCACAACAGAGCGATCAGTACCAACTTGCAAGCACAAGATAATAAAGAAAAGGAAAACAAAAGCACCATAAGCAGCAAGCACAGTGGTGAATGCTGATTTCATGCACCTATTATATATTATGCTCCCAGTGTAGCCCTGACAGGAGCGTAGTGTTTCCAGTAACACTAAAAAACAGCCAACTGATTCTGATGCAAAAGACTAGATTTTTATTTTTATTTTTAATAAAATCAATTCAATTAATTTGGGTGAAGATATCTTGAAAACACTGAGTTTAGCCAGTTGGGATTTTTCCTTTATTGTCTGACTGACAGGCTTAATACAAATCAAGAGTATTCTAAAGAGATACTCAAATCAGTATTTTTTAAGCCAAGACAAAAAAAAAAGTCCTTCAATTCCAGCTACTTTATTTGAAAATGATTAGACCATTGGAAGTTACTAGAAACACCTAAAAATCTCATCTACCATACAAAATATTATACAGAAACATCACAGATCAGCCCATTATTCTGAGGAGATCAGGAAAAATATCTCACCGTTTGCACAAATCGATGAGTCCCCACAGCAGTATATGCATCTCCAGAAGGTAAGGATGTTGGCCAGTGTAATCTAACCTTTTCACTTTGGGACTGCAACAACATAGGTTTAATTATTATTAGTCAGCTGCTATTGAGCGGACTGTGAAACAAAGTGAGTCATGCTTAATGTACATAGTGACTACAAGAACTAATGCCGTCCATGACAGGAATGAAGCTGTCATTCTGCTGGAATTCTCATTAAGTGAGTGGGCCTGAAGACCGAATTCATCCAAACTTCAAGGTGCATTTCTAAGTTAAGGAAAACATATCAAGGATGCATGTAGTACTATCACAGTCACTAAAAACTTACACTCTCTGCTAAGAGACCTCAACATAGGTAAGCTTTGTTAGTTACTACATGTCCCCTAGAAAGTTTTTTAAATCTCAAGTATTTGTTATTCACTATATTCCTAAGCATATAAGTGTTTAACACAAAGAAAGCATCACTTTGTTATTCCCCCTCATTTTATATACTGCTATACTTTCTAATATTCTACATACTTTCTTCATATATATCTTATCCCTTTTTGATCCTTGTCACTGAAGCGTATTCAAGAAATGAGTTAGAGAAGTAGCCAGAGCCCACAGAACTTTTGAATAAAACCAAACACCAACAGAACTATGTCTTTCCTATTTCATATACCACTAGAGTAAACAGAAATTTTAGGTTTTGGAGGCAACTGTAGTGTTTGATATTCTTATTTCAACAGGGCATCAGTTACGTATAAAGGTAAGTTTCATACAGAACACTTATTTAGGAATTATAAACTAGAGACATTAAATTAGTTTAACACATACTGTCCTTCTCTATACAATCTGTGAAGTCACTTTCTCAAAATTGGCATTAAGCAACAACATTTAATTGTAAAACTGATCCCCTGATCAGTGTCAGAATTAAATATCTACAGTTTCGGAAGATGCACTTCAGGACTGAGTTTAAGTCACAGAAGTCTCTTGTGAAGTGCTCATCATTAAGATATTTTTCAAGTATCAATACCTGTTCTTCCATTTTATCCTGTCTATCAAGAGCAGCCTCAACAGCATCAAAGAATTCTTCTTCATTAATCAGACTATTAGGACCCTCCTAGAGGATAAGAAACAAAAGGAGTTAAAAATTCTGGAGACATGAAAGTTCCACTTCAATTTATTATTATTAAAATTATATATATATATATATACACACACATATATATAAAAATAACTGATGGAAGCAAATTTCTTCTATAGATCTCAAACATTTCCACCAATATTTTTACATTACAAATCCTCAGAAAACCTGTACTAGTTAAAGGAAGTTACTTCCTTTAACTACAATTTAAGGATAGTTGTATAAAGAAGAAAAAAAACCCAGGAAACTGAGTAATAGCGTCAGTATGCTTTGACGTCAAATTTAGGTTTTCATTAACAAATATGTTCTCTTGAAATGCTTACAGTGTGTCAGTGAAGTACACCTATTAACATACTTGTGTCGTTAGACTCCTTCCAAGTATTTCAGTGCCTTAAGGCATGGAATTTCAGGTATTTCCTCAAAATATAACAAGAGAAGAGAAAATTCTGCGGACCTCTATTGAAAACTCTTGGAAAGCCCAGTTAAACAGCAGGTAGAACTGAGTCAACAATTAAAAACTCCAGTTTAGTAATTAAAATGGTAATTTCATAAAACTAGATTTGTTTCTTTTACTGTATTGTAAAACAACCTGGTCTAGCAAATTAAAAGACCCCTACTTTACAACACAGATACCTGGAAAAAGCAGCTGGGTTCATAACCAAGTAGACAAGGTCCAACTTCCTATCCATTTTTTAATATTACAGTGCATGCCTCAGTGATAAAAGATAATCTAAGATCAAGTATCTTAAATATCTGTATAGTACTATTTCTCAGGCTATGACTTGTAAGTAGAAACATGTTTGATTATTGTACATGAAAGAGTCAAGTTCGTAAAAATTATGCAAACTGCATTATAGGTGCATTATCTTACATTATTATTGTGGATGCGTCATCCATGTAAGTGTTCAAGGCCAGGCTGGATGGGTCTCTGAGCAACCTGGTCTAGTGGAAAATGTGTCCCTGGCCATGGTGGGGGGTTCGAACTAAACGATTTTTAAGGTCCCTGCCAACTCAAGCCATTCTATGATTAATCTTCAAAAGGTAGTTTAAGCACCTCAGAATCAGACTAAATATCTCACTGAGGAGGATGCTAATGAAATATGCAATTTAACAGAAGGAACCTAAAATCAGTGAATTTGACAACACCATATTTCAAGTGGCAGTGACAAACTAAAAATCAATTCGACTACAGATTTTAAGACTGCCTCTAAACTCTAGTCAGGGTTTTCATATTTGCTTTACATATCTCTACATCTGAACAAATAAAAAGGGAAAGTACAATACTAGTACATATAAGCAGTATCAAATGTAGAAGAAAATAAAATCAACAGATATACATCTATAAGAAACACACTTTAGACAATATCAGAGCATGGAAGGTAAAGACATATTTCCACTTGCAAGAAATTAAGGACTCAGATTCTCCATATAGTTTCAGTTTTCAAGGTGAAAAAGTAAATGTGGCATGAACACATTTGTAAATCACACTTGCACAGGCTTGTGCAACACCACTTTCCCCTTTGATAAACAACCCAATCTTTACAAGTGTATTGGGTTTGTGTGGCCAGGTTTTGGCAGCTAGGGGGGGCTACAGGGGTGGCTTCTGTTAGAAGATTCCAGAGAATTCTTCTGTATCCAGCAGAGCCAATGTCAGCCAGCTCCAGGACAGACCTGCTGCTCGCCAAGGCTGAGCCCATCAATGACAGTGGTAGCTGCTCTGGGGTAATGTATCTAAGAAGAGGGGAAAAAGCCTGTGCAACTCCATCTGGAGAACAGCAGAGTGAGAATATGTGAGAGAAACAACTCTACAGGTATCAGTGAAGGAGGAGGAAGAGAATCTCCTGATGCTGGAGCAGAGATTGCCCTGCAGCCTATGGTGCAGCCCTTGGTGAAGCAGCTGTGCCCCTGCAGCCCATGGAGGTCCACCTGCAGTGGATCAGAGATCCACCTGCAGCCTGTGGAAAGCCTCATGCTGTAGCAGGTGGATATACCCAAAGGAGATTGTGACCCTGAGGGAAGCCCAGACAACTGGCAAGACCTGTGGCCCTGCGGAGAGAGGAACCTACGCTAGAGCAAGTTCACTGACAAGACTTGTGACGCTGTGGGGGACTCACACTGGAGCATTCTTTTCCCTAAGGACTGCACTGAGTGGGAGGGACCCCCACTGGAGCAATTCATGAACTGCAGCACACAGGAGTCATGTTGGAGAAGTTCATAGAGGACTGACTCCCACACGGGGGCAGGGGAAGAGTGTGAGGAGTCCTCCCTCTGAGGAGGAAAGAGTGCCAGAGACAATGTGGGATGAACTAACCACAACCCCCATTCCTTTTCCCTCTGTACAGCTGAAGGATAAGAAGCAGAAACCGGAATTAAACCCAGGAAGAAAGGAGGAGCAGGAAAAGGGTGTTTTTGAGATTTGATTGGTAGTAAACTAAGCAGTATTTCCCCAAGTTGAGTCTGTTTTGCCTGTGTCAGCAATTGCTGAGTGAGACCTCTGCATCCTTATCTCCACCCAGAAGCCTTTCATCATATTCTCTCTCCCCTGTCAGCTGATAGAGCGACTTGGTGGACACTTGTTGTCCACCCAGGGTCAGCCCACTATAAAAAGTCATAGCATTTTAAAAAATTTCAAAAGCAGAATTCATACCTCATAGTCTGGCCCTCCGAAGTGGGACTTTTTCTTCAGTTCTGTCACAGCATTTTTGTAGGCTTCTTCAATTCTTCTCCTTTTCTCTACCTCCTGTAAAATCACATGACCATTTGATGCAGTGAGAATGAATTGTCAACATGTCAACAAGTAGAATGACCAGGATAGTTTTTTCTCCAAGTAGCAATTGAAAACCTGATGATTTTCTGAATGTATTTGCATGCATGCATTATATGTGCCTATATACATGTATATATAATAGTAAGCTTGGGGAACTAGCTATCTTGAAGATACTTTTTAATTAATGTGAAAGAAACTAGATCAGCACGCAAAAACTAGTTTCAAATTTAAGCATGGTTCATTGAGTGTCATATTTTGTATCTGACAGTTTACATAAACCTCCTTGATACAGATGCTTGGGCAGGGATAACAAAGGGTAAAAAGTAAAACAAGTAAAAGGCTAACGTGCTCAACATGGTGATATACTAATGAGTTCCATCCTGTGAATTTGTATCCTAATTATAGGATCAATGTGAATAATTTTGTGGACTCCATGCAAAGACTAGCAACTTGACATCATTCTCATATAATAGGTTGTGACTGTAATAGAGCCACTGATGGTGTCTGTATCACTGTACATTTTGAATAAGATAGTAGTAACATCAGAATCAGATTAGGTCTAATATTTCCTCTACAAATTCTGCATACTGCCAGATACTTTCAGAAAAAAAGCTACAAAGATTTCTGAAATTCTTGCAGAATTCAGCTTTTATATGTGAGATGTTTGCTTCTCTGTCCCCTCTCAGAATCTATTCAAGTGAAAGAAAGTTAAGTCTTACAGGTGACAACTGGACACCACACACTACTTCTTGTAAATATGAGTTTATTCGGACTACTTCTTGCAGATATGGGCATAATTATTCAGCAACCCAAACTGAAATGTAAAGATTCAGTGGAAAACCATGAAGCAATATGGAAAGGTTGAGTTTACCAATTGGGAATTTGGAGGTAACATTCACTCTGGAACATTCCAGTTTCTAGTAGAGCAATAGCTTTGATGTAAAACAAAGTAGTAGTTTTCCCCAGAAAAATAAAAAAACCAGCACTTAGACTAAGACAGTATTGTCTGTAACTGTGACTGTAGGTTTTTATCTTCTGAAACTGTCACAAAGAGGCTGAAACTGCTAACAAATTTCACAAAATTTTGTGGTTTTTTTTTTTTTGAAAGATAGACTGGAGAGTCGTGAAGATGCATAAAGCATGACTTAAGTACATGTCACTGAGAGAAAGCACAGAAATGTTACCAGACTTGGAATGAAAATCAAAAAACCAAAACCAACCCCCCCCCCAAACACAACTCCTCCTCCCACTCACCCCAAATCTCCACACTTTCTGTACTTCAATCTGCAAACTAGTGATAATTCACCTATGTCAAAATACAGCTCTCCAAATCTGCCAGCTTCTCTTGGCAATAACACTAAATAAGGCAGAAACTGGGAAACTGATTGCACAGCAAGAAAAAATATTACTTGCTGTATTAAAACTCTGTAGAATTTAAAGAGACATTTAAGTTTCAAACATCAAAGGTGAACAAAGTAAGTGACATAAACATATTATTATTAAGGTAAAATTTTATGTTCAGAAGATAAATTTGCTTATTAGTAACAATTAGTGAGAACAAACGAAACAAGAACAAAAAAATGCTGCCGTAGTCAAGAAGATATGAAAAGCATTATCACAAGGACTTTGTTGAAAATGAAACAATGGTCCAAATACTAAAGACAAAATCCTTTTCTTGTGTATTCATTTTAAGAAAAGTCTATTTTAAAATACACTTAACATTTTATATACTGCAGTGGAAAAATAAAAAGTCAAGCTCAAGATCTTAAGAGTTAAGCGTAAAAGGTGGAAAGAAAAGTTGTAACTACAACTACCTTTAGAAAACAGTATTTGCTTTTGTATTAATTTTATTCAGGCCATCTATTTTGGTATTGAAAGAAAACTAGCCACAGAATCTGTACTTTAATCATCTCACAATATTTATTTCCTTCTCAGAGCATTTTATACACCTAGCCAAGAAAACCAAAAGTACAAAGATCTATACCATTCTCATCCCATGTCTATTCAGAGGGCAAAGCAATGGTTTTGCTCAGGCCCAGAGTTATAGAAGATATTCTTTATAAAGCCGTGTTTAAGTACTAGATAAAATTAAACCCAAAGCAGCTTTATTATGGAATGCAGAGCTGTGGAATAGTGGTAGCAGAGGTCTGAATACAGTCAACTGCTGTCCTTAGGGTTGTGGGTGTCAAGGTGCTGCTCCCAGGAGATTGCAAGGGTGGTGTTTGTAGGAGTAGACCAGGGTTTCACTCTCAGCCAAAGCTACTTCACCATAATTCTATGTTGTTTAATTCATCAAAAAACCTCCTCTTCCAAAAGGCTACCCAATAGAGAAATACAAAGTAATTATTTTATATTAGAATTAAGGTAATTTACCCTGTGTGTCCTCTAAACCCCATTAAATTTCATTGAAAAATGTAACTTTAAAAAAGTTGCAAGTCTACTAGAGCAGAGCAACTTAAAAGCTCTAAGGTTTCAGAAGCTTTTGCCGCTTTAATTTCTAGGAAAACAAGTAAAAATAAGTTTGTGACCCCCTTTAAAATATACTTAGTCATGCTGTATGAAATATTACTCACATGAGACCCAAACTGAAATTTAGGTTGGAATTTGCTAACCACTTGCAGCTTAAACAAGTGCTTTAAAGTTAGTCCACAGGAAAAGATAAAAGTGAAAAATAACTAATATAAATAAATTCAAATTTTATATTAACATATTATTTTGCATTAAAATATACTAAACTAGGGGCAAGGAAAACATCCCTTCATCCATGCTCAAAGGAAAGCCTGATCAAAGCAAGTGAACTGTGTTTGCTCAGCACAGAAATGAGAAGGTTTTTTTGCAGGTGGGCCTAAGAGTAGCCTTCCAATACCTTCAAGAAAGTCATAAGGAAACCAAACCAGACACTTCACAGTAGTTTAGAGCAGAAAGATAAAAAACAAGAGGCAGATACTGGAATATCCAGTTACTCTAACTGGATATAAAGCAAAACTTTTTCACTCTAACAACAGATGAGCAGCAGAACAGGCTGCCCAGAAGAGTTGTGCAGTCTCCAGCCTTGGAGACCTAAAACCAGACTTAATAAAACCCTGAGCAACTCGATCTGACCTCAAACTGTCCTTCCTTTAAGCAGAAGATTAAAGAGAGAGAAACCTCTTGAGCTCCCTAGTCCAACCCAAATTACTCCCAATCCTATGAACAGGCTTCAAGTCTTGGACCTACTGTAATTCCTCCAACTGCTTATTGTTGACAGAAGTCACAATACAGTTAGACAGGGCCAGGTCTTTGGCATATGAACAAAGACAATACAGGATTCAAATATGGATGTATTTTGTCTGAGTATGTTCATTCTTTGAATAGTGTACACTAAATGGAGTAAAAGGTGAAGCATAATATACACCACATGGAAATATATTAAAAAAAAGAGAACAGAACAACAGCTGCTCTGCACACCAGCCAGTGATGGCATGATTATGGAAACTAAAGCCTGAAGTACAACCTGCCATGCCTCCAACAACAAATCTCAGGCAGGAAGACACTGTTCCTTTAGCAGTGTTACAGTGGTTGAGTAGGCTTAGCGTGAACCACCACTGCCATTAGGATAACAGATACTGTAACACCACACACAAATAATTGAACCAATTAGTATAAAACACAATTTAATCTCTTCAATCTGCCAAAGGAAAGTGAAATAACTGTATCTTGAAGAGACTTATCAAGTTACAACCGGTTCTCCTATTATCACCATCTCTTATCACATTAAAACATTTCAGAGACTTGCACATCATTTTGCACATATGGATAATTATATCCATGTTAGAAGGCTGCAAGCAACACACTTACTATTATGAAATAATGTCAAGTGCTTTATAGATATAAAACATATAGGATTACCATCTGTGTAAGAGTTAGGAAAAGAAAGGCTATGATGAATAGTGTTACTATATCACCAGTAAAGATGAGGCCCTTAACATTTTATAGGGGTGATAATGAAAGCACCTAAAATTAATAAATGTTGTACATAAAAATAAAGCAGTTCCTGGAGTAAAAAAATTACCAACAGCTCATTTGAAATTTTAGTTTCAAGCTACAGAAAACTTTTCCTAGCAAAAGTAAAAGGAAAATGATCTTACCTTATCTAGCCTTTTTTGCCAGCTTTCTTCACGTTTTACCATGAGTTCAATACAATGAGAGAGTGTAGCAAGGATTCCAGCAGTAGTTGCCTTGAAAGTTATAGCTTCTCCTTTAAAGTCTATGCCATTAATTCCTTTGGGTGTCACATGTGGAAACACTAAAAACATACATAAATGAATCTCTGATAACTGCCTTTAAATCAAACAAGCACTTTACACATATGTGCTATATTTGAAGACAATAGGCTGGTTAGAAAAAACCCCTAATTTAAAAATAAAAATCAGAAGTGGTAATAATGTTCAGCTATCCATCGCTACAGCTTCATCTTGCTATACTGTATTTCAAGCCTGCTTGTAATGCTGTATTACTCTGCACTCTGCAAATCATGTGGGTGGAGGGAGTGGTAATAATTTGTAACAATAGCAGTTTGACAGCTCGAAATGGGGCCTAATTAACACAGAGCAACCTTAAAACATATCGGATACAGCACTAAGAAAGGAACAATTTCAAAACATCTTCAAACCCAAAATGTAATACTCAAGGTTGCTTTAAGCATGCAATTATAGATTTTAAAACCTCGAAGTAAAAAGTATCAAATGTGTGGAATTATCCAAGTACTGTGGGTTTTGCAGTTCCAACATCTACTTCATGCTGTCAACCACGCCATCTGTTGCTAAGGCTATTTAAACAAGTCACTTAAAATGCGTGACAAAAAAAAAAGTACCTATTACATGTCAAACTGGTATGTAGGTTGACACAATAACAAATCAAGCACTACACATGAATGTCAGAAAATATTAGAAAGCAGAAGTAACATTCAAGTTGAAGCTGACGGAGCCCAGCAAGTTAAAGTAACTCTTGCTATGCCACAGAACAGTATAATGACTTATCACCTAGATTATTATTAGTTTTTCCCCAGTCTGTCAGTTTGTCAACATGCCACTGCTATAGTTTTAAAAAGTACAAAAAAGTATTTGAGTAAGTTTACCCAGTATCTGTCTGCAAGGGCAAAGTAGGGCTTTAATCAGCCCAGTTCTTGTAAGAAAGATAAATGCTATTGCCATTCCCTAACGGCACAGCTCAGCATCTGCACTTTGGGAACAGAAAGCAATTGACACAGGGTCTTCAGCAGTGGTTTAAGTCTCCAGAGGTTTTTTATGCACCCCTTTCAGAAAGAATCAAACTATTTTTCAAACTAGTGACTGTGGACTACACACTACCAGAAGTACCTCAATAAGCATACCTACTATGGTAGAATACAGCTTGTTGGGTTTTTTTTACGTTAATCAAGAACATTTCCAAAAAGGTAAAGATGATGGGGGCTGGAGGGAAAAAAATAATAAAGGAAGGGAAAGAAAAAACTGTTTCAGAAATGATCATGAGGAGAGCAGCTCCTCCTCCAGAGGGAACACAGAGGAGGCTGAGACTGAAAGTGGTATAAGCTGACAAGGTGGTGATGCAGTGGTTCCACTGAAAATAATAAAAATTACACAAGAGCTTTGTCCATAACATTTCACAGCTGAAAAAGACAGTTTTATACTAATAATTTCTCTTCTTGGTGTAGACAGTGTTCACATGCAGGTTTAACAGCACAGCTATAACGCTTGCAGATGAGATTTTTCTCTCTCAACTAGGAAACATGGAGACAAACTGAAGAAACTGCCCCTAACTGCAACACTATATAAATAGTTTCAGAAATCTCTATGGTAGAAGAAAATGCAGCAACCCAGCCTCATTTCCTGGAAAAGAGAGCTTTTATCCCTTTCTAGGTCTCAGCCACAGCTTATTAACACTTCCATACAGTTTTAGTCATCAAATATTCTAAGCCATTCTTTAGTAACTAGTCTCAGATAGCAGTGATAGATGGAGAGCTTGCAGACTTAAAGTCAGTGTCTGTAGTTCCTTTCAACCATTACAATTATGGGCAAAATTGAACATGTTGTAGAAGGATGTAAAACCTGTTTCTTTGAAGAGATGGCCACGCCAGAGATTCCTTATGATGGATGCAAGTATTTTGATTCAATCCTAATCACAGGAAACGTGTCTTTCTGAAACATGTCAGAAGATGACCTCAACCCTCGTCCAAGCAACAACTGAGTTTCAGCACATTAGAAGTACTTGTCAGGAGATTTTCTATTTGGAGAGCCCAAACATCTTTCCAATTCCTGTTCTATGCTTTTCTTCATATCAGCTACATATTGATTTTTTCAGAATGAAATCAGGCATCAGGAATCTATGTTCCAAGGTAAAGGCTAACAGGAAAGTGTTCTTACTGTTGCAACTGCACTTTGGTGATCAAATTGCATGAAGTCAACTGAAAATAGCAGGAAAATTTTTCTCCCACTTTAACTTCAATTTCAACATGTTCCAAGTGGTTCCTTTTTAATTATCCCATCTATGCTCTATTTCTGATTTGTTTTCTCTTGCATTTCATATAACAAATTCTTCATACTGTGCTTTAGCCTTGAATAGCTTTTTATCTCTTCTCTCCTACACCTCTGTGTCTGTTAGGACAGGTGTTTTCCCTTCCTGTTCCCAAGATTCTTTGTGTAACACTTTCCCAGATGTCCCAAATATCAAATTGTTTGATCAAATCTGTTTTTCAGTGAAACAGGAAAATATTCTAAAGATAGTAAGTAGGAAGAAGTTCCTTTAGCTTTTCTATTTTATGTCTCCTTAACATCTTACGTCACTAAACTAATTCTAAATACCTTTGTAGTACTCTACTTAGCTCTTCACTTGAAGATCCTAGAGAATGTACAAAAGAAAAAGCCTCCCTATCCAAAACACCATCTTCAGAGTAGGACATAAATGTCCATACTCATGTCAACTTTCTCCTCCCACCCAGAGAACAAACCGCAAAAGACAAAGTGAATATGGTCCCTTGGGTCAGTCTTAAATCTAATGAGCTGAGCTTTACATTGGTGCACTAGGAGTCTGAACAGTAGGCTTAAACACTCCTCCTTATAGTAAGCTAAATAAACAGGTTGAACCTATGCCTTACTCCTGGAACACTGAGTGGAGAACAGTCCCAGAATAAACAGGCAACCACTTCTCAGCTACAGTTAAGAGCATTGTTACAGTTCCTCCAGAACCAGAGAGAAACTTTTAGAAGGGAATCTGAAATTTGAGAAACCATGTTTTATAGCTGCTCTGCAGCTAAGCTCTAGAAAAGGGTGAAGCTGAAGATAAATCTTTCACTGTCTGTTACTCTAAATATATGGTCATGGTTGAGATATCTACTTTCCTCACTGCATCACTTATGATTCCACTTAAGGGCAGAGACTCTAATTTTTCCTTTCTAATCAAGCTTAGCAGCACTCTGCAACTAAATATTTAATGAATTTAGCCCTTAGAAATCAAGCTGAGGCACAGAAAAATGAAAATGGAGATAAATATTTTCACAGAAATAATGGATGGATAGTAAACTTAATGAAATACAGTAATCATAACAACTGGAATTAGAAATTCTGCAAAAAGCAAGGGGCTGCACAAATTATTTCCTCTAGTGACCTACAGTATGTGAGTTTATATACACATATCCATAATACATATCAATTTCTGAGCATGTAAGTTCCCAAAGGCTTGATGACCAGATGTATTAAAAATACAGATTTTCCTAATGACATTCCCCATAGTGTATGCATATATGTAGCAGATGCACCACAAGAATGTAGATACGAAGAAATGTTCTAAAGGTAAATGAAGCTGAAACACCTACACAATCCTATCAAAATTAAGTCTGACAAAGACATCTCCTCCAAAATGAATCATGCAGTAAAATTAAATTATTACTTAATATTTTTTAAATAAGGCTTTTTCAGTTTTCTGACTTAACAGTCCTCAAAAAAAAAGTACAGTTTTATTCATACAATAGGGTTAGTGGAACTGTATGCTTGCCTATAGGTGAACATTGCAAGCTTGCCTACCTTTAGTGATAAGAAGCAAAAAAGATTTGTTCAAAACTTCAGGGCTATATGCTGCTTAAACTCTGAAATCAGCATTACAATTAATCTCAGCAGAATAGGCACTTAATAGAAAAATCTACTCATATGATGAATTCTGGATGTATCCTGAAAGCTCCTTTCATTTCCTCTTCCCTCATAACAGTTTTGGCTATACTCTAGAAAGACCATTTAAATACAACAAGGAAATATGTAATACATGGGAACAATAGCAATTAAAAAAACCCAGAAGACACAGAAAAGGCTTATTTTGCCCTATATTTTCCAGATTATTGATGAAAGTATTTACATGTTTAAAAACATTTTTGCTGAGTACTTCAGGAGATTCTATCACATTTGAAATTGAAGGTAGTGCAACTTCAAAGTCTCGTGAATCAAGTCTAAGAAATACCTTAGGACTAACTGAATTGTCAACATGTAGAGAATGTAAACACTAAAATATTTCAGTCAGGGAAAAGGTCTAAGAAGAATACAAGTAGACTTTAAATGCACACACAACTTCCTCCAGGTCAGAAGTATCAGATTTCTTGAACAGCAAGTTATGTGTGAATTCTTCACATTTGCTGCATGGATGCAATGAGTACAATATTCTTATCATTTATGATAAGAATAAATATCAGAATTCTGTCATCATAACAATGAAAAGTACAGTAAAAAAGAGTTAGAATTATGATAAGTTAGAATCAGTAATAGTGCTGACTTAACCATTACATAGCCATAGTATTTGGAAAAAATATAGTGGGACATCCCTAACTGGAAAAGCACTGCAGTCCACCAAATTCCTAAAGCAGGTAACACTTGCAAGAAAAACTGCAATTACCTGTTACAAATCTCAGTTCCCAATATCTCAATGATGCAGTTGTTTCAACAGAATTTTATAGTGATAATAGCTTTAGACACAGAATAGGAAAGTACAGCTTGATATATTTGGATTAGTGCTTGTGGGATTAAGAATAACTCAGAGAACCATGAAAAACAGCCAAAGAATTATTATATGACCAAGAACTTCCTATCACATACACTTAAATAAACATTCTCACCATTTTCTGCTTAGAAAAGAGCATAAGTACCTGTCTTGTATCAGACTTTTCATCATACCATTTATCATAATTTTTACCAGTGGAAAAAATTGGGACAGACTTACATTTTTCCTTACTGCTGTTACTGTTATGTACAAAATCCCCATCAGGACGCATTGTAGGGAAATCATCTTCATCATCTTCTACCACTAAATTTGAGAGAGAGTGTGTTATGGGAGTGGGAAAGCTCTTCTAGTACTTTAGTGTGCAAGAAAGAATTAAGAGCATTTTCATGGGTAAGCAGTACTTTTCCCCATAACAACAGTCATGAACCCTCCCTCCCTTTTTTTTTTGGTTTTTTTTGACCCAAGACCACTATTAGCATAGATGTCGATAAATGTCAGAATCTAATATTTGCTAAGTATTGAAGTTTAGCACTCGATTTTATGGTAAGAACAACATATTTCAATGTTACAACTGAGTAAGTAAGGAGCCATGATTCCAGCAGCTATCTAGTCTTCTATACCGGAAAGTTTAAAGAAAGTGGAACTGCACTTATCTAGTGTTTTATTATAGCAAAATTTTCAGACTGCCAGAAAAACCACAGGGATGAATATAAATGCCTCAGTAAAGTGCACAGATATGACAATAAGCTGTGCTCTGGGATAAGCAATTTAGATATTTAGACATTCACACCTTAGTCTACTAAGGCCTTGAGTGGGCATTCAGTGCTCTAGTTCCAGTCAATACATCTCAGAAGCATTCCTTATGGCAGCACTTTTGACTTTTTTAAAGAATGTACTGTTTCTATTAGAAGTATTATCCCACTGATTTTTCCAAACAAAAGGTAAGAGCAATAAACTAACTTAAATTCATCTTATGAGGGTTAGCAATTGGTATTCTATAATGTAAAACACTTAAAAAGAGCAATTCTTTTGTACAGTTGACAGGTATAGGTTAACATCAAGCAGATTTTTATACAAATCTGAATTCTGAAGCGAAACTAGTTAACACTGTTTATGCAGAAATATATATGATTGATCCCTTTACTAAAGAGTAAACTTAAGATACATATTTTATTTATATGACATCAAATGCTATTGTACTTATACCAAGAGGTTGACGGGGTAAAAACCAAAAATCTATGGAGGGCAGAGTTTTCATTTACAGTGTTACCTTTATCCCTCTGGAGTTCATCTTTGGAAACTGCATCTGCACAAGCATCGAAGTATTTCTGTAAAGTATCAACTTGTCTACACAAGATGTCTCTAAAAGTTTCCATTTCTGCAAGCTTCTCACGTAAGCTATGGCCCTTCTGAAAAGAAAAAAGGAAAAAAGCCTGAAATGCCTCTACACACTAAACAATAGACTGATGCATAAATTTAAAAAATGTATTTCAGCAGTGATAGTGAAGAAATTGAAGTACACGAAAGATATTTTAAGTATCAGCAGTCATGAAATCCTGTTAGTGTCAGAAGATACCATATAGAACTGTTCCTTACTCATTTTGTCCACTAGTCTCAATTTCGCTCTTGATTGCATCTGCTACTTCAGAGCATTCAACAAAAGCTCATTAAAAATGTGGTCTTGCATGCTACCAACTTTATGCCCATTTGCCTGAAAACAGTCAGCCCTAGTTTAAGATCTTTATTCTGATCCTTACTCCCCTTCTTCGTGTTGCTCCTCTTCTGCTCTCCTGGAAGTACAGGACATCCCAGTTCATACATTAAATATTCATACAGTTGACATAAGGAGAGCCATAATTTGTCGGTCAGTATTGTATCAAATTTATTGAGCCACAGAATCAGCGTTTGTTTTCATTTGCTATTCTGGTGAGTAAACTAGAAAAAGCTAATAAACATGCTCATAACTTTGATTTCCTTGCCACTAGAAGATGACACTACAGTTAAAAGAGAAAACTGCACAGAGGCATGAGAGAGTTTCCTCATATCATCTGTTCACCACCATATGATGAAATATTAACAGTTAACTAAATATTTTGTATTTTTTCTATAATTACGTGAATGAGTCTTCACATGTTACTTCTTTTCCAGGTGTGTGTGCACCAATACTAAGAAAACTTTATTCACTAACCTTGAACGAAGAGGTGGATGTCGCAGAGTATCCACTTGCTCCAGAGACAAGAGACACCATGGAGCCATGGCGTCGCAAACTTGACTCTGATCCATAGCCAGATTCAGTCTGAAAAGCAAACCACACACAAAACTAGAGTGCTGAGGCTTTTAATGAAAAAGAAATCACACAAGCAAGATTAATGCCATTTCCTCTGAAACCCACCCATTTGGTTTTTGTCATGAAGCAGCAGTGGTTTTAATAACTCAAATTGTGCCTGCATCTAAGATATTGATGCAGCATCTGCAAAGTTTTTTGTTATCTTAATGATTTCTAAAAAAAATGCTATGTACAACTGATTATGTGCCCCCAAAAGAACAAGGCAACATATATTTAAGGGTTCAAGAAAAGAACCATGTTCCGTTATTTTGTTTTATATAACTCCTAACAAGTAATTTTCACACAGCCTATTCAAAAAGCTATATTACTCTACCATAAATTGGGGGATTAACATGGTTCAGTCAAGATAATCAGCCTCAGTCAATCCTTCCAATCACACAAACAGTACCATTTTCTTTTTAAAAGCAACAAAAGAGAGGTCATAGAAAATGAAACAATTACTGCTATTGAGTTTTCTCCCTGTTCCAGGCTTCTCTAGCAAAATTATTTATACTAGATTGAAATTATTTTTTTACTGAAAAAAAGGCTACACAAAACAAGATGAGATATTAAAAGTAAGAGAGGAGTGACTAATTAAATAATGAAAAGAAAAACATATCTAAAAATATAGAGTCTGACAAATTTCCTCAGAAATCAAACAGAATCGGATAACAAGGAACTGGAGGAAAATACATTTCCCTAAATGTTAATGTGAATGACCTGTGCATGGCAAAGCAGAAGAAAAATCTTGAAAGAGAATGTAAGCAGTAAACATATTTCAGAATAATATATGAAATACTGTCATTAGATGAGTTTGATCAAGTAGACGGTGACGACACTACGAAAGACTTTTCACAGAAATAAATTCCGCAGCAGGACAGAAATTCAGATGGGGCAGGGAGAAGGGGAGACAAAACAAATGGTATAGCACAAACAAGAAGCAGTTGTACATTTTATGGAAAAATTTGAAACTGCATAGGCTTTGGGAAGGCAGGAGAGCACTGACAAATTAAGATGCAAATGAACTTCAAAAAAGCAAAGAGAAAGCAAAAAAAGTTGTTTGAATGAAATGTTGGCTAAAAAAGGATTTGGACAAAGTGGGACAAAGTATATATGTCTGAATTAGAAGTAAGAGTTTGGGCATACAATGGCTTTGTTTCAAAAGTGTTTTATAAGCATAAACCTTATAAGAACATTTTACAAGAGTCACCCAACACTTTGAAGCATGTCTTTTAAAATATTTTAAATGCAAATGTAAAAAAACCTTCACTGTATTTCCAGTAACTTCAGTGTTTATTTAAGCATATACTACAAATATTAAGATGACCCTGAATATATTTTTTTTACAGTCAGTTTGACAGTGGAAACTAATTTTTTCTGTAAGTTGTACACACTAGGAAAGAAGACAAAATTTCATTTCAACAGGATATGGCTTAGAGCACAGATCAATTTTAAAATGTAGCCAAAATATCCATTTCATTGAGGTTAGAGTATTTTAACTACGGATAGCAAACATTTTCTGATCACTTTCTCCTTTAAGTGAGAAAGACCTACACAAAACCTGGATTTCAGTTTAGGAAATGAAACTTCCATATTTCTTTATTTGAAGATTTAATCAAAGCCACATCTTAATAGTAATGTTCTAGAACCTCCAAGAATAGATGTAATCTTAGAAGTAGAAAATCTGATGGCTTATATTTCACATTTGAATTAACTCATTTTCTTCCAGTATTAGGCATACAATCAATGCTCAGTTACTTTAGCTCATAAAATAAAAGCTGAAGCTGAAAGAAAAAAACCTTCTTTCCATATCAATATGTAAGCTTGTTTTTTTTTAAGGTACCTTTTCAGAAGGATATTTATTTGTCTGTCATTTATGCTTGTGATTATTAATTCTACTAAACAAGTTTATCCACGCTTCAGAATTGTACACAAAACAGCATACATGATTATCATCTAGATACAGCTATCAGCTTACAAGCCTTACCAATAAAAAGGTGCTACATAATTAACTATTTGTTTTTGCAATCAAGAAGCAAATGAGCAGGCGTTAACAGCAGACAAAAAAGCACACATTAATCGAAAGCACGTGCATTTACAGACCATGTTCACAAAACTGTCTCAAGACAATTATGTCTGAATAGCCAAGAGGAAAAAAATAAAATTACATCAAGAATACTTATTTGTCAAAAGAACCAGAAAATAAGTATTGATTTGTAACTGATGTACAGACAAGCCATCCTGCTCACAGCAGACAGAAGCAAGCAGAATAACACAAACAAAGAAAGCATGAATCATGCAAAGCCCCACCATTCTACTACCGCAACATCTAAACGAGAGCAGGTCACTGCCGCATTTATGTCTTGCAAAGCAGATCATCATTAACTATTCACTGCAGAAATAATCAATTACATTGAGAAGAGGAATGTAGACAGAAGCTTCTTCTTTTTACACAATTTTTAATTTAAGATAAAAACTGGAAAAGCAGGTAGAGTTCATATCACAGAAACCAACAGTCTTTGCTTGAAAACAAAATTATTTGTAGAAGTTGTATCAATTCATACCATCAAGCACTAATGGTAAATTGCCATGCTCAGTAAAAAGATGCAGTTCTTTGAAATTCCATGCATACATCACAGCTTCAAAGCTACACTAAAACTGGCATTTGACAGTATACTGCAACACCTTCAGCTTTCTAAGGCAATGAGTGAAATCCATTAATCCTTTTGTTACGACAGACAAGAGGAAAGAGCCACATGATCCAAAGCTTCATGTGATCCTTTAACTGGAGCAGACGCTTGGCGTCAGAAAAGCTGCTTTCAGTAAAAAAAAGCTAAGTGTTTGCAGAATCATATTGCAGATCTCCATTATTGCTCGCACTGATCCACCACGTAGAAATTTTCTTGAGTGGAAAATAATACTCCTGAGTAAAGCACAGACTTATAGGAAAGTTCTCCCACTTAAAATCAAATAAAGCAAATTATTTTCAGGTCTTCAAGGAATTATTTTGATTACGTCTCAATTCAGTGCCTGTGAAGCACTTCAATGTACATTTATCCACCAAGGCAGATATATTCAGTTAGCATTATAAATTATTTATTATTTTACATAACACATGCAGCAGGCAGCTCCTCCTCCTAAGGCATTCAGCTCACTCTAGGAGGTGGAAACAGATATTAGGACACTGTAAGTCTAATCTCATTCTCTGCAGTATTTGTGAAAAACCCCATTCACACATGCGAGAGATCAAGCCACATCTTAGTTAAAAACCAGAATAGAAAAAAGTAATAACACAAAACTAGAGAGATGGAAGGTACTATGAAAGACTGGGTGGCAAATAACCAGGCAAGCTCTGTAAAACAACTATATACCAAAGGTAATTTTTAGACCTGCAGCAAATGCTTCAGAAAGAAGAGTTAGTGAGTGCCAGGATGAGCCAAGGCAGGGCTACCAAGCAGATGGCTGCACAGTAACACCACCACAGACACTACAGGTAGGGCTGTACAGGATACATTTCTGAGCCCTGAAGTCAAAGATATAATTATTACGTGACTGTAGGTCTGATTTTTCAGTTGCTCTTAAGCTGCTGACAATGGAAACCTAAGGTTTCAAAAACAAGGTGGTAGTTAGCAGGAAGGTAGAAATAGGAATTTCACAGTCAGAGCTGCTGGATGATGATTCCCCACCCACAGCCCTCCCAAACACAGTGCAGAAGACTACACAGAAAGGATAAAGCCTCTAATATGACGTCTTCTGCAAGTGCAAAACCAAGGAAAGACTTGTAGACATAACTTTCCTCCAGCAGTGATAAATGTTGCAACTCTGTAGTAAATAAACATACTATGTGCAGAGGAGGAAACCCCAGGAATTCTGAGCTGAAAAGTATAATAAGACAACTGAAAAATTAGCCTTAAGATTACTGTAATTGCGATATCAAATCTAAAAGCAGTGTGCTGGTTTAAAAGTAAACCAGCAGAGGAAATGAACTCAACTCAAAAGAGAGATTATAAGTCAGAATAACAATTTAATAAAATAATACAATAAGCACGATTATACAGACAAACAATTGGTTTTAACCCACAAAACCCAAATATATAACCCAGCACCCTGGGGCATGAACAGAGTGGTGTTCTTTGGGCCCCCTGAGTCCAAAGGAAAAGGAGAGGGAAAAACCTGCTGGTGAGAGTGCTGTTGCAGTCTGGTCAAGAGTGGTGATTGCAGTCTGGTTGAGAGCAGTGATCTGCAGTCTTCCTCTGGATCCCATGAGTGGTTCAAAAGATCCCAAGACTCCAAGATTATATATCCTCCAGTTCAGGCAGGAATGCCCAGTACCTCCTTCAGGGCGGGGGGTTCCTTAATGGGTGTGAGGACAAGAGCACCCTCCTATCTTGCAGGCCTCTTAACACCCAGTTTATAGCCTGAGGAGTCAGGCTCTGTGCAGATAGTGTAAATGGTTCATTGATAACAGTTTCCGGGAAATGACATGGAAGGCTATAGAATACACAGTTTTGGGTTACACCCATGCAGTGATGAACTGGCTTCAGCTGTCCTAACTAGGACAAGCAGAATGAAGGATAGCCAGGAGGATGCCATGACTGTCTTGCTCCTCAGATTTGGGAACCACTGTGTCAAAGTGACATTTTGCAAAATAAAACTCTTCACTGGGCAAAAGTAACGAAACCCAAGCTGGCAATAACTGCAACCCTCAGTATAACTAGTAATAGAATAAAGCAGCTTGTACTCCTGGGTCACGAGACTACAGTAAGACTAGGAGAGGGCTACATTTGTCCCTCCCGTGAGTCTAACCTGTTAGTAAAGGGATAAGATCTGTATTGCTATATAAGAACTAATAAACTGAATTCTGCTATTAGACACTGTCAGAAAAAGCACTGATGTTCCAGCCTCAGCTCCCAACGCACTGAAGTAAGTGTTCTTACTTGCTTTCATGCTTTGAAAGCTAATGGGAGTAGTCATAGATTTTAAAAAATGAATTCATTCCATTACATACTGCCTCAACTGCACAACTGTGCTTTTAAAAATAAGAACAGTTCTGATCCCAACTGAAAGCACTTGTCTTTCAGTAGTTATACAAAATCGCATAATAGTTATATTAAATATTATTACATCATCGCTATGTATGAAATCCAAAAGGGAGTGTTGCCAGGGTCAATGCACAAGTGCTAGCTAAGGCAGACGAGCAAGGAGGCAGCAGGAAAATCCCCTGCAGGAGCCCGAGAACTCTCCCAGGGAGCGCCCACTAGGTGGAGAGAAAGCCCACGCCTTCCCAGGACTGAGCATGCAGGGATAACCCAGCAAGTCTCAACAGCGGGATGGAGTAAGGAAGACTAGACCACACACTGTGTTCACAATTGACAGGCATTTTGGCAATATTTTACTTATCCTTCAAAACGGCAGGGAAGGTATAATTGCCTATTACTCCTTGGTTTGGGTTTATTTTTAATCTATTTAAGACAGTTAAGTATCATATTAATATCACCTCTGTAGAAGAGGAAAACCACATCCACCATTACTGTTAGGTGAAGAAAGTTAGGCTAAAGACCACAATCAGACTTTGAAAGAGAGATCATCATTAAACAGCAAAGTGTTGAGGTTTTTTCACCTTTGTGGAAAGATAATTCTTGCAAGTCTGAGCCAGATTTGGCCATGGACTTGAGAAGCCTATGCTTTGCTTAATCAGAATAAACATTTTCGTATCAAGAAACCCCAGGATTCAAAGTAAATATGCAGGTAAGGTTGTTGCTCTCTCTAGAAGCAATGGACTACAAAAAGCTTTACATTAACACAGAACATATCTGTCAGCAGGTTTATCAATAAGAAGAAAAACTACCAAAGCAAATGCTCCTGCAAAACCCAAAAAGATCATTAAATCTCTTGTTCACCTAGTGCAGTTAGCATTTATCTTGTCACTGCTACACAGGGGAACAAATATTTTTTTCTCTTCCACTCAATTCTTAAATCCTTAAACATGAATTCTTAAAGATTCATTTAGCCATGAGAACAGAAATCTCTATCAAATGCTTGAGTATGTAATAGATAGTAAACACTGTAGGATGAAGAAAATTAGTACTGACATATTCCATAACATATCTGACAAAAGATTTAAGGAAAACTACCTTAAACCTGAAGGAAATACATGAAAACACATGCTGCTCTTAAACTGTACTCTCATAACAGTAATTGGGGAAAAAGTGGGAAAAAATAAGAGTTTACTTTGAACACATTATTTGTTTTGCATCTCACACCGTATTAAATCTTACACAATTTTCTTCACTTTCAAAACCTATTCCCATTTCCTTCTTGCTGTGGCCCTTGTTTTTATCAGCTCTCAACACCTACTTCCTTCAAAAACAAGGGAGGTTCACTGCACCCATTACACAGTTGAACAAAAAAAGTTATACCAAATAAGGGACTCCCCAATACATGCAAGTTTTTCTCATGTTCCTGATACAGCTTCCTATTCCTGAAGTTGCCCAGGGTAAAGATTCATAAAAGCAGTCCCTCTGTTGAGTCAAAATCATGTTTGTTTAAAAACAAAACCCAGTCTGGTTTAAAAGCTCTTCATGCAACAGAATTCTGCCATCAGTAGAAGCTTTACACCCACTTCTATAATCATATATCAATTTGACAACACAAAGATTCCATGTGTTAAGTTCAAACTATCTAGGCAATAATAATGTCCAAAGGTAATTTTGCTTTTAAGCAAAAGATTAATACACTAGATAGGAGATATCAAAGTTCTGAAGGCATAATTCCATAAGAAAAAACCACATCAGTTCTGCATGACAGGCAGCAAAGAATGATAGAGTCATTGAGGTTGGAAAAGATTTCCAAGACCATCGAGTCCAACCTTTGACCAAACACCACCACGTCAACTAAACCATAGCACAAAGTGCCATGTCCAGTCGTTTCTTGAACACATTCAGGGATGGTGACTCCACCACTTCCCCAGGCAACCCGTTCCAATGCCTGACCAGCCCTTCAGCGATGAAATTCTTCCTGATGTCCAACCTGCAGAGCCTTCCCACCCTCCAGCAGATCAACACTCCCATCCAGCTTGGTGTTGTCTGTGAACTTACTGAGGGTGCCCTCAATCCCCTAATCCATATTGTCCATAAGGGTATTAAACAGAACTGGCCCCACTACTGAGCCCTGGGGAACACCACTGGTAACCAGACACCAGCTGGGTGTAACTCCATTCACCACCACTCTCTGCATCCAGCCAGTTTTTAACCCTGTGAACAGCTGTCCAAGCCGTGGGATGTCAGCTTCCCCAGGAGAATGCTGTGGGAGATAGTATCACAGGCTTTACTGTAAGTCCAGGTAGACAACAACAACATCCACAGCCTTTCACTCATCCACTAAGGGGGTCACCCTGTCCTAGAAGGAGATCAGGTTGGTCAAGCAGGACCTGTCTTTCCTAATTCCATGCTGGCTGGGCTTGATCTGGCTGTCCTGCATGTGCCATGTGATCATACTCAACATACTCTGTTCCACAACCTTCCCTGGCACTGAGGTTAGTCTGACAAGCCTATAGTTCCCCAGTTTCTTCTTCTGACTCTTCTTGTGGATGGGCATCACACTTGCCAACCTCCAGTCATCTGGGACCTCCCTGGTTAACCAGGACTGATGTTAAATGATGGAAAGCGGCTTGGCAACATCTTTCACCAGCTCCCTCAGTACCCTTAGGTGAATACCATCCAGCCCCATAGACTTTTGAGTGTCTATATGGCACAGCAGGTCACTAAGTATCTCCTTCTGTATAACAGGGAGTCTCTTCTGCTTCCCATCCCTGTTTACCAGCTCAGGGGGCTGGTGGGCCTGAGGATATTCAGTCTTTCTATAAAAGACTGAGGCAAAGAAGGCATTAAATACCTCAACTTTTTCCTCAGCCTTGGTGATAAAGATTTTCCTTCATGTGTCCAATAAATGATGGAGATTTCCCTTGGTCCTCCTTTTGTTAATGTATTTGTAAAAACACTTTATATTATCTTATACAGCAGTGGTCAGATTGAGTTCTGCCTAAGATTTCGCCTTTCTAATTTTTTCTCTACGTGACCTAACAACGTCCTTGTACTTTTCCTGAGTTGCCTAACCCAACTTACACAGTAAGCAACATTTTCAATATTTCAAGTCAAATGAAGCTGGTGAAAGCTCTGGAACACAAGACCCACAAGGAGTGGCTGAGAGATTTGGAGTTGCCCAGCCCAGAGAAAAGGAGGCTCGGGGGAGACCTTATCACTTTCTACAACTACCTGAAAGGAGGTTGTAGTGACATGGGTGTCAGTTTCTTCTACCAGGTAACAAGTGACAGACAAGAGGAAATGGCCTCAAGTTGCACCAGAGGAGGTGGAGATTAAATATTAGGAAATTTTTTTCCATGGAAAGGGTTGTAAAGCATTGGAAAAGACTGCTTAGGGAAGTGGTGGAGTCACTATACCTCAAAGTGCTCAAAAAATATGTGGATATGGCACCTGAGGACATGGTCTAGGGGTGACCATGGTGGAGGGTGCTAGGTTGACAGCTGACATGGTGATATTATAGGTAATTTCCAATTTAGTGATTCTGTGAAACACTTGATACACAACGGTTGTACCAACACCTAAAAAAGTTAAATGAAAACATTAATTGTTACAAAGACTAGCACCACATGATTCCATAATTCTCATTTGAGTTCATGGGTTAAGAACAAGTCTAACATGACATAAAACAAAATGCTAAAGGGATAAATTATCTTAATGCTTCCAGTGTTAAGCCATAAGACCTAGTCCCAGATACAGAAAGGCAAATATACGCATGCAAAGCAGGCCCCACATCAAAAAGCTTCAGAAGCAAACTTAGATTATGCTAAAAGCTTTACATGTTTCATGTAAAAGACACATTTGGATATCTAAAGGAACAAAAATTCAGATAATTTCCAAAAGCTCAGTGCATCACCAACTGGAAACATTAGAGTATGTCCTCCTGGCAAAAGATATCACAGTGCACTGTCCTCTAACTGGTCAGGATTAGGAAAATTAAGTTTTCATACGACCCATATTACTTATTAGTAGTTTATTATTTACATACAAGCATTTGAAAAGATATCAGTTCATGTGTTTAAACTCTCAAAGTCAGTATCGTGTGTGACCACTAGAGGGAAATAGCGAAAAGGAAAGAGGCATTGCCAGAGGTTACTCTCGGTCAAAGCCCAAGAGTAACCCTTACACTGTTTCTGCTTCAGTCCCTGGGCATAGAAAGCTCCTTCCTTGGCAATTACAACCAGAGCAGTTTTACCTTTAGCCTTTATAATTACATTTCAGACACATTGCTCAGTGAGGATAAAGTTTTCCACACAGTATGCAAGTAGTAACAATGACATTTAGTGCTGAAAGGATGGCAGTGAATTAGAAATTTTCTCTATTGAGATTAATGAAATTATTCTGAAGTCACACTTCTCAGCCAGTTCAAAACAGTGAACCAACTATGAACATGTTCATTTCCAGTTAAGCTTGTCCACAGACAACACCAAATCAAACACACTGACTAACATTCTGGCTCAGATTCCTTAGAATTTAACAATTGGGCTCAATTTAATTTAGCTTTAAAAAAAAAAAAGTCTAATACTTGACATAGAGAAAATCAGTCACCTCTGTCTCAAGTACCATGTCCAAGTAGAAGACTTCTTTACATTCAAGTGCTTTGCCATTAGTCTGCAGCTGTCAAACATACAGTTCACAATGAAAAGTAGTTTTATATACGAGCCAGATGAACAGCCACAGGATTTCTTCATGTACCAAGAAAGCATTAAGTAGGTTTTCATCAAATTAGTTTTCCCTGTATGTATATGCACTTTGGGAAGCACCAGAACATTTTAGTAAAGCCTATCAAACCCATAAAAACTCATGATACGGTAATGATACAGACACATTTCCTTTGAAAGAAGTTATCTACTCTATTCATGACACTTAAGTTTATACAGGTTTACTAAGGAGTTTGTAGAACTGTTTTATGAAACACAACTTTCAGAAAGTTTTAATTTTGAAAATTAAAATATTAACTCACATTACACACAATATCAAACACATCACTAAAAATTTTAAACAATCTGCCAATATAAAAACAACCTCCACACTATCATTGTTCATTGATGCAGAAAGAAACAGACTGCTTTTATTTGCTGAAAGCCAACACTCTCTGTGCAATAGGAAAAACAACTTCAAGCACAGCACAGGTCTCTACAATAAGCTGATCTACCCTACCCTTGAAGGAAAATCTGTAAAATGGTGGAAAAACAGCTCACAAAAGGCTGCTTCTACTACATTAGAAGAAAGCAAACCAAAGTATCTGCAGAGAGACCCGGACAGGCTGGAGAGTTGGGCTGATTCTAACGAGATGAGGTTCAACAAGGCCAAGTGCCAGGTCCTGTGCTTTGGCCACAACCCCCTGCAGCGCTACAGGCTGGGGACAGAGTGGCTGGAGAGCAGCCAGACAGAGAGGGACCTGGGAGTTTGGATCGACAGGAAGCTGAACATGAGCCAGCAGTGTGCCCAGGTGGCCAAGAAGGCCAGTGGCATCCTGGCCTGGATCAGGAACAGTGTGGCCAGCAGGACCACGAAGTGATTCTTCCCCTGTACTCAGCACTGGTGAGGCCACACCTGGAATACTGTGTCCAGTTCTGGGCCTCTCAGTTCAGGAAGGATATTGAGGTGCTGGAGCAGGTCCAGAGGAGAGCAACAAGGCTGGGGAAGGGACTCGAGCACAAGTCCTCTGAGGAGAGGCTGAGGGAGCTGGGGTTGTTCAGTCTGGAGAAGAGGGGCTCAGGGGAGACTTCATCACTCTCTACAACTCCCTGAAAGGAGGTTGTAGACAGGTGGGGGTTGGTCTCTTCTCCCAGGCAGCTATCAGCAAGACAAGAGGGCATGGTCTTAAGCTGTGCCAGGGGAGGTTTAGGTTGGATATTGGGAAGAAATTCTTTACAGAGAGGGTAATCAGGCACTGGAATGGGCTGCCCAGGGAAGTGGTGGATTCTCTGTCCCTGGAGGTTTTTAAGATGAGACTGGATGTGGCACTTAGTGCCATGGTCTAGTAACCACGGCTGTAGTGGATCAAGAGTTGGACTTGATGATCTCGGAGGTCCCTTCCAACCCATCTGATTCTATGATTCTACGATCTAGTCTGTAAAATGTTCAGGACTTTGAAGACAAGTATTATCACTAGTTTTACACAGAGCTGTAACACTGTTGGTCACTATTAGATTGTGCGTTAAGCTGTGGGACACTATTTTGTTCTGCTTTCTGGAGGGGTAAAAAGTTCATAACAAGATAAAGGATGCCAGTGCAATGCTGGTGCCAACACAAAAACCTCCCTACAATAAGCATTAGCTAGAGAATAGTGTAATAAAACAATCAGTTTAGCAGCCTACTTTTACTCAAGTCTTCTACAGTAACTACATTATCTCATTTCACGACAGCACATCTGTGTTTTGTACAAGCTGTAGAGGCTTTCTGCAAGAACTTGTGCCTTAATTGCACACTGTACTATGAAAAGTCCAGGAAACTGCTGAAACACATTCAATGCCTCTGTCATCAGAATAAATTATTTTGTAGACTCATATATTCTCTACATACTGCTGAAGCTAAATCCCATTGCTGGTTCCCTTACAGCACTGTATCCCTGAAAAATTCATCATGAGAAAACTACATGTGTTAAAAGCCAACAAACTGAAACACTGATGCTATTGCCTGCAGACATTGCAGTGTGTGTATGGGAGTGTGACATGACTTAAAGGAGAACGGTCATAATCTTGCTATTATATGCTTTGAACTGCAGCACACTAAAAGCTGACTTCCATTGCTAAGTGAGGGGAGGGACACTCCCACCTGATGGTTGGCAAGGTGGTGTTGTTCCCTGACCGTTCTGTGTGGCAGTAACAAAATGCATATTCTGCCACTGGATCTTCATATTCTGACAGATCTGCATATAGCCCAGTTCAGGTACAAAAAAGCAGTAGCCATAAAAATGACAGAAAAGTGAATTTACAGTATCTACATCCAAAAGCACTTGAGACTCAAATCTGCCTCAAAGGCTAGGACAGTAAAGAAAAACTTTGCAGACTGGATGTGTAGCACAGGGCTCTAAAAAGATAAGATTTTTTTCTTTAAGCCTTTTTATATCAATACACTATAAACCTACATGGTTGGCATAACGGAGCATATTTTTACTCCAGGTTTTGTGTATTCAGATGGATACTCCAAGAGAGACTACATATGACAGGTACTGTCAGCTGAACACTGACGGTAGTTCTGTTGAAGACCTGTCTAGCTGGCATGATGGCCTCTTTTCAAGAATCAAAACAAACCAGCCCAGTAAGCCTCTAAAGACTGATTAGATTTGTACAAGTACAAACCTTGAGTCCTACTTATTGTTTGATTAGATTATGGGAGATGTTGTCTAAATAGCTATTGATTATCTTTGCACTTTCTCTGTACTTTTCAAAATTGGCAGATTTATCCAACAGATTTCCTCGAACACACCAATATCCCTAAACACGTAAATTATATATTTTCTGTTTAACCTTGCTTAGCATATTTGGGGGCAGGTAGAAACAAGAATGGAAATAAGTAGATGCTGCATTTTTGAACAGTGTAAGAACAAAGAGAAACTTGAAGGAGACAGAGTTTAACTAGATCTTTTATTTAAATCTGAAAGTCTGAGAACCAGCAAATTGAGGCAAAAAAACTTCACTTTGTTAAAAAAAGATCATTTCAAGACTGAGGAATTCTTTTGCTGGGAAGTAGAAAATATTGTGACATGAGCAAGGAAGAATTAACTGCTATACAAGAACTGTGGTTTTAATCATAGAATTAGAATGACTAGGATGCAAGATCTCTAGTACCACCTCCTGGTCAGATCATTTCCAATTAGAAACTCAGGCCAACACCCCCCAAGGATGCATTCTTCAGAGGATTATAATATCTATTTTCAAAGCCAAAGCAATTGTTATGAAACAAAACTGGAACACACAGGCAAAAAAAGATTAGGCTGGTCAAAGTGAAACAATCTGCATTGTTTAAAATTAATCAAGTGTGTTGGGTTGGAATGGACAGAAAGCTTTAGCCCAGCTTTAAACAGTCTTAACTGTAACTACTTATTAATAAAGCTGCAACTTACAGCTGCTGTTCACACGGGCCCAAGAGTAGCAAAAGGGTGGCAAGACAGACAAAGAATCACTGTTTTCTGTCCTGAAAGGGAAGTTTCAACAGCTTGGAAGTGACAACATTTAGGTTTAATGCAGCAAACACACTTGTATAGTCAACTGAAACTGCTGATTCACTGGCATTCCCCTAAAGTCTTCTTTCAGGAAATACAGTTTCCAGCAGCAAGTGGACTGAGCAAATTTAGTAACATTAAATGACTTGCAATATCACATGTATGAAAGAGTTCCTGCTGATAACAGTGCTAAAATAATGGAATAGGAAGACATACCCAAGCTTAGTTTTCAGCTGTGAAAGAGTACATTTAATTTAATTTTAAGAAACTTCTGATATTGCCAGTAAAGGAATAATAACTTGAGTAACCCATCTAATCTTCCCCTGAAAGCATAACTTCTGTACAATATTGACAAGTTTCAGTAGCAGATTCCTACTGTACATCAGGAAAAGTAATTCTTATCAGATGAGCAGCCTCAGCTGTATTTGTTTCTTTAAACAAGCAATTTTACAGTGATACACAAATCCTTACAAGCTATTTCAGATTACTGGGGAGTGGGGGATTGAAAGATGGACACTCCTCTCTATTCCACCCTCCATTCCCCCAATTTTCTGATGCCTATGTTCATATCAATCAATACAGGACATTTAATACTAGCAGTTAAATATTAAACCCCTTCTTTCTCTCCTCCCATTTAAAATAGGTATGCTCAAGAGCAGAATTTTGCTTCCTCTGGAGTAAGTCCATGCACGCAGACAACATTAAAGTAACAGCAAATGCATATGGACACACTTGATCTGTATCCAGAGAGAGAAAAAGACCTACAGTGAAAATTATATTAGAAGAATAAGAGGTTCCAATGGCAAGTGGACATTAATTAAAAAAAACAGAGGTCATGCTGTGTTTTTGAAAAAATTCCAGCAGCTCCTGAAGTTACTCTCTTCTTCAGGAGGTTCACTGGATGATGACCATGTTGGTGTGTGTACCTCTCAAAAGAGCCAAAAAGTTACCTCTGATTAATGTAACTATGTCTTATTGGTACCCCACCCATGTGGCTGAGCACTCCTCCCTAGGGCCAGAGTATTAACTATGGTCTGTTAATATCACCTCATTGAGTTTCACTGTAATGAAGCCCACCGAAGAAAAAACACCTCTTAAAAGTTTTTTTTTAAAAAAATGAAAAAGACCACATTTGGTAGATTGAGGCATATAGAGTATCCAAGACTTTTCTATTAAACTGTTAATGCACAGTACTTAAAGGTGATGAGTAATAATTCTGAGTAATCAGCATACAGCGTTTCACAAGTGCCAACTTATAACTGTTTAACCACTCCCTACTTCTACATGGCAGCTCTCTATTTCTCATTATTGATATCAGGAGTTTACCCTAATGGGAAGGGGCATTTACTCCTGAAGTAAAGCTTGATACAGGTCTCTCTCCATGAGCAATACTGCTTTCAGGGAGACCATGAGAAAACATGCCCCGGGAGAGTTCAGCTCCTAGAGCTACTGTGTGTCATTCTGCCAGTTACGACCTTGACACTCCCCTTATTTCTATTAAATGAAAGTATACACTATCAAAATGATCTACCACAGTTGTTTTTACAAAGTGAATTAATAACACCTTTGAGGTTACTACTAGAAATCTGCTTGTTTATAGCAACGAGACTGGTTATTTACTGCATAGCCAGCTGCGAGTTGATTCTGCTAGTTTAGTTCTGATCATCTCAAGACTCGGCAGTAGTCTCAGGACCAAGTTTACTTTAGCCATGTATATCAGCCTTCATTAAATAGCATTACAAAAATAATAACTGACATACTCAACAGCTTAGTAGTAGTGTCACAAGCCTTTAACATTATTTGATACTGAGTCAGTACTTATGAAAGTGTTTTCATTCACATAGCCCTGCATCCACACGGCAATGCTCTGTTCATTTGCAATTTGAACTGTAATTTTCAGGCATCTTTTAGCTATTTCAGAACACCCTAGTTCACCAGCCTGCATGATCAAAAATTTACTTGAACTTTTCTGTGCATTTGAACCTCAATTAATTTGTATATTTAGCTAATTTAAGGGGAAGATAGGAGTAAACCATACCAACTAAGTTCACTACCTTTTGAGGGTAGGGGTTTGAGAAAAGGGGAGTTCAAGACCTCTGCTAAGATTATGAAGACTATCTGTGAACACTCTGATAGATGGGGAGCATATTTTTTAATTTGGAATATATGGCAGACAATGATCACAGGTCACAAGGATATAAACACGTAAAATTGTCTTCAGTGCACAGCTTCAGATAAGCATCTCCCAAAAGAATAACAAGCAAACTCAGTTGTCAACTGAGATACTGCTAAATGTCAAGCCTTTCTTCAAACAGACAATCCCCATACTTTACAAAGTACTAGAGGAAGCACAATCACTTAAGAAACGGAACACAAACCAAGAAGCACAATAAATTATTTCTGGAAAGAAACCAAAACCCAAGGCAGCAGAGCTGGAGAGACTGAAGCTGAGACTGAAGAGCAACATAAACTTAACACTTAAGTACACATTAGAACAATGAAGTTCAAAGCTTACTTGGTTCTAGGAAATATTGTACTGTACAGCTACAGGACAGGTAACAATCTGCAGACAGTTCTAGAGATGAATCAGATTTAGTGGTTCTCAAAGTGAATAAATAAGTTAAAAAAACTCATGGTGTTGGAGAACAGGGTAGTGTACACAATCTACAAAATACTCCTGCATTCTATGCAACATGTGCAGGATCATCCATAGGAAGACCGAGTTCACTTTTGGTTCTGTACATCACAGAAAGAAGAAGATTGAGTTTGGAAGAGAGCCATACAAGGTATCAGAAAGTTGTAAAAGACATCTACATTAATAACAGCTGAGGAACGGGAAACTGTTCTAACAAAAGACAAGAAATTTTAAGTGTTTAAAAAATTAAGGCAATAATCTCATCTCCAGACTTATTGTAAGATTAGTCGATGAAAGAAAACTCATATTTTTATGATGATGGCAAGAAATCACTTGAACAGCAGAAACAGGCTAAAATGATTTTGCAACCCCTTACTGTTACAATACTTACCAGTATAACTTATAATGAAACACAGCACCTACTAAGGATGACTTTAGTTCATATTAGCAGAAGAATTAGGATGAACTTTATGACTCTTTCTTCAGGAGAATACTTCAGTTTATTTCTTTGCCTATACTACTCACATGTCACTGAAGAGCAAAAAGGAAAAGACACTATACTTGAAGGATGAAACGAACTTGAAAAGCTAGACAGGGTGCTTGGACTTGAGACAGCTACATTCTTCTCCTGTGTATTTCCCACTTTACCTAAGGTTCTGGCCAAAATCCAAAATAAAGAAGCTTATTACTGTTGATTTCAGAAGACTATGCCTGGACTTACTTTCTTATTTAGTTATCAAAAAGCAGTTTCACTTTAAATTCAGCTTTGCAGGGAGATGTCAAACGTGAATACACAAGAACTTAAGTTACATATTTAATGTCAACATACAACAGTTACAGAACAGCAACAGGAGAATACCTAAGTTCTGCATAAGTTTGAGCAATAGTTCATGGCTTTCTAGTTTCAAACAAGTACATAGTGTTTATGCAACACCTTTAGGCATATATTTCTACCACTCATCAGTGACTTACCTACACATTTCAGGCTTTTAAACAGCTTTCAGCTGTTTTTACAGCTTTTTACAGCTTTACATAGATATCTTAATCTGTCCTCCAGCCGCCTCTCAGGCAAGCTTCACTGCTGCTGCAAGTCAGAGCCTTGCAATGCCACAGTGGGAGTGGGACAATACCTCCTGGGCAAAACACGTTACCACGGAGACTAACAGTGTGTGCTATACAATCCAAGTGTCAGCATCAAATAGAAAAACTTTAAAATTCGTTGTGTGCTGCAGAGCAGACAAAAGGACAAGGCAATCTAAATCAATTTGATAGGGAACGCTAACTGACATCAAGACTAGTTAAACCTGTTCCAACACTTAGGACATGAACAAAGGCAAAAGGAGGCCTCATTGTCACACTCCTATAATCCTCACTATGAACTTGATAAGTGAAATCAAGGTTAAACAACATATACCTACTCCCACATCTCCTGTGCTTTCCTTCATCTGCGCTGTTGTTTCCACTTAAGCTAGTCTTATATGCTTAAGTGGGAAGTATGGCCAGAGGAACTGGTATTAGGATGAAATGTAAAAAAATTAAAATTTTAAGGAGCCACAATTTTTTTCCTTTTCAGACTTCAGCAACTACTGCTAAGGAACCAAATATGTTAAAAATCACACATTACTGCAACACCTAACTCCAGGAGAGGAAGTAGATGGAGAAATGGCAAGAGACACTATTCCTGTTGTTCCTTCCTAAGTGATACATCTAAAATTACACTATTGCAAAGTTTTTATATTAAAATAATTAATAAGACTCTTTTTATAATTAACATTCACTCATCAATATTAGAACTCCTAGCATTTGCTAGAAATTTACAGTGTCTAGTTGTCAGCAATATAGTAAGCTGATACAAAAAAATTTTAGATTTGCAAAGGTCATAACATCAAAATCAAACTATTTGCTGATGGCAGACATTTACACTTCTCATTGAGTATCTATTTTAAAAGTTTGTTACATCAGTATGCTGAATCAAAATGTTTCTCTATCATTCCTACTCTGCATATACTTTCCTATTCATTCTAAATTATCTTACTAATTTCAGTCCAGATAGGCAACTCATGTGGAGTGACTTATTTGCATATCTTTATTGGCATTATCAGTATACTAAATCCATCTTAGGGCAGGATTAGAGAGGTGTAGAAAAGCAGAAAATGGCTCTGTCTTCACAGAGTGTTACAGCTTTACTCACAATTGCTGAATGCCTAGGGACAAGTTAAAAATCTAGTACCTTTCTGTATCTTCCTTTTCTATTGATAACCTGAGCTCACTATTTCACAAATTGAAACTCTGATGTTGGTTTCTGACCTGATTAACAGATCATAAATTTTTTTGCTCTGGCACCCACTGCCAGTAAAATATTACTATGAGAAAATTACCTCCACTAGCATTTTTCAATCTTTTCTTAGCACAATTAACTAAAAATAATCCCATAGATCAATATTTACACACAGTATTCAAACAAAAGCTTGACATTAAGTATTGTTAATGTGAAATTTCCTAAGGCATTAATAGGTTGAAGGAACAAGTAGATGCACTTGGGTCTCGGTCTGAAGGTGACTCATTCCAATTACAGAACAAAACGCCAGGAACTGAGAAACTCTGGGTGCTTATAATTAAGTTCAAAGTGAAATTTAAGGCTTTCTCTGATTGAAAAAAGTTACTACTGCATAACTTTATACTGGAGTTAATAAGAAAAATAACACATAGATAGAAAGTAAATTTTATTTTTAGAAATACTTCAATATTTATTTTAATATTTTACCTGATGTCCTTCACCCTGTTTATCCAGAAGCTAGTTTGTATTACCAACAAGATTTAAGCAGTCTGACATTAACTCAACCCTCCTTCTAACTGGAACAACTACAGAAGGTTGAGGGCAGTCCTTTAAGGGTACTCTGTGGTGTATTCTGTTACATTTAAGGTGCTTCTGAAGTGTACAACGTTGTGGTGCTCTGGTTTTAGCCATTGTGAGTTTTACTTTTGTATGGTGTTGCATTCATGTTAGACTAGCAAAAGGTCACCTCTACTCCTTGTTTTCTCCTCTGATACCACCTTCTTTTAGAACAGAGCAATGACAAGAGAAAACAAACCATGCAGATGACCATAATGGTGGAATTAATGACTCTTAATACTTTATGCATAAGGTAACTGTTAGCTTTTCTTAGGTTATATAGAAAAAAAGAATTGCATTTTATGCAGTTAACAAGCATTTTTTGAATATTTCAGGTTGGTGATATTTTTAGATTTTGATTTCGATTTTTTTTCCCCCTCAACAATATTCTAAAATGCCCTTATTAACTGTAATCACAATTAAGCTGTTTAAAGTTTGCTCTGCAGTTTTCTACATTAATTTATGAACTAGGATCCATATTCAGAAAATCATGGCTGGGCTTCGTGAACGAAGATTTGGGAGGGGCTCTACCCACATTTGTTACAAGCACACTGGTGGTTAAAAAGGCCAATACGAGACAGGCATGTCTGGTTGCAAAAGGCACAGCAGAAAGACTCCTTAGGTGGTATATTCTGCAAGACACGATTCTTTCTGTGTTGTCTTTTCCCCTCAAGGGTGATCCTGTGTGCTTTCTCAAAGGCATCTGCAGCATTATAGATGGTGTGTCTCCAGACCTCCCGATTGGAGGCCAGAGTAGACCAGTTATGTTCATCAATATGGCCAAGGCTGAGATGTTGCTTCAGGGAGTCCTTGTATCTTCTCTTTGAGGCTCCTCTCATGCAGCAGCCGGTGGCAAGTTCACCATAAAGCAAGATCTCAGGGAGGCGGTGGTCCTTCATCCTTGAGACGTGCCCTGCCCAATGCAGCTGTGTTCTCAGCAACATGGCCTCAATACTTGTGACTGCTGCTTGTTCTAGAACAGATGTATTGGTCACATAATCTGACCAGTGGATGTTTAGGATTGTATGGAGGCAGTGCTGATGGAAGTGTTCTAGGAGTTGCAGGTGGTGGCGGTAGATGACCCATGATTCAGATCCATATAAGAGAGTAGACAGCACTGTGGCTCTGTAAACACTGATCTTGGTACTTTTCTTCAGGTGTTTATTTTGCCAAACTCTTTTATGAAGCTTTCCAAAAGCACTCTATGCCTTTGCTAACCTGCTGTCTATCTCTCCGTCAATCTTACCGTCCAAGGAGATGAGGTTACCTAGGTAATTAAACTGTTGGACTGATCTGAGCTCTGATTGGCCATTGGTGATATGGGGATGAAGGAAGACTTCCTGAGGTGCTGGTTGACGGAGAACTTCTGTCTTCTTTAAGCTGACTTCCAGCCCAAAGAGCTCAGCAGCATCTGCAAAGCAGGATGTTTAACACTGCAGAGCTGCTTCTGTGTGGGCAACAAGGGCGGCATCATCAGCATAGAGCAGCTCCCGGACAAGGTTTAGGGTCTTGGTTTGGGCCTTCAGTCGCCTTAGGCTGAATAGGCTTCCATCAGTACGATATCGGATGTAGATACCGTCCCGATCATCGAGGTCTGCCGTGGCCCTTTGGAGCATCCTGCTGAAAAAGACTGTTGGGTTGGTGCTAGAACGCAGCCTTGTTTCACACCATTGGTTATCAGAAAGGGCTCAGAAAGTGCGTCGCCATATCTGACTTGGCCGTGTTGATCCTCATGAAGTGAGATGATCATTTTAAGGAACTTGGGGGGACAACCTAAATGTTCTGAAATCTGCCATAGACCTTCTCTGCTCACAGTATCGAAAGCCTTGGTGAGATCAACAAAGGTTACGTAGAGACCTTTGTTCTGTTCCCTACACTTCTCCTGCAGTTGTGTGAGAACAAATACCATGTCTGTAGTGCTCCTGTTGGCTCTGAAACCACACTGGCTTTCAGGTAGGATTCCTCCTGCTATAGCAGGTATTAGTCTGTTCAAGAGTATTCTTGCCAGGATTTTGCCAGCAATGGAGAGCAGAGTGATACCACAGTAATTTGAGCAATCTGATTTATCTCCTTTCTTCTTATACAAGGTGATGATGACTGCATCACAAAGGTCTGATGGTAGTTCTCTTAGTTCCCAACAGCACACCACAAACTCGTGAAATTTAGCATGGAGTGCAAGGCCCCCATGTTTCCAGACTTCAGGTGGAATTCCATCAACCCCAGCTGCCTTGCCAATTTTCACCTGCTGTATGGCCTTGAGGGTTTCTCCTAAAGTGGGGGCAGCATCCAATTCATGCTTCACCAGTTGTTGTGTGATGGACTGAATTGCTGAGTCTTGGACTACACAGCTAGTACTGAAAGGAGTCTGAAAGTGTTCAGACCATCGATTCAGAATTTTATCTGTCAGAAGTGTTTGACCATCAGTGGTGAGCAGAGGACTTTGGGTTTGGTATGTAGGCCCGTATACTGTTTTCAGGGCTTCATAGAATCCTCTGTGATCACCTGTGTCTGTGCAAAATTGAGTTTTTTCAGCTAGACTGATCCACCACCTGTTCTGGATGTCATGGAGTTTCTGTTGGAGCTTGCTGCATGTAAGATGAAAGGTTGCTTTTCTTATGTGAGAGGATGGCAGTGCAAGGTGTGCTTGGTGGGCAGTTCTCTTCTTCCTCAACAATTCCTGGATCTCTTGATTGTTTTCATTGAACCAGTCCTTGTTCTTCTTGAAGGAGAACCCTAAGGATTCTTCAGAGGGCTGCAGGATGCTGTTTTTGATATGGAGCCAAAGTGTTTTAGGGGAGGTATCTGTAGAATCTACTGAATGATTTTCGAGCCTAGTTTGAAGATTTGCCTGGAATTTGTTTCTCACTGTGGCTGATTGGAGATTGTTAACTTGGAGTCTCCTCCTTGGGATACTGCCCCTTTTAGGTTTGAATTTAAGATTGAGGTTAAGTTTACAGCGCACCAGTCGATGATCTGTTTGGCATTCTGTGCTGGGCATCACACCGGTATGGTGGACATCATGAACATCTCTGTCACATCAGGACATAATCAATGAGGTGCCAATGCTTGGATCTTCGATGCATCCAGGTTGTCTTCAGACTATTTTTCTGCTGAAAAGATAGTATTAGTGATGGGGAGCTGTTGCTCCGCACAGAATTCTAGCAGAAGTCGACCATTATCGTTGCAGTTTCCAACACCATGCTTGCCTAATATTCCTTTCCAGGTTTCAAAATTCTTACCTACTCTAGCGTTGAAATCACCAAGGATAATGATCTTATCATCTGCAGGCACCTTTTGGGTAAGGCGGCGCAGGTCGGTGTAAAATTTATCTTTTTCAGCAGGGTCGGCTTGGAGAGTTGGGGCATATATACTAAAGACGACAACTTGTTGCTTGTTGTGCAGTGGAAGGCATAGGGAGATAATGCGGTGAGAGTGACCTGTCGGCAGATTTTCGAGTTTAGGAACAATAGAGTTTTTGATCATGAAGCCGACTCCTGAGAGATGTTTTTCAGTTCTGGGCTTACCTGAACAAAAGAGTGTGTAACCGGCACCATGTTCTCTGAGGCTGCCTTCCTTGTGAAGACGAACTTCACTGAGAGCAGCAATGTTGATGTTGAGATGTGACAGTTCATGGGCAATTAGGGCAGAGCAACGCTCAGGATGTCCGCTATCTGCAGAATTGAGCATGATTCTGATGTTCCAGCATGCTAGAGTTAATTTGGGTACAGCTTTGCAGGCAGGTGTATGCCTTTGTCTTTTGATCTTTGTGTGACTGCATTTGTAGAAGATGTCGTTACAGGGCTTTGCAAATGTGGGTAAGGCCTTCGGGCCTGTGTAATGGATTTTTTAGGTGAGATGCAGTATGCGTGGAACTGAACCCACCCTTTAACTCTAAGGTTCATTTGCCAGGGTTGAGCGAGCTTGGACGGTGGCAGCGAGGTCCTCAGGACGTAGGTTTGTTTAGAGTCACCTTCTCTTAGATGGATGGCCTTACAGGCATTAAAAAAATAATCACCTCAAAACTAAGTATCCCAATTCTAGATTAATTGTTTGGAAATGTAGCAATGTTTAATAAAGGAAATGAATCAACTGTTTCAATACTTACTTTACTTTTTCATAAATTTGACTTTACTAGCCCGTCAAATTCAGTGTTTTGCTTTTTCACCATCTAACTAGATCTGCACTTAATGCAAAAATGGGACGTGAAACATCTTGCTGGGTTTGACAATCAATAATTTAAGAAACAGGTTGTAGCAAGCTAAACCATCTTTGATGCCAAGGTTGCCATACCCCCTCTCCCCAGGTTAGTTAGGGAAAAAATGCTAAAAAAAGAGAAGTTTTACTCTTCTTGATGTTTCTGTATAATCCTATTCTAATTAGCTAACTCCTCTCCCAGTGTCTAATTAGGAGTGAAAAGCCGTCACTCCTTCAAGATAGCCTCCCAATGCTTTTCACAGTCAAACACTGAAATTCATGTCTCCTGCTCTAGATAAAAACACCTTGTATATTATGACTTCAAAATGAAAAAGAGAACCTACCTGCCTACTTCTGACATGCCAAACTTGTTGGATATCTAGATATCCCTCTGGAAAGTTACCTTTTCCAGTTCGACACAGCAATGACAGGTATTGTAAGAATTTCAGCAAGCCTTTAAAACAGCATTTCAGTTTGAAAGACAAAAGGTTTTGAAAATCCAAGATTTAAAACACCATCAATCGATTTTGCTGAAGTCACAAAATAAATAATGAACACATGCAGAATCTGTATCCAAAAAGTAAAAAGATGGAACCAAATGGGACAAACCTAAGTTGAGGCAGAGTTTCTCATGAAGCATCCAATTCTAAAAAAACTCTAATTGAGTTCTCAACTCAGGTGGTATATTAACATTACAAGAAATCATTATCTGGATCTCAAGAGTTCAAGTTAATTTGCTCAAAATAAGTTTAATTATACAGAGGTTTATCACAACAAACAGCAATTCACTCCCCTCATTTTCTCACAGCACTGAACTAACAGCATGTAAGCCCGTTTATCTCATCTTAGGTTAGAAATTCCAAACTCCACTTTCAAACCACAGGAGAGACCTGGAGTCAGTCCTTCAAATTATTCTTATAAAGAGGATAACTTTCCAAAAGCATCAACACCTTGGTGCTCAAGTACCATCAATGTTTTGATACCAGAGAAATGCCTGTTCAATACATTTAACAAAACACTTACATAGAGGAAAGGACTCCTCATTTGCCTCACTGATGGTTTTACAGTAATTTCAGACATATCCCTTCTCCAGTTCAGGAAGATAAATAAACATTTGAGAGGCTATACTTGAAATGTAAGGATTCAGGAACCTCAATACAAGTAAAGACGAATGAAACGACACAGACCCCTGCAAATTTGAACAGTTTTTATGCTTGAACATTAGCTGTTTTATATTTCTCAGCCATCAGCTACTCATTGGTGTTGCTAAACAGGAAGTTTTTCTATATCTGCTTATACTTAAATTTATTATAAAATTAATTTTAAATCACTGTTTTCTCTGTTAGGAGCACAATGAAACAGTCATAAAGTTTCAGTCTATTTTTCATTCTCTGAAGATCAACAACCTTGTGACATGCTACATTAAGTCTCACAAACATACTTTTGTTAGCAAACAGCTTAAGCAGCCTACCAGAACTACCTACCCACTCAGTAAGCAACAAAGAACTTCAAAAACAAACAAAAAAAAATACTTTATATAGCAGTAGACTCACATTAATAAAAATAGTTGTTTAGTAAAGGAAATAATTTCCTCTCAATTTTATTCAGATTACTATGTATCAGCTGAAGAACCTGGTTCTAAAACAAAAATAATTTTTATGCAGAAACAACAGCTTGGTAAGGAACTTTCACTTGAGTTTTGGTAACCTGACCAGAAATGTTCCTTCAGAAAATTCCAGAGTAAGCAAAATTTCAGAGTAACACAAATCTGAACATTAAGTGTAATTTTGTCTCATAAAAGCCCATCTTCTCCTACTCTAAATCAAGTTTTTAGATATAAAACTTGCATGAGATGAAGTAAATTAAAGAATGGATGAAGAGTAACTTTAATCTAAGGATCATTTAAGTGTTGATTATACAAATTCGAATGAAAAATGGAATTAACCTCCAGATTCCATGTAAATATATTTTTTCAGATCCTACCAAAGTTATACTGGAAAAATATAGTTTCTTAAATATTTTCCATGCAAACTTCTAAAGAAATTATAGGATATAGCACTAACCTCTCAATGAAAATACAGAAACAAGACATTTTGAAACACATTTTTTAAGAACCATTAATAATACCAGACTGAATACTGGATTTGGACAATTATGGTTTACGTTAAATCCTATCAAACACTTATGTGCCTACAGCACTTTTCTAAGGCTTATGGTGATAAGATTACTTTATATTTTCGTAAGAACTGTTAGAAGGAACAGATGCACCTCTGCACTTACATTTATCACACAAAGCTGCTACTGTATTATGAATAGAACAGCATATTGCACTGGAAAAACATGCTACTAACTCTGACATTTCATTACATACTTTTTTAACTTGAGACTAAGATATTGTTACAAGACTGCATTAACTTTTGCTGTATTCCTTGCCTTGTCTTGATCTACTATATTTAGTTGCATAATACAAAAAGGATGCTTATAAATAATGTAATTGATTTAACATATTAAATGTTTTGGTGGTTTACTATTAAATGTTTTGGTGGTTTACT
>NW_020884875.1:11548297-11702290 GCF_003945725.1 Corapipo altera | reverse complement strand
GGGGGGAGGCGCCGGTGCCGCCGGCGCGGGGTGCGCGGCGCAGGGGCGGCGGCCCCGCAGCCCGGGCGGGCGGGCGGCAGGTGTGAGCGGAGCGGAGCGGGCCGGCGGTGCAGCGGGGCGGGGTGGGTGGGGAAGGGAAGGGATGGGCTGCGCCCCTAGCATCCACGTCTCGCATAGCGGTGTGATTTACTGCCGGGACTCGGAGGAGTCCAACTCCCCCCACCAGACCACCACCATCTCGCAGGGCACCGCCACCCTGCACGGCCTCTTCGTCAAGACAGACGCAGCCGACTCCATTCCCTCCGTCCTCGCTTACCAGAGCCGGCAGCCGCCGCCCTCCGCCGCTCCCCGCCGCAAGGAGCGCAGGGAGTCCGGAGGCGCCTCCGCCCGGTCCAGGACGCCCCACTGCTGCAGCGTCGAGGCGGAGACCCAGACCAGCAGCTCCAGCGTCAAGGTAAGTGGTGGCCGCTCCAGAGGGGTCTCCAGCGGGGCCGCTGTTAGTCCCCGCCGGCCGCGGCAGAGGGAGGGCAGTGCGCGGAGCCGGCGCCTCCTGCGCTGGAGGATGCTCGGCGGGCGGGATGCAGCTGCCGGGAGCGGTGCCCTGGTGCCCACTGACTCACCGCAGCTGCGGCGGCCGGGCCGGGCCGGGCTGGCACTGCTGCGGGGGGGCCGCCACTCCTGGAGCTCGGCCGGGGGGGGAGCAGCGGCCGCCGGGCCCCTCGGGCTCCCTCCGCCTCTCTCTGCCCCACTGATCCTCGGCTTGGAGCGGCTCCGGTGCGCCCTTTGCTGGGATCAGTCCTGGACACCCCGCGAGCGGGGAAAGGGTTCTTTTCGAGCTTCTGTGACTGATAGCAGAGAGTAGGCGCCTCTGGGAGAGGCGGAATAAAATCTCCCCCCGTGTAATTCTCAACTGCAACAAACCCGTACTCGCTACTAGGTTTACTTCATACCTTTTCCTGCCCCCGTGTCTGGTTCGAATGAACTGTTGCTGCGAGGCGTGAATGTTCGGCTGAGAACAGAATCACTGTGATGTGTCTTCAAGTGCACCTTGCTGGCGTAGGGCTGTGGGGATGTTCCCGGAAGGGCGGCAGGGTCTGTGTCTGTAGGATATCTGGAAGGCTTGGGTCTCCCTCTCAGTACCTAAGGCAGGTACTGCTGCGACCTGCTTGTCAACGTCTTCACTTAAGTTTAGCACTTTAAAAGAGAGGATTGTGCTGGATTTTCTTTTTCTTTTCCTTTTTTTTTTTTTCCCCGATCACAGTAGGTTTTTCATTAACTTCTCTGAAAGCTTTCTAGAAATTAAGTTTTGCTTTGTTGCCCTCTTCCAAAGCTTATTATTAAAAAAAATGGTGTCATGATCCTACCTGCATGTCAGATTTCTTTTCTGTTATAAGACAGGATACCATGTCACAAAGTAATTCCACGGGCTTAAACAGATTGAAATATTTTGTTAAAAGATAATGAAGAAATTAAAAAGTTTTATTTCTTTATAATTTGAAAAAATCCAGAAATCATCTTTAGGAAAACATAAGTGAGATAGGTCAAGGATAAAAAACACCGAACACCCCCACAATCCACTGTCAGTTTGTTTATTCAAATGCTGAGAAACTTGCAGAATTGTCTGTGGTCAAATTGACCATTTCACTCATTTAGAAGAACCTGGACAAAGTTCAAGAACAACTGGAATAAAACAATTGTGTTTCTTGGATTCAGGGACTTTGTTGTTTGGGGGTTTTTTTTACATTTCAAAGTGGAATATTTAACACAAAATAAAATTTCTTTTTTTAATGTGGAGGAGAACAAAATAGAAATACTTTCACAATTAAATTGAGAATTGAAAAAATGTTAAAGTGATAATTCAGTTCTTATTAATTATTTATGATTTGCTGTTACATCATGTGCTCTTATAAACAAATATATTTGACAACTTTCTGGTTATTAAAACTTAAAATATTTCAGATGTTTTTGAACTTTGTCATTGGCACTGTAATCTTATTGATTCAACAAGGCCAAGTGCTGTCTGGGTCTTGCCCTTGGGTCACAACAACCCCAGGCAGCACTGCAGGCTGGGGCAGAGTGTCTGGAAAGCTGCCAAGAGAAAAAGGACTGGGGGTGGGGAGAAGGTGGAAGTGTGAGAGTGCTGGTCGACAGCATGTGAACATGAGCCAGCAGTGTGTCCAGGTGTCCAAGAAGGCCAATGGCATCCTGGCCTGTGTCAGCAATAGCGTGGCGAGCAGGTTCAGGGGAGGAATCATCCTTCTGTACTTGGCACTGGTGAGGATGTACCTCAAATCAGGGGCCAGTTCTGGGCCCCTCACCACAGGAAAGATATTGAGGTGCTGGAGCAAGTCTAGAGAAGGGCAACAGGGCTGTTCAAGAGTCTGAAGCATAAAACATATGAGGAATAGCTGAGGAAGCTGGGGATGTTTCTCCTGGAGAAAGGATGCCCAGGGGAGACCTTATTGCTCTCTACAACTACCTGAAAGGAGGATGTAGCCAGGTGGAGGTCAGCCTTTTCAGGTGACAGGATGAGAGGAATGGCCTCAAGTTGCACTAGGTGTGGTTCAGGTTGAACATCAATAAGAATTTCTTCATGGAAAGTGTTGTGAACCATTGGAATGGGCTGCCAAGAGAGGTAGCGGAGTCACTATCCCAGGAAGTGTTCAAGAAACGATTGGCTGTGGCACTTAGTGCCACAGTCTAGTTGACAAGGGGGATTGGTCAAAAGTCGGACCCAATGATTTTGGACATCTTTTCCAACCTAAATGATTCTGTGATTCTGTAATTATTTTCTATAGTTTCAGTTCTTTTTACTAATTATGGGTTTGTTAGGTTTTCTGTTTTTTGGGTTTTTTTAAAGTTATTGACAAACTATTTCAATTATATAGTAGAAGAAATATTCTCATTCTTATAAAAATTAAGATATGTAAAATTTTTTATACAATTTTTAAAATTGAATTAGAGACTCCATTCTTACTGCCAACCTTAGCACAGTTTCGTACAGGTTGCCTGACTAGAGCAAGTTTGGACTATTACAGAACTATCATAAAGGCAAAATCATATATGATACCTGATGGACTGTAAGTGGAAAAGTGTGGAAATATGTTTCTCTAGTAGTATATGATAACAATATTTATTTCCATAGAAGTTCAAAATGAAAGAAAATATTTATTTTGGTACAGAAGGAGCATCTGGAAATACTACATGGTTTTAAATGCTGTATTGCTTAGTTGCATGTATCAACCGTATTTGATATCCCATACCATGTGGTGTCATGCTCAGTATGTAAAGTGGGGGGAAGAAGGAGGAAGAGAAGGATGTTTGAAGTGATGGCATTTGTCTTCCCAAATCACCATTACGTGTGATGGGGTTCTTCTCTCCTGGAAATGGCTATACACCTGCCTGCCCATGGGAAGTAGTGAATTAATTCCCTGTTTTGCTTTGCTCACATATGTATCTTTTTCTCTGCCTATTAAAGTGTCTGTATCTCAAGTCATGAGTTATTTCACTTTTACTCTTCAGATTCTCTCCCCATCCTGCTGGTGGTAGAGTGAATGATAGCTGCCCGAGGCTCAGTTGCCATCTGGGGTTAAACCACCACAAAATCTCATCTAACTCTGTTCAGGGGACGAAACAATGGTCAAATGGCTGTGAGCACTATTATGTATTAATATCATTTTCCAGTTGTGTAACTGTTTAACCCACTTAAACCATGCTGCTTGGTGTTTTGTGTTGTAAACTGATCTTTAATTGTTTACACAATCAAGTATTGCATTATTTGCATTTGGCCCTGTCTTTATACAATGTTTTAAAACTAATCCACATCATAATATGAAACAGGCATTACAATAAATCAACCTGCAATGATTTCAACCCTATTCAATTTAAATAAAATACAAAAAAGGACCTCAAACCAAAACCAAACCAAACCAAAAAAAAAAAAAAAAAAGACAAAGCCAAAAAAACCCCAAACACACAATGATCCCATGTCACTTAGAATATATGACTTATCTAAACCTTACTTTTAAAGTCTATCTGATCTGTGTTCGTTTGGGGTGAGATAGTGTTACAAAGGCAAGAGTATTTTTTTGTTTTCTTTTCTTCTCCTTTCCTTAATGACAAGTTCTGAACTTTCAGAGCTATGAGATATGTTGGTCCCATCCTGCTCACAGTGATTATGAGTAACCATTCAGCAGTTATGGTATGTGTGTGAGTTTCTTTGTGGATTGAAAGCTTGGTAACTAATATCTAAAGCTTGCTGACAAAGATCTCAAGTGGACCTGTTAAGTATTAGAAGATGCACCTGCACCCTGATTTGGAAAAGGACCCATGGTTTCTGGTGCCCAGCCATACACTGTGTTACTAAGGTACTTGGTCAGAAGCACTCAATTAAAAAACAGACATTCCTTGCCCCTGTTCCTTCCTTAATAAAACTAAATAGTATCAAAACAAAGAGTATTAATATCTCAAACCTTACCTCAGCTTTATATAAAGATACAAGGCATTTAGCTTACATCACTGAAGCATAGCTTTGAACATGGAAAGATGCTAACTGTATAAAGGCTGATTGACCCATTGCTCAACTATTGCTGGTTCTGAAGTGCAACAGAACCAGCAAAGTTTAGCAAGGAGTAAACAGTTTCTTGGACACTTCCTTGGAGATTTAAAAAGGTAAAAAAACTTTACCTTATCTTTGTTTACAAGTACATCTTTTAATTATGGCCAAATCTTAAGCAGAAGTGTGTGAATAGATTCTCCTTTCTTGAACATCTTGAGGCTTTGGCATTAGCCAAACTTTAAAAACTACAACAACAGACAAGTTTTAAAGCTCTTGTTGCTAACATGTAAGCTAGATGGAAAAAACCCCAAAACCATCTGCAGTCTTCTATTGATTACTTTATTGTATTTTTCATCTTGAAATTAGAAGAACAGCAGGTGTAATGGTTTGGGTTTTCTTATGCTGTGTTCTTTGTGGAAGAGAAAGGTCTGTTTATGAACCTCCCTTGATCAGTCACAATAGGAGCAGGTTTTGACAGTTTTCAGACTTTTTATAGCAAAATGTTTATTAGAAGCAAAGCTCAGAAATAAGAAAAAAAACATGGGACAGTATCTCTTACCAGCATTGGTCTGTGTTAAGTTCCAAGGTGGAAGTGTTGGAGTGGGTATATCCTTCTCAAAATGTCAAGAACCTATCTTTTACAATTTTTTTTCCTATATCTGGGGGAATATGTAAAAGAATGCAGCTGCCAAATACAAACTGGAGAGCATTGAAAAATCCAGGTACTGAGAAAGTCACATCAGGTCCAGAAAAATACAGAAATGCATTGCCTTGATTTTGGGTACAGTTCTTCCCTTTAAAGAAGGATCATGTGTAAGAAAAATCACTGTATTTCCTGTTCTGTTTGAAGTGTACTCTTGTTTAATTGTCTGCTAGTAAGTTCTGTACCATATAAAACACACCAGACAAGACATTTCTTGAACATAGTTCAAGCAGAAAAGATTGTGGAGGCCAAAAAGTATTGAAATATGTTATGATGCAGAGCCTTGTTAATTCAGGCTAGATGTTCTATAAGAGGTGCTGGCCTGAATAACTCTTACCATAAAGGATATTGCTAGTATAGAAGTGGCTCTTCTATGACTAAGCCCAGACATCTTAAATGAATACACTAAAAAGGACTTTCGTAAAGATTTACTGTTCTTTATCTGACCTTTCCATTCCTCCTTCAAATGATTCAGGTAAACTTCAGCAAACCCTGTAGTTATGCTTTTAAGCAATGCTAGACAGAAGAAGTGTTACAGAACAGATAATACCATTTCTTCAGAAAATATTAAAGCACTTGGCAAAAAGAAGCTTGGTGGATTAAAATGTGACTGCACATTGAGTCACACAGCATTCTAGACTTCCAAAACTGTCCTTGATGATATGCATTTATATAATTAAATATAAAATGGGCACACACACTTACAGGAAAAGCGTTGGAAGCTTGTAAGAGAGCCACGAGCCTCAACCATTTCATCACTGGAAGTCAGCAGAGTCCCACGGCCCCTCTAAGTTCTCCGGTAAAAAGTTATTTTGGAACATTTGCTTTCAGTGCCCAAAATACCAAGCAGTTTTGAGCAAACTGACCATTATTAGCTTGTGTTTTCCAGTTTTTACTGTTTGCTATGGTCAAAATGAGACTGAGGTTTTCACCTTCTGCTTGATGTGAATCTTTTTACAGTTTCTAACACTCCATGATTGTGCTGGATGCAGATGAAAGGGATTTAAAATAAAACTGACCACACAGCTGAAAGACATAATGCAAGCTGAGGAGTTGTGCCAGATATCTTGGGGAATAGTGCGTGCTCTTATCATGCAGGAGATAGGTTTGAATTCCTGCAGCTGAGAATGTTTAATAATCATTAGGGTGTGATACAAAAAGTGGGCACATAGTTTCCCATTTTTGTCCTTCAGGTGAGGAATAATCTAGTTTTCTATCATATTTTAAGTAGTGGTTTAGACAACAGAGTATTTAAGCAGGTTGAAGTAAATGTGTGTACATGATCTGCAGGTAGACTAAGAGAGGTAAGACTACCAAACACCTCTTGGAGACATCTCCTTCCAGCTGATTTGAGTGTCCCTTCTGTGCCTTGGACATCTATCACAATGAGATGATGAGCTAGACCTTTTTGCTGTAATGAGCATGTAGACATCTAATTCTCAAAAATGTTTCCTGTTCCTGATGGGGATCCTTCAACTTCTCTGGGGGTTTGTTATTTTAGACAGGTTTATGTACTTCCATGGATTCCTAGATCAGATAGTGGTACCAGGCTGGATCATAGGCAACATAGGCACTCCTGAAGTAAGGAGTAATGCAAGTCCATATTTTCAATAATTTGGCAATGCTCTGTGAAGTAGTTCTTAATTTGCTGCCAGATCTCAGTGTACTTTACTATCTATGTAGATTATTCTCTGCCTGTATTTCCTCTCTGCATGTTTGTCACTCCTCTTATGTTTTTTGAAGATTCAACTCTATCTCAACTCTAACTCAACTCTGTCTACAGGGTTTTTCAGTGTAGCCCAAAGCGTATGTAAAATTTGTAGAATTATCTTTAGTGTCCATGTAATTTTCTGAAATTGCCTTTAGCAAAGACTGTATGCAGCTGTGTGTCTCCTAGAAAAAAACATGTGAAGTGTTTTATGGTGTAGCAGAGTTTAACTGTCTTTAGTGAGTCTTGCCATGGTAACCAAAGTCAGGATTATGGCTTCAGAAAATCAACAATCACATTTACTGATGTAAAGATAAAAGTACAGAACACTGTGAAAGGCAGCCTGTGTGTTTGAAGTGGTTGAGGGCATGAGCTTATAGTAACAACTGCCACCTGATGATCCCTTGTGTAGTACTGTCTCCTCTGGCACAGATCAATAGGGGTATTTCTAGCCCACTAAGTCATCAGTCTGACAGGGCAGCAACACAACATCTGACTGTCCCCTTGCTTTTCTGAGGGCATCTTCCTTGGGGCGATCTCACAGACCGTAAAGCAAAATGAGCTAATTCTACAGGAGCTTCCACAACTCCCTCAAAACACTGATGCTTTTGGATTGTGAAGCTTGAGTCATCTTTCCATCTGTGTGAGGAAGAAGTGCTATCCAAAGATACGTTATTAATTCTGAGTAAGGTGACATGCTGTACAGCTTTTTGGAGACAGTGTCTAGTGCAGGTAACTTTCTTCACTTGCGAGATCCATTTGCTTGTGAACTTTACTTTTCCCTTTCAGGTCGGCCATTTATGTCAACCACAACCTCAGCCTTCAGCATCCAATTATTTATAAATTACTTTCTCACCCATGTTGTCAGCTATAAAAGAGCAAAATGCATTAGAGACATGCTGTTCCTTTGGGATACCTCTGACTCTGTGAATAGAGAGGTAGAGGTACTTTGAAGAACAGTCAAAAAAAAAATCCCTGCATATCTCAACGCACTGATTTGGTTTTCCAGTGCCAAATATTTCATATCTTGAGTATAGAATGGGTAGAGCGTAGACCTATGCTGAGAAACCCCTCAGCTAAATGGTGCTACTTTAGAATCACTCTCTATATTAAATTCCTAATAAGGTGAGTTACTCTCTTGGAAAATGCAGAACTAATTTTGATGTAGATTTGGGATTCATTGACCTCTTGCCCTGGATTCATACTGCATCTGAAGAGGCAGTTTGCTTTCTAACAGAATGGGAAAACTGGACCAACACTGGTTGGTTTCATAGCATGGAAGAGTGGAGCGGGAATTGCAAAGATCTGGGCCACCTGGACTCCAGCACACAGAATTCACAGAGAATGCAGCCAAGTGTAAGCATGAGTATAGATATTATAAAACTGTTTAAATAAAAATTCCAAAGAAACAACACTTAGCTGAGAAACTCTACATTAGTAGGGTCAGCAATGTCCACTGCTGTAATGGGCGGAATGGAGTATTGAAGCAATGTAGCTGTTAGAAATCAAGGTATTCAAGGTATTTGTATGTCTAGGACAAACTGCTCACAGCCAGTTTGCATATAGAGCTGTAACCTGTTAGATTTAATTACTATTTATTAGTTTATATTTGGAGGGGTGAGTTCTGATTTCTATCTCGTTATATACGTGTTTTAGTCAAATAGTGATATACTTACCTGGGGCATACCTTTCAGTGCTGTTAAAAAATCAGTTTAGTTGAGTGTGGAATTGGGCATGAGGTCTCTGTTGTTAGCTTTGGAGCTGCTTCCAGCAGTCAATTTTCCCTTTGCTCTCAGGTCAGCCATTTTGCCACAGGGCCATTGAAAGTGGTTTTCCTCTTCCCCTGTCACAGATTTGGAAAGCTGTCTGAGGGCACTGTGAACTTGAATGTTGTCAATGGCCATTGTTCCCCTGCAATTATGTTTAATAATCATTGTATCCATTTTGAAATGCGATTTATTAAGCCATTGTGCTAGACAAAAAGCCAAGAAATCTTTTTTAGAAAAGGAGAGGTAAAATTAGACTTTAACTTTTTGTGTGTGTTGTTTTCCAAAGTTAGTCAAATTTCTTTTGAGATCCCAGGGTAGGTGGTAATGTAATGGCTAGGTTTTTTTCTGGAGATGAGACACTCAAGTGCAAGTCTCTGTTTTGAAAGAGTCTAAAGAGATTCTCCCATGAGAGTACACTGCTTCCTGGACTGTTGGCTATTGTGGGTTTCTCTTCCTCTTGCCTCTGAAATGGCTCCCCTGAAATCCATGCATTCCAAAGAATCCTACCTGAAGAATTACTACTTCCTCCTTGTTGCAAAGACAGATGTTTCTTAAACAACTGTTTAATTATATTGTGAAATAATGCAAAGTTTCAGGAAAATGTGGTTATATTCCATTTCAGAATAAAACCGTTCCCATGTGTTAAATGGTTAGGGCTGTGTTAGTGTTCCACGCAGTGTGGTGACTCGTGGAAGTGGAGTAGCTGCCATGTTGAGTACCTTGCTGTGGCCTCGTTTCAGCCTGCTTAATTTTGCCTCAGATTGTGAAGTGAGGGAGGCCAGGATAGCAAGACATCTCAAACTTTAGAACTCTTACATTCTCATGGGCATGTTGTGGTGGGCTGCAGCTGCTGGACAGCACTCCATCCCCATGGAGCTCTGGATGGCAGCTGCAGTGCACTGGTGGAGACTTGGGATATCTTTTGCTACCTTTTTCCTAGAGTTTTGTGCAGACATGAAAAGGTCAGCTGGAGTACTATAACAGTGTGGTGGATGGTTAGAGAAGACATGGATGAAGTGAAGATCTGAGATGAGCTAAGCAATGAGACATCATTGTTCAAGCAGGAAAAAAAATGTTCAATTTAGCCTAAGCTGGAGTGGTTGTGGAAGGGGCATCTGTTGTGGGCTGGAGGAGGCCAGGGCAGAGTGTTGTGCCAAAGGGAGTGGGGATGAAGGGACCTGTGGGTAGAGAGGTATCTTAGGGGGAAAAAAAAGATCTGTTTTGGTGGCACAGAATGCCTTTGACACTTGTAAGTCTTGAGGATATGTAATGTCAAATCTAGAGATTTCTGTCCAGATCTTATAATAGCTGCACAACAAAAATGTATCTTACCGCTCAGTGCTAAGCATCAGATTGACTGATGCAACAGGAAATGCCTAGATGGTGTTCTGTGTACAAAGCCGTAGTAGTGTATCCACTGCTGCCTAAAATAATTTAATAGTCTGTGGTTGTCTGGGTTTTATAAACGATCCCATCACAACGGCAGAGGACTCCATCTAAGTCTTGCAATTAAACATTTGAAAGCAAGAGAGAAGTAGCTAGTATTTCTCTAGACAAATTGAAGACTCCTAACCAACTGACAGTTCAAGCTCTATATTCTCTAAGGAGAAAAAAAAACTCTTACCTTCATATGTTTTTTATTCCTTGTCAGAAGTACTACCCCAGACAAACTGTGCTGGTTTGTTGTAATATCCTGATAGCTGCAAGAAGAATGTTGGTAGCTAAATCAATACTTTTACTATAAGACAGGAAAAAGAGCTTGCTGGGAGGATCTTGTTGCACTAAAGAGAGTTTTCACAAAAGAGGGGGAAAAGGTACTCCCCTGAAAACCAAAATAACAACAACAAAACAATACCAAAACAAAACACCAAGCAGAACATAAGAATGAAAATTGTTCTAATATGGAGATACTTCTGGTATAACTGGTTCTGATATTCTGGGAACTTCTGTGATAACTTTGTGTAATGACAGGATGCACTCCTGTTTTGCAACCACAATTAGAATATTGCCAGCAGAGGATTCACAGGGTGTATTGCCTCTCTGGGTCTGGTGCATAGGAATGAATTTAATCTTAGTGGTAGGTTTTTCTTTCAAAAATGATTTTGGATAAATAACCACTTTATTTGGTGCAACAGTTTCTTTGACATATTCTGGCATTTTTCTTATTTCAGTGTGACAGAGCTTTTACTCCTCTGGTCCTTCAGGTGGGCTTGGATTGAGCAACACAACGTAGGGTTTTTTTCACACTGTTAGTGGCTTAAAAAAAGATGTTTATAGATATTATTTAAGACTCACACTCAAGACAAAAGAAGTCTTAAAAATAATATATTTAAAATTCTATCATTTTAAGTTAGATTCTGTGCATCATGGTGTTAGAGATATCAGACTTCTTTCAGGTTTGTGAAAGTGAGATATCATAAAATTATCAATAGCAGAAGAACTAGTGGTACTGATCAGGCCTTCTCAACCAGAAAGGGTGTCTGTTTGCAGATACGCATTAACTAGAACAGCCGATGCACAAACAGATCTCTTTTAGCTCTTTAGCATTTTAGCGGCGTAGGGACTACCCATACAGTTCAAAGAGTGCAGTAATGAACTGTCTTCAAAGAAGGGTTTTCATGGGTTCCACCAGATTTATACAAGAGGCTATTTTTAGATCAAGAATTTTTTTGCCCCCTTAGAGCTATGAGGCATCTGTGGCCTTGCCTTAGATTTTAAAAATCTGTCTTGCTGAAAGTAACTTCTTTAGTCCATCCTTTCATGTTTACTTTATTGTTATATTTGTTTGGTTGCAAATATCTGCAAATCTGCAGACAGCTTAAAACTGAAAAAGGTTCTATATTTCTGTAGCTCACATGTAAAATCTTACCAGTGAACACTGTTTTCCTGCATGGTTGATGCAGATGGCTGCCTGTCAAAGGATGACCCTTAATCATCATGCTTGCAGCTTATTCTCTGATGTCAATACATAACGCAGTTCACCTATCCACATGTATGTTTACAAATTGCTGTATGATACATATATTTTTTTGTTCTGTAGCTTGTTAAATGGCAAATCAGTAAAGAATGTCTTCTTTGTTTTATTTGGGAATACGTCATATAGCTGCACAGGATCCACCGGAACAAAATGAAAGAAAATAGAGGCAGCTTGCTCACAGTTGCAAGGTGTTTTTGTTTGAGTTGCTAATATTGTAAAATGGATGCTAGATATATATGATCATCTTTGAGTTTAGTCTGGAAAGCTACTCCAACAAGATACTGTCATCAGGCAGATTTAGGAATATCTGACTCGGAAAGAGCAGCAATAAACTTTTGTGCACTTCAGAAATTTTTAGGAGAGAGATCAGGTTAACTCTCATTGTCTGCACTTTGTAAGAACATTTAGCAGAGCTAGCTTTCTAACCAAACAGAACTAACAGAACATGGAGAAGATGAATGTGATTATTTTTATTATATTTATCAATTAGTACTCTAGAATTTTTGTATATCGTTGAAGGAAGAGGAACATTTTATTTCAAAATTTAACAAAAGAGCTTAAAATAAGAACAGTAAAAACCTGGTATCATTTTGCACTTCCAGCCGTAGTACAGAAATGTGAAATTCACATATGTAGTCTAGCGGTCCCAATTCAGAAGTCACCATGTCATTTGTTAGAATGCAATCTAGAAAGACTACACTGACATCAGAGAGATGAAGATCTGGCCTTTTTCAGATAGGCAATGGGCAAATTCAATTTCTTTTTACATTTCTCCACATTTTATTTTTAATTCAATAAAAATAAATGATTGGGCCCTGATAACCCCCCTGGTTAAGGGGTTATCAAGGACCAGAACAGCTGGCATTATATCACCCACACAGCCCTTAGTTATTTTAGCTGTAGTTGGGCTGGACAATGGTGCTTCTTTGAAAGGTTTGTTCCTAACACTCCCTGACAGGTGTTCAGCATTTCTTGATGTGTGAAGGAAGTCGTAGCAGAGCATAGGTGCATCATGTGAGATTTGCATCACTTGGAGATGCCAGCAGTGTTCTTGCCACCACTCCCTTTCGTTGATCTGCCACTCTCTCTCTTACAGGGTTTTTAATTTTTTGCCTGTTCTTTCAGCATAGGATTACTAAGGAAGTGATCACAGAGGAAGAAGATAGTCTACCTTCTTTGAACAATGGGAGATCCTTTTATATATTTGTGCACATACTTGCTGTGTGCTTATCTGCAGGTTGGGTGAGCCATCTGCTGGCGCCTCTCCTCTAGTTTTGTTTGGTTTTATTCCCCTCCCGATCCTCCCCCACCCACCTACCCATTTGACCAATTGTAGAGGTATTGCCATTGCTGAGAATGGGATCAAAGCAGGATACATTTAAATGTGCAGACAGTGCATATCCTGTGTCTACCAGCAGCCTTCAATCATTCTTTCTCACTCTGAAGGAGAGGTTTTCTCTATCTATTCTAAGTATTATCTAAACTGATTAGTATCTGGCAATGTAGGTATATCTTCTTTTCTGCTACCAGCGTGCATGCCATGAACAGGAAAAAATCATGACACAAATGTATGATACAGAGCAGTACCTTCATGCTGCCTGTCACAGGATTAAGCATAAAACAGGGAAGAGCCTTCTGTACATCTTCTCTAACCTCCTTCCAAACTTTTGCTGCTTGTCTGCTCAAAAAGTCTTGACAACTGACTTGTATGCCAATGGGAAGTTAGTGTGAATTGGATTTCCTGTTTGTTTGAAAATTTCAATTCAACAAGTGAAATATTTCAAGGACAAAATTCTGGGAAAATGTTTCAAGTAAATCAGAACTTACTATAGTCAGTCTGAGATTCTGTTTATATTTTGATAAAAATCTTCACCTGATTTACTACTTCTTCTAAAGGCTGTATTTTTAATAGATTAGTATTTTCTGGTTGCTGGGAGGATCCAGCTGAAAATTTCTCGCTGTCTGGCATTGCTAACTTCACTTGATGCTGCAATGCAGAGGTCCAAAGACACGTTACCATAGAGATACCTACAGTAGTTTTAAACCAACTTTAGGTTACTAAAGTTTGAGTGCTAATGATTACTGCAACATCAGCTATAGAACACACACTGTGAGGCTGGATATACACTTCATCAGCTGACTGCACTGACTACACCTAACTGGAGCCCAACGATGTTCCCTTTGGAGACTGGAAGAGTAGGACTGAGATCTTACAGCTCTTGCTGAGATGCTGCCAGCGTTGTACTAAGAGACCTGACTAGGTGCATAAGCACCAAGTTGTGCCACTATTATAAGGGAGAAGTAAGTGGCCTTGAACAACTGGGTCAGCTCTACAAAGGCCCAATGGCTCCCAAGATGGGATTGCAGTGCTGGTTGCTGCTCTTCCTCCTTGCTTAGTAACTGACATGGGGTTTTTTTTTTACTTTTTTCAGTGATGTTGCATCTTGGGCAGACGTTACACTGTTAGATCAATATTCAGGATGAAAAATAAAATTAGTGATTATTTACTCTCCTCACCATTAGCCATAACATCATCTATGTTGTTAGAGGTCTGGTTTCACTGTGTGTGTTTAATGCTTGCAGATGTGTTCAGTGAGAACATGCAGAAATGAAAATCTATTCCCTTTTGAAGGAAAAGGTGAAGTGGAACACTAAAATGAAGAGTTTAGCAATCAATCTTTAAATAAATATGGCTTCTGATTTGGTATGCTTCTGACTCCAAATCAGTGAAAAGAAGCTAAGCAAGGTGGGTGAGTAGGTTGTTACTGGTTGTCGTTATGTTTCTTTTCATAGAGTACCTAGTCATATGAGGCAGCACAGGAATGAAATGCTTACCTAATATTGCAGTCAGCAACAGAGAGGTGAAGTGAATGACAGCTGGTCATGTGTGTTCTGCTGTACATACAAATTCACGAAGACTTCTGTACTGCTTTGTGCTGTATACATTTCAGTGATAAGTAATAATCTCAGGCAGAAATGTCTGCAGTCTACCTGTCAAGAGCAACATAGACAATCATTAAACCAAGAAATCTTAAATAAGATAGGCACTCTTGCAGCTGTTTCATTTTCTCAGAATTGGTATTTACAGTAGAGCTCACTTATAAATCCTTTCCAAGTACAGTGTATTTATTCTATTTGTACAGTCACAGCATCTGCACTAGGTTCCAGGGAAAATAAAATGATTTGTGGTGGATACCAGTGAAATTACTGTGTTCATAGTATAATCTTTGTTACTTTGAACCTGTGTAAAATTTCACTGCAATTTTTAGCCAGTGTCTTATGCAACAAAGAAAACTCAAAGTAACTGACCTGCATTAGAAATGGAGGAATAGTTTTTATTTGCTGTGAACATAAGTAAGGTTTCCTCACTTTCTTAATGTGATACCATGATCAATAACTACTAACCCATTAGGTTTTATTACATACAGAAGCAGGGTAAACTTTTTTTATGATCTGATATAGGAAAAGCTTGAGATTTTGGTGTCTCAAGTTCTGAGATGACCCAACACCTCTAATGATGTGGCTTTTTCCCCCCTGAGATAGGTGGCTGCAGAGAGATTTTCTGCTTTGTGATAAGGGTTCCTGCAGCACCACAGAGGTTGTCTCAGTGTTGCCGAGTGGGAGAAAATTCCAAGCTGATGCTTCCTTAGCTGGAAGGATGGTTCCCAACCCAGAGATGAAGATGCCGTTCCATAGAAAAATGGAAACTGTTCCTAAATTTGCTTTTAGTTTTCCTTTGGAGACTTCCAAATATACATTTCTTAGCTTATTCAAGGCGTTTTGAGGCAATCACTTTTATCATGTGATAAAAGTGACTGAATAAATTAAAAATATCTCTGCATACATCATGATTGAAATTAAAATACCAGATTAGGAATGACTTTTTTTAATTTTTATTTTTAATGGCAAAGGATGTTTGTTGAGGCAGTTTTAGTGAAGTGAAACATAAAAAGAAGACCATTAACGCAAATGTATTTCATTGGAACTTTTACAGAAAAAACTGTATCTGCAAATCACCTCTCTGCTGGAAGCTGCAAGAGGAATTTAAACGTAAGAAACTTCTAAAACATGAAATATTAAGCATAACCTAGCACTTAGGCTTTTATGGGGAAAATGGTACTTTTTCAGCATTTCATATGTATTCAGTACACATTTTTTTAAAAATTGATACTGAAATGGGTCAACAGTGCATGCTTCTGTAAACTCCCTGTACTTTTCATCACTAGCAAAATGACTTCTCACCTTCTTTCTTATCTTACTGCTAACTTTCGGGGGGGCGGGGGGGCTCCTTTCCTGAGGTCTCTTTAAAATCAAATTATCTGAATATGGATCTGAGAAGCAGCAGTCTCAGTTTCTGTAGGGAAAAAAACAAACTACTATACAAGATGCATGTAAGTGGTGTGTCATGGCCACTTGTCTTTTAGAGTACACAAGGCAAATTGCCATTTCAGAACAGATCTCTCTGCACGGTAAGTCCATCAAGCTGACTGTAAAATTGCCTTGAAGTCTATCAGAGCTGTTGTCTCTGACCTACTGCAGATTCACACCTACTCCAGTGATGTGTTAAGGCCACTTGTCTTTTAGAATACACAAGTCAAATTCCCACTTCAGAACAGATCTGTCTGCAAGGTAAGTCCACCATGCTGACTGTAAAATTGCCTTCCAGACTATCAAGGCTGTTGTCTCAGACCTACTGTAGATTCAGGGATATGTTGATTCACACTAACTTTGAAAATATGACTTTATCTACCTTGAGGACTTAGAAATGGCTTTGCTTTATTTTTAATAAAAGTTTTCTGAGTAATCTGTACCTGCTATATGGCAGTTTCTGTGAAAAACATAATGACTGCAAATTGCAGAATGTGTCAGACTGTGCCGTGCTTCACAGCTATATATAAAAAAGGGAGCTAGTGTTCCATGGAGCACATAGCATGAGTTCAGAGTGACTCTGAAAAAAATAAGTAAAAGAGGGATTTTTAGGGGATTAATAACTAAGAAAATTATTTCTATATGTTTTGGAAATCTCAAGGTCTGCAGTGGGGAATGGATGTAGGAGGTGTCACACTTGCTTATTCTAGTGTGATACATATTATCCTGTGTTGATCATTTTCAGAGTCATGATGTTGTCTTGGTGGCTTGGTCTGACCCAGTGCAGCTGTTGTTGCATGTTTGCAATCCTGGCCTTCATTGAAGCCTGACTTAGCAAAATATTTAAGCACCCGAGTAGAACCATCCAGCTTGACTGGAAAAACCAGAACACCAGTTTGACTTTACATTTCCACAGGGTCATTGCACCCAGAAGTCTAAAACAGCCTTAGGGTTGTTATAACCTGTGTCTGGCAGCTAAATATAGAGCAATTGGTAAGCTTCATGTCACTACAAAGGTCTAAAAAGGAAAAGTATTATTTTCACATATGCAGTAGAAGAGCTGTATATGTGAAAATTCATGGTTTTAGTAATATGCAGATCTGAAGACTTGAGGTCTAAATTCAGTAAGGAGGAGTAGTATTTTTTATATTTGCAGTACCTTAATGGAAATAATCAGGGATGCTCTTATGTTACTCAGTGTGAGAATCCAGAAATCTATGTTGTCACTTCATTACAGGGTTTCTGCAGGTGGGACCAGTGAGCTAGTCAGAATGTTTTATGTGTGCCCAAAAATGAACTTTTTATGGTCATCAACTGTAACAATTACAGACATTTTAGTACAGATGAGGAGGCCTCCCAGCCCAATGTCTCTTACTTACCTTCAGTAAAGCATTTTAACTTTAACAGTAACTTACTATGTGAAGTAAAATAAAATTTCTGGACTCTTGGATCAGAAAGCTGGCCTACCTACCTCACAGTTGCTTTTTTTTCCTGCAGTTTTTTTAATAGCTTTGTCTCTGGCATTCCAACAAATCCCCTTCATCAGTCTTGAACAGGAGAGGTTTATTAAGTTTTCTTTCTCTAGAAAATATATTTTTTATTATTTTATATGTTTTATATATTTTATATGGTTTTATATTTTTATATGTTTTTATATATTTTGATGTGGTTTTTATTCATGATTATACTAGGGTGGCCCCATACATTTTGTAAAATGGTATTGATTTTCATCGTTTGTTCAATATAACTCAATGTCTTTGTTCTTCCATACAACTCTGTCACAGACTTTCAGCATGAGTGGCCTGAGTGCCCAGATCACTTTCCCTGTTCTCTTGGCAGCTCATTTCCCCCAGTTTATGCCAATCAAATATTCCTTACCTTCGAAAACTGAATGCAACTCAGCAAGAAACTTAGAGAAGTTATTGTTTCCTGTCTTGTGATACGCACTTGTGAATAAGTACAGTATTAACAGGAAATGTCATATTTCCCTGCAGAGTCCATCCAAAGACAGTTGTAATATAAAGATATATATGAGAGAGAGATATAACAGAAAATTCAGGAATATGTTTTTGTGTTGTAATCTCATGGACTGTAGTGTAAGAGTGTAAATAACATGCATAAGCAGTTATTCATTAGAGTTGTACATGATATGGAGTGTAACCCACTAAAATGAAGAGATCATGCCTTATAAAATCTCTGTTGGTGAAAATGTTTGTGAATTGAAACTAAAATATTTTATGGCTTTCAGAGGTAGTATTTCTAAATAAAGTTGTTTGGAAAGTGTCAGGCTTTTGACTGTGCATGTGATCTCTTGGAGAGGAGATTAATACTTTTCTATGATTCATGATATGTATATAGTTCCTGTTGCTTAATAAGGGTTTAATTCTGTGAAATGCTGAGCATTTAGGCCATGCTGCCTTTAACTGTACAAGAAACCCTTTTTGTCTCCAGCAATATTGCTCATAAAATAAAATTAAACAATCACTGAACTGAATTCGGCTTCTGCAATATCAGGCACATTGAAAATAGGCAACTATAACTATTCTTTAGGGAGAGAAAGTTTGGCAGTTAACACTGCACTCAGCCAGAACTTCTGCTTTCAGGTGTGGATGTTCATACTGTGCATATGCAGAAGCTGTAGGAGAAGATTAGTTGTCAAGATTTTTGTGAGAGGGTTGTGCTTCACTATCTGTGGAGAATATAACAGTGCCATTTTTTTATCTTCTCAGTAATGTGTTGGTAGTAAGTTGCATAATTACATCCTAATGATGGTGGATTAAAATGACTATATTGTGTTCAAATAGATGTCAGTACATAAAGACTGGAGTAGCATTAAGAGCACTCTGTAGAACATTGGCATGACTCTTATAATGCTGGATCTGAAATGTGGCACTTAACTTAGTGGTGCTTCTCCTTGTTAAGTCTGGAACAAAATGTCCAAAAGAAGTTTTTTTTCCAGAAAGCTTTTAATTTCACACACACACACACTGTGTGAATAGTGATGAGTAATACCAAAATCATTATTGCTTATTGCATAAGTTATAAATTGCTCTAGTGCAGCAGAACAGAGGAAGGACTATGCTAGGCCTTCTTTCTATGCTTTTGCAGAGCTTAATGGGATTGCAACTGTATGCAAAAGTTAAACACTAAAATTAGATGCTGATCCTACCAGCATTTACACTACTAGAGTAATGGGAGTGAAATTATCATGACTGCATTCAAGTTTGTAAGACTTATTAATTAATTTTCCAGATTTATCAGGCCATTTCTTACTTCTGCAAGGTACGAATTCTTCAGGTACATCTATCACCAGCTACTCTATTCCTCTGCATCAGAGCTCCCTCTTCCTCTGACCTATACCTACCTACCTTGTAGAAATACTGCTTCTACTTTTCCTCAGTCTTCATCCATATTTGGGTAGGGCTTATAGAATTAATCAACCCGTGTACCCTATTATGTGACATATTATAAAAGCGATAGGTGATCTCTGTCTCTGAGGATTATAAACTAAAATAGGTGAGACAAGCTTCATAAACAATTTAGTCTTGAATGACAAAATAGAGAGGGTGAAAAATGCTGTGTTTGGGTAACATCTATGTGGCTTAGTTAGATGATTCACCAGTGGGCAAGACAATGTGCGCATCCCAGAAGGTGATATCTGGATATCAGTCTTGGAATATTTGAGACATGATTGCTGCCATCTGCAGTGGCTTTGTCAAAACTAAAATAGAAACTTAAACTGAATTAAATGTGATCATGAATTATTCAGTCATCATGGGAACCTTGGAGCTGTTTATTTTGATGAGAATTTGGCTTTGATTTTCATTGTCTGCACAATTTTTGGTGTGAGATATGGCAGAGACTTTCATGTTGATAATTTGTAGTTGCACAATAACAGGCGGTACAGCATCACTTGTGATACTTGAGATGGTAGGGTCTGCTCTTGAAATAATTCTATTTGTGGATTTCTAATTAAAAGAGTGACAGCAAACTAATTAATTTTGACATATATTTAAATGCTATTTTTGGATTTCAGAGTCAATGTTACATGGTAATGGGAAAAGTGTCCATATGTACCTGTTATCCTAAAAACTTGGGAAGATTTAATTTTTGTTTTATTGCTATTTGTACTGTGTATTTGCAATTTGGAGTTGTTGGGGTTTGTATTTTTGGTTTTGTTTGTTTATTTTGATATAGAGTTTCTAGGTATAATTCTAAGACATATCCTGCAGATGCTAACATTTTAATTAAAAGGCCAAACTAGTTGTTTTCAGCTGGCTGTCCCCAGACTCGAACAAACAGGACAGAAGTTCTGTAAAACAAACACTATCTGACTGTGAAGGAGCAAGGAAGAGGCACCATTATGTCTTCAAAGGACATATTCCTGTTCTTTAGATACAATACCCTTTTCTTTACTGGAGCTTATTTTGGTATTTTTGTGAAATGTAGATCAAAGTTCAATGCTGAGTTTTTTTCTAAGTGAAACACAATTCAGAAAACTTCAATATATGACTCACTCTCATCAGAACATGTTTGTTCTGGTTTTTGTTGGGTTTTTTTTCCCTTTGTTCCAGCAAGAGGAATGTAGTGTTTTATAGAGGTTTTAGGCTGAGATAGTATGTAGATGCATTGCTGTAGCTGGCAAAAAATGATAGGAGTAGACCTCTTTGAACCAGGAAAAAAATTCTTCCAGCTATGTCTACCCAAGAGAAGAAATAAGAGGAGGTGATACTAAGCCAAAGCTCTGATGGTGACATCTATCATGCATCTCTGAAGAAGAAGCCTGCTACCCACTCCAACCGTAGGCTGATATTGATAGCTAGTAGTATCTACAGTGGATAGTGTTGGAAAAATGGTAGATTAAAAACGTAGCAAATACCTTGGGTCAAAATTTTTTTTCCTTTTAACCCTTGGAGTAGAGTCCATAATGCCTATGTGTGCACTTGCACATCAGTATTTCAGCGCTGCTGAGCTCTTTGGGCTGGAAGTCAGTTTAAAGAAGACAGAAGTTCTCCATCAACCAGCACCTCAGGAAGTCTTCCATCATTCCCACATCACCATTGGCCAATCAGAGCTCAAATCAGTTCAGCAGTTTAATTACCTGGGTAGCCTCATCTCCTCGGATTGTAAGATTGATGGAGAGATAGATAACAGGTTAGCAAAGGCATATAGTGCTTTTGGAAAACTTCATAAAAGAGTTTGGTGAAATAAACACTTGAAGAAAAGTACAAAGATCAGTGTTTACAGAGCCATAGTGCTGTCTACTCTCTTATACGGATCTGAATCATGGGTCATCTACCGCCACCACCTGCGACTCCTAGAACGCTTCCATCAACACTGTCTCCGTTCAATCCTAAACATCCACTGGTCAGATTATGTGACCAATACATCTGTTCTAGAACAAGCAGCAGTCACAAGTACTGAGGCCATGTTGCTGAGAACACAGCTGCGCTGGGCAGGACACGTCTCCAGGATGAAGGACCACTGCCTCCCTAAGATCTTGCTTTATGGTGAACTTGCCACCGGCTGCTGCACGAGAGGAGCCCCAAAGAGAAGATACAAGGACTCCCTGAAACAACATCTCAGCCTTGGCCATATTGATCAACATAACTGATCTACTCTGGCCTCCAATCGGGAGGTCTGGAGACACACCATCTATAATGCTGCAGATGCCTTTGAGAAAGCACACAGGATCACTCTCGAGGGGAAAAGACAACGCAGAAAGAATCGTGCCTTGCAGAATATACCACCTAAGGAGTCTTTCTGCTGTGCCTTTTGCAACCGGACGTGTCTATCTCGTATTGACCTTTCTAGCCACCAGCGCGCTTGCAACAAACGTGGGTAGAGCCCTTCCCAAATCTTCTTTCGCAAAGCCCAGCCATGATTGATGATTTCAGGTGCTGCATCTGACTGTTCTCAGGCTATTGAGGGGCATAATCTTAGTGATTTTGTTCACTTTCAGTAAAATTCTGTATAGTTTATGTTAAGCAATGGAAGCCAAGACAACAATATTTATGTCCTTCAGTAAGAAAACAGATAGGTTATTTACTACTGTAACAGTAGCATTAAATTAATTGAGAGCACGCTATTTCTTGTCTATTATGGTTTAGGAATGGCATCCTTCAATTTAGTAATCCTGCTAAAACCACACTGCTGCTTCCCCTCCTCCCCCTCCGGCTGGAGGCACAAAAAGAAAAGATGGTGGGTTGAGATAAGAACAGTTTACTGGAAACAGCAATGAGATAAGAAAACAAACAGTAACAGTAACAATAATAATAGCAAAAGGTATAAGAGAAAGAAACAATGGAAAGCCCCCGACAATAAACAGTGCTGGACCACTCCATCCACCAAGTTTTCTTGCCTGGAAGGAACCCCTTCTCCCAGGAATAGAGAGAGTCCCTTCCCCCCTGTCCCCAGCAATGATGTGAGGTGATATAGAATAAATACAGGGTCTTGGCCATGTCCCCTCTCAGCTACTCCAAAAAATTAATCCTGTCGTGTCTGAAACCAGGGCATTGTCAACATCTATCTGAATTAAAGTATTTTTCAATGGGGAGCAACAAAAGCCAGCAATACATTGATGAAGAGAAAGGAGACAGATTGTCCTTTCCTAGTAGAAGTAGACTTGCGGAAAACTCCTGAATATTCACATAGTAAAATACATAACTTCTTCCTCTGCTAATTTTCAAGAAGAGTTTCAAATGTGATAACTGTCTTCCAGCAAGCTCTTGCTGACATCACAGAACCCTGGAGGTATGCCTCCCACAACCCAGCACAGAAGTAGAACTTAGGATTTGTTTTTTGGCAAAGCCAAGGGAACTGAACAGTCTCTAGGGCAAATGCTGATCTCAGAGACCCTCTGCAGACAACTGCCAGATGCTTTTTCTTAGTCAGTGTTTGGAAGACAAAGTTAATTTTAATTTTGAAGTAATTGTTTGATTGCAGACTAACTGTATGCTTTCTAAGTTATGAGTATTTACCTAGACCAAGAGGTGGTGGAAGAAGATCGTGTTTATTTCGCTAACATCTTGCAGCAGATTTATGCTCTAGCTGTTTCCATTCATGTATCTATTATCATATTATCTGAAATTTCTGATATTGAAACTCACTTCAATTTTTTTTTATCAATTTTAATAGCCATGCGCAAGAACTGATCTACTGTATTGAACCATAGGTCTGTCTGCCTGTTATCTTGTCTCGGGTAAACACAAGGAGCCTTACGCAACAGGTAGAGAAGAGCGTAGATGGAGAGGGATTGTTCCCTGGACCTCTTTTAACCTATAACTGAGGGGCTTGTGAGTTGAAGTTATGTTCTTACTGATGTGTTCTGCAGCAACACAGGGGCCTACACTTGGTAAATTTTGTTCAACTGCTGTTTTAACAACACCCCCTCCAGTGGCCTGCTTTAAGGGAAACATCATATTTCTTGTATTGTGGATACTATTGATGAGTCATTCTTTGTTCTGCCCTACACTGTCCATGATTTCATAGATGCCTATTCCATTCCTTAGATAGCTCTTTTCTGGCAGAAGCAGCCTAGTCTTTTTAGTTATCAAAAAATGCCTTGGAATACCATGATTATTCTTGTTGCTTTCTCTTTAATTTTTCTAGTTTTGGTTTATTTATCTCAAGGAAAACAAAAGATTTCGTACAGCATTGAAAGCGTGGGTTCACCATAAATTTACATGGTAGCATAAGGTTGTTTTGTTTGGATCTTTGTTCCTATCCTCACAGTAGTTACTTTTTTGGCTAGTTCAACATACAAAGATGACAATAGGAATAATTTTTAAATCTTTCTGTATCTATAGTCTTGAATTTTGCTCTCTCGTAAACACCAGTGCATGTATTTCTGAAACAGTTCAGGCTTAGTTGGTGTGTTTTTTGCTAGGGTTGGTGTACAGAGATTTGATTGGATCCCCCCATAAAGATTGGATTGGATTCCCCACTAATGTGTGTGACTCATGCTCCTTCAAATTTGAGAATGGACAGTGATTACAAACAGATTTACAGAAAGAGATCTCACCATGCCAAGACCCACAAGTCTTCGGCAGATTCTGTTTACTTTGATAGATGTTTGGAAAAGTTTGTTTTCCCCTTGCATCTTCACACTGCAAGGACATAAACATAACTTACCTGCCATGCATATTTAGTGACATGAAATGTGTGTGCTGACAAAATAAACACACTTTCAGAGAAAATTATGTTGACCAAGTCAGTATTCAAAATAAACTTGATGTCATTGGTGACTACATTCTGTAGTTGGTTTTCTTTCCACAAATCTAAGAACATTGTAGTTTGGGAGTTAAACCATTTGTCCAGTAAATAGATTTTAATTCCTTTCTTGTCCGTACAGGCTGTGGTGTAATTGCCTGCACAGCAGCCATGATGAAAAGGGATCCTTGACCTGTGATAGCATTGTGATAGCACTACTTGGAGGGACTAGATGACCTTCAGGGGTCCCTTTAAGCCAAAAGTTTTGTGATTCATTGCTGTTCCACTGAGCATCTCAAGCCATTAATCAGGTCTTTTTCGGGTTCTGAATATCTGGGAGAAGGGGAGGCCATTTCCTACTCCTGTAGATTTTGAAACACTGTACATGGTCAGTGGAGAAAAGTATGATCTTAATTTACATGTCCTGCTGTTTTGTGAACAGGAAAGCATAACCTGAGATGAACTATAAGCACCAAGCTTAGGTGGTGTAAGGAACAGTATCACTGTGTTTGTCCTGTTTTTGCATTTTTCAGTTTACATCTGCTTTTGGCCACTTCAGAAGATCGGATATTGGGCCAAGATTTGTTCGTCTGACCAATTTTTGCTTGTTTCTCACAGCGTTTCTAAAAAGAACATGGGAATTTGTTTAGAAATCTCCCCAGAGATTTACAGTGTTTTCTTAAGGAACATGCTAATCAAATATGTTCAACTAACTGTGTCTTGTACACCAGTTCTATTTTTTGCTGACATCAAGAATCAGAATTTTTGAGTGATCTTAGTAGCACCTAGGTGCAGATCATGACCATTGAATCCATACGAGAAAAATCTACATGGTGAGAAACTGTGTGTACAATCCTGCAGGATTGCTTCGATACTCTGTTGAAAGCCTTAATCAGCAAATTATAGAACTGAAATACGTCTGGACTACCCTCTATGGATTAAGGGGTTTTGAGCTTTTTGTCCCATTGACAGGTCCATAAGTAGCTGCTGCTGTGAGCAGAATTGAGGGCTGCCCCACAATAGTAGTTTGTTTGTCAAATGTAGCTCCATAATGGCTGAACTAGTGTCTTTTCCACTTGATTGTTCTATTGTCCTATTATGACAATGCGTTCGCAAGGCAGCCACTAGTGAAGTATGAACAGAATGCAAAAAGTCCTAAAATAATATTAAATAATATTCTTTCTTAGGTTATCCTTTTATATCAGACACATTATATTAGAGCTCATAGGATTATTTTACAAGTGTCAACTTGCTTGTTCAAGCAGTCATCTAAAATCTCTAGCAACCTGACAGAGGTACAGTTTTCTTTCTCAGTTTTTGTTGTCCTTAGGATGATCCATTGATTGTGACCTGTTTGTGCTAGCTGCCCTTTGTTCCCTTTTCTCTTCTCCTTGCCTTTCAGAGGTTTGTCTGCATCCCACTGGTTTGCTTTTCTTCCCTTACCAATGATTTTAAATTGAAATAGGAAATTTATACTATCACTACTGCCTGTAATTGCTTGATGAATGAATTATATTGCACAGGGGGAAAAGGAGTGAGATACAGAGAAGAAAGAGATCTCTGGTTTTGAATGCTTACTTTCCTAATTTCTTGTTTGAAACGTAATTCAAGAAACAGTATAGAGAGGAGTAAAAATGAAGGAAGAAAGATAGAAATCTTGACATCTGTTCCTGAAGCTGATTCTGATCAGACAGATCTTTTCAGCTTTACCCAGAAGCAGTTGTAGGAGCTGACTCTGAGAACCAAACATAAAAACATTCAATATATTATCAACTTTGTAATTCACAGAAATTCAGCTTCAGGCATTTGATCCTTACTTTGATGTTTTTATGAGGACTTCTGCTTATCTCCAGAACTGCTGCCAATTTCAGCTCTAGTAAGCTAGGAAATCTTGGCACATGGCTCACACTGAAGAATACGTGGAGTTCACGCCAGAGACATCTCTATGGCAGGTCCCCTGAAGTTAGGTTGATATTCTCAGAGCATAAGGGAAATGCAAAGATGACAGTGGGCTGGTGCATCTGGTGTATGATAGCCTAGGGTTAGCCATGCTTGGTTTCCAATGCTTCTCTCCCAGAGGAGTGCTCTCCCACCAGGTGAAGACAAGATTGGTGGGAAAGGGGGAGGTGGGAAAGAAAGTTAGGCTTCTTTTCAGACACAAGTCACTGCAAAAAAGGTGTTCAAGGGTCATGATTGAGAGTATGCAACAGGAGCCTGATTTCCTCACCCAGAGGTGAAAATGGTCACGAAAGGGAAGGCTCTACTTTCCCTTGACTTTGTTCCTCTCCCTGGTAAATTTTCAATTCTCTTGTGTGCAGTGACGTAGCTTTAACTGGAGGCATTGGGGTGGCCTCATCCCAATTCTGCTCGCTTTTGAGAAACAGAAGGACCAGACAGATTTGTGAACTCTACCCTTGAGCTACATGCACTTACAAAGCACAATAGAGCCTGCCAAACCTAGATGTCTTTGTGGTTTTGGGGTCCAGTTTTTTGCCTGTGTATGTAGTGTTTTCATGCTGCATGCCTCAATGTGTGTTGTCACATATGTCATGAACAGGCTACTTCTTCAAAATTCATATGCATTTTTTTTAGCCAGTTCCTATGTATCTGATGGGTCAGGCTTCTGTTACAGATGCTTGCAGAGATTGCAGTGGCTGTGTCGACAATGATGAAACCTTATTTCTTCTAAACGGTATGTGTGTTTGATCATTATTTTCAGAAATAAAATAACATGACCTTGCATTAACCTCAGAGTTGAGCTATTCAACTATGTAATGCTCCTCTGGACTCCTTGGAAAGGTAGCAGCTGGCTGGCATGAGGGGAGCAGCTTGTGGAGTAGAGTGAGTTGGCAGTCCTCTAGTGGGAGCCAAGAAAATGAAGTGCACGAGCAGCTGGGGAAGCAGATGCAAAAGTTAACTGGGAACCACAGCAAGGGGAATTTAACAGGAAAAAAAAGAAAAAAAAAGACCAACAGATTCTGACAACAGAGGTGGCAGAGAGCAGTGTTTCCTGAAAGAGAGTAGCTGTACTGGTGGGTGGAGAGGATAAACAGAGGCAGCAGGTCAAATGAATGAGGCAGGGAAAGATGGTGTCTGAAAAAGCCACAGAGGTCAAGCCAGAAGGCATCTAGTTCAGAACCAACTCATCAGCAATATGAGTGTGTAGTGATTCGTCCTACTTAGTCTTTGACAGCTTATCATTTAGTGACTTTTTGACTCAGAGGTGGAAAGAACTTTGTAAATCTGTCCAGAAATTGCTGAACAAGTGAAGTGATATTCTTTGTAACAGTTGAAGCTGGAAAAGAAACATGAGGAGACTCCAAACAGAGAAAGAGTTGCCAAGTGTTAAACTACACAAAAATGCCAGTGGGTTGGAGTTGAAAGGACCAGAAGTGATAAAAAAAGTAAAAAGTGATAAAGACTGGGATATAGTTCTGCTAAAGAAGGCAAGACAAAGAAAAGGAGTGTAACTCTGCTAACAGTGGAAGAGAAGCTGGGCACCCTGGTCAGGTGTGCTGTAGCAAGCAGAGGAGCAGGACATCAGCTCCAGGCCAGGGATGTTAGAAAATAGCTCTGTGTCCTATGTCTCATAAGGGAATTCAAGCTGGCTAAGGCCTGTGTTGAGGTCATACATGGTTGTAATTCTTTTCAGGACTGTAGTTTGGCCGGGGGAAAAAAAAAAAAGCCAAGGGATTTGAGACTGAAAATAGTGGTACAATCAAAAGTGGAATGGTAAGAGCCAAAGGACAGGCTGAGTTGTCAACTCTCACCAGTGGTGTGGATGGGGGAAAGTGAGCTGGAGAGAAGTGCAAATGAACCCTAGCAAAGATGGGGAGATGTAACCAGGGGAAAGCTGGGTCAAAAAGAGAGTCCTGTTACCCATTTGCTAAACCAAAGGGACAGAGGTCTGAAAACATACTACAAAGATGAAGGAAGGGATACACCAGTGTGAGAGTAACTAAAGAGAAAAAAGATACAGAGGGAAGGAACCTTCAGGGCAAAAGGGTGTCCAAAGGGACCTTGGCATCTGTGTGATGCTTCTCAACTGGCACATCCACAGCCTTTTCAGGAGGCTGAACTCACAACACCTTTGTGTAGTGGGTTGACCCTGGCCAGATACCAAGTACACACTAAAGCCATTCTCTCACTCTCCCTCTGCAACTGGACAGAGGAGAGAGAACAAAAAACAGCTAAGGATTCATGAGTTCAGATAACAGCTGGGAGAGGTCACTCACTGATCACCTTCATGGGCAAAACAGACTCAAAGTGGGGATAGTACTTAAATTTATTACTAATAGGATAAGAGCCAAAGAGTGAGAAATAAAACAGTCTTAAAAACACCTTCCTCTCCCCCCTCCTTCCTTCCATGTTCTCCCTCCTCCCCTCCAGCAGTGCAGGGGGAATGGGGGTTGAGGTCAGTTGTTGTTTCTGCCGCTGCTCAGAGAGAGGAGTCCTTCCCCCTCTGCTCCCGTGGGGTCCCTCCCACGGGAGACAGTCCTTGATGGACCTCTCCAGTGTGAGTCCATCCCTCGGGCAGCAGTTCTTCCCAAACTGCTGTCCCGTGGGTCACTCCTCCATGGGATGCATGAAGGAGGCTGTGACCCTGTGGGAAGCCCAAGATGGAGCAGTGTCCTACCAGGGACCTGCAGCCTGTGGAGAGGGAAGCCCACACTGGAGCAGGTTTTTACCGAGTAGGACTTGTGTCCCCTGTGTGGGACCCATGTCAGTACAGCTCATTTGTGAAGGACTGTACCCCATGGAGGAGTGACCCACGAAGGTGATCAATGAGTGACCTCTCCCAGCTGTTATCTCAACTCATGAATCCTTAGCTGTTTTTTGTTCTCTCTCCTCTGTCCAGTTGCAGAGGGAGAGTGAGAGAACGGCTTTAGTGTGTACTCGGTATCTGGCCAGGGTCAACCCACTACACCTTGCTTCACTGCTTGTTTGGCTGCAGCTGCAGTTGTTGCTTTGGAGCAGCACAGAATTATGCAAGAAGATTTTTCTGTAGTAATTAGTCAACACTAATTACAGTGGTGTGTTGGTAATTATTGATGATTCATAAACTGCAGGGGCTGTAAGTCTGCAGGCATAAGGGGGTAAAGATTTTTGTACTGATAATTTAGAAAGGTGGAAATTTAATGAAGCAGTAACTGCATTTTGCTTAATGTCACTGCTATGATAGTAAGGTAATTGATGATCACTGATTTACAAAAAAGCATAATAGTTAAGAAAGTACCATTGATTTTGTCTAATTATTTGATTAATAACTTATTCCTGTGGAGATTGCTTAGGATGTTATAATGATATTGAAAATAATATTAGGCAGTTTAAAATGTTAAACCAAAATTTTTTTCACTTTTTTCAGCTTTTAGTGTTTCCAGGTTGTTACTTTATTTTTTATTTCTTTGCTTCCAGCACTGTGTCTGTTCCTCTGCTCACTGCAATTAGGGATTTTCTCACTGACCTCTTTGGAATCAGGCTTATCTCTCCGTGTTTTACCAGAAAAGTCTGTTATGAGCTACTACACCAATTGATTTAGACTGCAGATCTATTAACAGTCCTTCCTAGCAGTCAGTCACATAATGAGAGCTTCATTTAAATTGGAAATCATCAGCAATGTGATATTCCCTTATGTGAGAAAACGAACAGCAGTCATGGTATCACTGCTATGCCATGTCCACATGGTCACATTCTTCTGGAAGTTCAGAAGATGTATAATTTGTTCCTTTAGGCCCATGAGAGATCCATAGGACATTTGTGAAGGCCAGACACGTCATTATTCTTGTTGCCTCCCGTAGCTGAGTTTCGAAAAAGTGAGTCAGTCACTTATACCCACAGTAATTTGGGCATATAAATCCAAGGGTCTGATTCAGCTTGTAAAACAAGACTCAGGAAGGAGTATTTCAGATGTACCTTTTGCTATATTTGACAAGAAGGTTTATTTATCCTTCCCATACTCAAGTTCATTACCAGTCTTAATTTGACAGTTCCATCTGTTTCCGTGTGTTGTATAAGAAATGAAGTTAGTCATTTTGGGGACTTAAAGGCTATACATGGCAATCTTTCATATATAACAGCACCTATTTTGCATCCCTCTGTGGTTCTGACCCTATCATGTCTGCACAGAGCAGGACCGGGACAAGTTCACCTACATCAGAAGGCTCAGATTTTCCAATTTTCATCATGCTTTCCTGCTGTTAGCAAAGGCAGGAACACCCTGAAACTGAAAGGAAGGGGGGAAGAGAGAGAAAGACCCTGATTTTTATGTTCTTCTTTTTCTTATGTTTTCTATTCCTGAGGCTGACACAGAAGCAGCAGGGAGAAAAACTCTGAGTCAGAGTCTGAGTGAGTGGATTATTTTGTTGTTGTTCTTTTACAATAAACAGGATAAGAAAAGTGGCTAATCTATAAAGTAATCTCTGTAAAGGATTTGATAGACTTACCTGCATTGATCTATGTCTTGGAGACAGTTATTCCATTTTTGGCAATACAGAGTGACTAAAACTGGATGTCCGCTGAAGTGGTAGGAAGTGGAAGGCATTCATTTACAATGTGAGTTCCCTAGCATATTTCCCTAGCATTAATAAATGGATAATAAAATAAATATCTGTGTCCTAGCATACATGGATATATCTGTGTTCTTCTTTTGTTGAAAAATCCCAGGCTCTTGATCCACACATTCTGAGACAGTTTGAGCTGTGCACTGTCAAAAAAGAAGCTTTTGCTCTGACACTGACCCAGATCTGTTATGTAGTCTTACAGATTTTCTAAACATTCTTTTTTTAATAAAAGTAAATCAAGATAAAAAATGTATTGAAGAGTTTCCTAGATAGCACCAGTGGAGTGTGAATGTGCTGGTTTTCTTTTTTGGCTGAAGAGGAAGAGAAGGTGGGAGCTTTCAGAGAACTGTTTCTCTGATCTTACTCTCAAGTCATGGTTTATGATAGGTGCTTTCATTTCTGTTGAGATACACTTACAGGCACTAAGCTACATTCTGCTACAGCGGGAGCTCAAGTGGGAAGTGAAGCTTTTCTGTGAGAAAGGGAGAGGTTAACTACATTTATATTGGGGGCAGTTCTTGCTTTGGAGAACAGTGGCAGGCTTTGTAGTTTAATCTTTTGGAGTAGTGCCCATTACCACCTTCTGACGTATGTTGTTGGGCTGAGAAGAATCAATGCGCAGTGGTGCATGAAAGCCCAATGTGCCAGTCGTAGCTATACATAATACCACTGTCTCACATGTAGGCAAGGCTGTTAATACTTAACACAGTATTGTACTGTCAGAAGGAAAATGTTGAATACTGGTACCTTCAATCATTTTGAATATTGTTACATATTCCTTTGAAAAATGCATTTTTAAAGGATTAAGTGTTGCCTGTGTAAAAGGCTCAAACTTATTGAGCATCACAGAGCAAAGTGCCACAGAAATAATGCTCCAGGATTCCTATGTGTCAGGGAATGGCCCTGGGACTCTGTCTATTTGACCAAATTAGGATTTTGGTCAAATTACATGTCTTGGGAGGTGATTGCTTTAATTTGCTTACCCCGGGCACCTGGGATAACTGGTAACTGGGAAATCAAAGGAGTCTGCCCTTTTGGAGATTGGTAACTTGCAGCTAATTCTCCATATGCATGAGAGGAACAACATTTTAAGTGTTCAAAGACTCAAAAGTATGTACATCCGTGGGAAGACATATGTATTGTTCTGTTGCTTAACAACCTTATGTAGCTAATGGTCTGAAGTGAAACAAATCAGTGGCGTACAGAAGTGTATTGAAATGTATCAAGACACAAAAAGTATTAAGGTAGTCCAGCTCCTAGGAAATATAACAAACAGAGCAGCGACCACCTACATCTACTGGCTTTCTTGCAGTAGGTTTAAATTATGATGTGCTCTCATGTCTTCTGAAAATGTCATGGCTCACATGGTAGTGATGTTTTTACCTGAAAACTAAATTTGTTCTGGGAAACAGCTTTAAATCTGCAACTCAAACAAGTTCCCTTATCTGAAAAGTCTCTTCTTTCCTAATCAAACTCATTAAAACACTATTATTTAGTATATGTCACAAGACCTTTAATACAAGTTCTGTATTACATTCAAATGAATAGGGCAATTTTTGGCCAGAAATAAATGGCTTTCTGTAGTCTTAAGCAACATACAAGTCCTTCTATGTAACCAAAGTACCCTTTTGGGGAGAGAGGGAAAAGGAAGTAGTGTTTCTTGATTCCTTGTTTAAAACCCTGCAATTTTTAACTTGCAGGCAAATAAAGCAAAATTAGGAATTTGGTGAATATGATCATGTAAGATACACTTCAAAGCAGCCAAATTGAGGCTGCTAGTCATATGCCAGCCTGCCTTTGAGCCTTTTTCGTGGTTCTGTTTTATCTTTCCTTCTTGCATGTAAAATGCTATCTTATTAAGACCTGGACTGAAAAAAATATCTATATTGCTCTTCTTTAGCAGGCTTCAACTACAGAAATACAAGTTGGGCCCATGAGACTGACACAATACCCAATTCAGGTAAGATGCTCCTTCAGGTTCTTGATACAGCCAATTCAGTGTTAATATTTAATAGTTATAGTTAAGTATCTTATTTTCATTTCACTTGTACAAGGACTGTGAGATGGGTAATTGGTGTTTTGCTGAATCTGATTGCTTGAGAAGAGATTTACAAGTAAATTAAGTTGGTAAACAATATGCTTAGATTTCCATTAATGTCCCATCATACCCATATGTCCTGTCACTAGGAGTATGTGTGTATGCGCATTAACAAGGGAAAGAGCTTCCTCTGTGCATATTAAAAACTATTCAGTTCTGATATGCCAAAGCGGAGAGCTTCATGGAGTTTAAGTACACATCCAGGTTTTCTGGGGTTTGCACAACAGGACAGAGAACTGTAACAGGGCAAAGAACTGTGGTTCTACAGATCCAAGAAATCATACGACCTCCAACAAAACAGGTTGAACTTCAACTTAAGGAGCAACAGCTGTCACCTATACCTGCTTCTTTTTCTGTAGGTTTTATTCCTATGACAGTAAACAGATGCCAAGTGTTATTTTTTTTTTAGCTTATAGCAGGTGTTGGAACTCTCAGATTATAGGAAATTAAAGAGTTTTAAGCTTTAACATTGTTCTAGTGATATGTAATTCATTTGAATTAACGTTGGAGTCACTTAATTCTATAAAATATGGAGACATTTAGTCACCATCACCTTTTCTGTGAAAAATCTATGTGTGTAAAAAATGCTATTTCTTGGGGAAACTAAATTGTATATATGCATCATAGAGCTTTACATTTTTATGACTCTATTAAGCATCTTAATTATGACTTGATCCAATGAAATGTTTGTTGATATTGTAACGAGATTGTGGAACAGTGGCTTCAGCAGTAGAACAGACTTTGGTTTTGCAAGGAATTTCAACACAGAAATGTAGAACTCTTCACAGAATAATATTCTTTAAACCATGATCATCTTGAGAAAGATGCTAAAGCAGTCCTTTAGCAACTACAAATACTCTCAACCCTTATGTCAGTGTATTGCGTTATAGAAATTGGATTTGCCAAAGTATCATCATATCAGTGTTAGCCGTTACAAGTGAAGATTTTTCATATAAGAAACAAAAGTGGTATTTTTTTTGTTTTTAAATCTGACATTCTTCTTGCTATCTTGCCAGATGGGGATGATTTTTTGTCCCTGCATAGCAGAAGTGAGAATCGGTGTAAAAATCCATGTTAAGTAAAGCAGAAATCATTCTTTAACTAAAATCATTAACTGAAGAATTTTCCACAAAGACGTTGCCATACGCTAACTTATTATGGTAAAGGTAAAACACTTCATGTAAACCCACCTCCTTTGTTTGTGGAACACACCATATTGCCTCAGATAACTTGGCAAGTGTTACACATATCCATACATTTAAAAAATGTGTGCTAATCTTTTATTCCATCGTAACAATGCAATTACATGTTTCTCTGTGCAGTGCAAACAGCTACTGAATATCACATTTTAAATGTCTGTTTGTGGGTGATTAATAATGTTTACAATTGTCTGAGAAGCAAGTTCAGTTTGTTAAAACAATTGCCACTGGGACTTTTCTATTTTTCTTAGTAAAGTTCATTTTATTCTGGTGTGTGTTTTATGCTATTATGGGACACCTGTGCCAACCTTGAAATGGCACACATTTTTTGTCTGAGAGGTGACCTTACTTGTGACCTTATGGCTGTGACCTGCCATAAACCTTTTAATAGATTCCTCACTGGACTTTATGACTGTATATGTTGGAGAAAAAATCTGCTTTGGTTTATACTGGATCATGACCCAGGTGCTTCTGGCCTTAAGAGGCAAGGGGGAGAGTCTAAAGTAAATGAACAAGCCCTAGCCATCCTAACATGCCACATATAGCTTGCACATCTGCCCCAGTTTTGCAACAAGGCTTGCAAATAGGAATGGTTGGATTCTGAGACCTTAGAAATGACCATGATAAAAGTACATGTAAATGTGCCCTCTCCAGAGGACAGAGGAGGTAGGTGGTTTTCATAAACATTTAGTGGTGTATCTTGTTGCAGAAGTGTTTATTAGGACTGATAAATGTTTGGGTGTGCACTTATTCAAATGCTTCATTTTCTCACCTTTTAGGATATTCGTTTGCCATAATATCTTTCACAGCATTGACATCAAACTCCATTTCTGGTCTGATGATTTTGAAATACCCTGATGAGCTGCAAATGAACCATATCGATGCACAGCATTTTATTGTTTCCTCATGCCAATTTTTGGACTAAAATTTTTGTAACTTAATTCAGGGATACTATGTATTTTCCACCTTAAAAGTCTCTTGCTGGGATATGATGATGTGAAAATAATTAAATAACTTCTTAAGTTGCTGTAATTTTCTGTTTTCTTTGAGTATCCTGCATGTCCTAAGCTGGTGTCCCTTATTTTATTTCAAGCTCTTTAGAGCAAATTTCTGTCCATTTTCTTTATTTGTACAATAAACTGGGAGCAAGATGTGCAATAGTTGTGTGAAGCAAGTACTTAGAAAGAGAGTAAAAAGTACATCACCAAAATTATGAAGGTTTCTCCATAGAGACAGTTCATGGTGCTCCTAAACCAGGGCAGCACTGATTTTTACAGCAACACTGGCAAATTATGCAACGAAAAATAACTACCTGCATTTTTTTTTTTGCCAAGGGACACAGATCAAATTCAAGCATTTCCTTGATCGTGTTGTTTATATGAATTGTTATACTTTTATCTTGACTTTGAGAAAGTATCTTAAACTATACTTCTAGTTAGGTTATATTTTGGTGATTAATAGTAAGCTTCATACAAATGCTAATGAGAAAGCATTGTAGTAAAACGTTAAAACAACATTTAACGTTAATATTCTCGGAAGAATTTGCACACTGATAATTGTGCGATAATTGTGTGATAAGTGAGAGATTGGGTGGTTTAATTAAGCTGCATTATTTTACAACTGGTAAATTATTGTATTTTGCAATCCTTTCTTTCCAAACTGGAAGTGCTGAGAGAAGGAAGATACAAAAAATAGGCACACCCCCATTTTTCTGAACCATATTGTTTCAAACAAAGGAACAAAATAAAACTAGTGGCAGCTGGAACCAAACAGAAGATTCTGTCTGAGTAGGCACTTCACCCAAGAATGGGCAGACAAAGTCTGCAGCTTGACCACATCGCTGCTTTCCATCACTTTGATGGCTGGAAAAAAAATCAAGCATTAGGTAGAATGACAACACTTACCTTGGATGTTGTGTGTCAGTAAACCAAATCTAGTTATTATTAGTTGCAATCAAAACTATTTCTAATAAATTGAAATTTCCTAAGTTGTTTCTTAATAATTATGGAAATTCTGAGCACATAATTTTCTTCCACTGTTTAATGAAACCTTGACTGGTTGTTATGTCACAGTAACACTGATTGATTTTTTAATTGTTTAGAATTCAACAATCCAGACAGCTCAGGATAAGAAGAAAGATATGCTCACCTTTTCTAACTTCTAGACTGATGGTGTTGAAATTCATGGGCTGACACCACAGCTGCACAAAGCAGCACAGATGAAAGGTTTTTGACTTCTCTTATGGGCATTTGGAGAAAAATTTTGCGAATTTTTCACAGACAAGTTGTTTCATTGAAGTTAGGGATGACTTTTATTTGTGAAATGAACAGGATTTTGCTTTATAAGTGATTACTCTCTAGCTGCTGCCTTTCAGTGCAATTTAAATAGCTGTGGATAAACTTTTGACTTTGTGAGCCCTTCTTTTTCACTATTTGCACTAAATTAGCCCTTTTTTTCATCTGACACACAGAGCAGCACTGTTAGTTACCTGTCGCTGTGGTAAATTTATGCAAATTGTAATGAGGAATGTCTACATGACTTGTGTTCCTTGCTGAATAAATTGTACTCTGATAATGTATGTATTATAGAAGTGGATAAAAAATTTATTCTCTCCTAAAAAGATTTTCTCTTACATGAGAAGCACAGAAACACAGCCCTTTTCAGTCTCTATTCTGCGTGTCAGTTAGCAAACAGGCTTCCTACAGCATCTCCTTGCTTTTCAGAATGGCATCTCAGTACACATCCTATCCAATTTTGCATGAGCAGTTCCTTAAGTGTTCAGCTGAAATTGTTGAAACTACATCATATATTCAGGGACAATTTGGGACAATTTATTGAGTTCAAAATTGTGATGTTTGATTTTCCCACACACACACCTAATCCTATCCAAAACTGCTCTTTTCAGTATTGAAATAATATTGGTTATGAATAAAACTGTGCTATGTTAATTGTTTGTCCCTTTTCAGGGAAAAGTGATGATTAGTTGCATTTCAGGCAGTTCCTTACAATCAAAAGTGTGCATAGCTTGGATGGCCTGATGGGAGTGACAATGATGTTTGAACACTCTGGGTGGTTACTGAATGAATTGGAACAGGAGGTAGGAAAGAATCATCGTCTAGCAAGCTAGTTTTGTCCTGAAAACCAGACCTACTCAATTAACTATTGATTATCTATTGATGACCTCTCTATCCATTAAGAAAGTTGTACTACTGCATCAGCTGCTTTACAAGCTGTGCTTCAACCTTCCCACTTTCAAAACAGACTCAATCTTTCATAGAGCGGAAGTGTTTGTTAAGATTTGCACCATGCAGAGGACTACTTTGTGTGTTTAATGTGGTGCTACTGTTTTGGATCCTTTGCAGGTTTTGCTCATCTTTGCAAAAGAAGACAACCAAAGCAATGGTTTCTGGTGGGCTTGTGACAGAGCTGGATACGGGTGCAATATTGCCTGGACTCCAGAGTCAGCACTTGAATGTTTTCTTGATAAGCACCAGGAAATAATTGTTATAGATCACAGGAACTCCAGATATTTTGATGCAGAAGATATCTGCAGGTAACTTAAATGACCTTATGCTTCTCTTGAGCTTCAGAATATATTGTACAAAACAAAACCTCTGAATTTTAAAACAAAAATAGTGAAAAAGAAAAATGAACACCCAAAATTACAAGAAAATGGAAGTTGGGGAACTGAGACTAGAAGGTTTGCATACATCTGTAAGAGAATAACAATATGACAACTACACTTTTGGCAAAGATGAATTGCAGAATTGTCTTTAGGTCATGGGCTTCAGAGCATAAGCCAGAGCTGTTGTGAAATTACTCCCTTCTATCTGTGTCTGTTTTTTTCCTGACTTACTGCTACAGCAAAGTCTGAAGCTGCAGCCTTCAAAGGAGCATGTTTACCCACTAGGTCAGGCACTGCCAGTTCTCTGCAGAACTTCACATCACTCCTCTGGTCCACATGATTCTATCTAAGCAGCATTTGTGCACTTTTAAGTGCTTAGTATTGGGATGCTTTGCTAAAATACAGTGTTTCAGCTAAAGAATACATTTTGCACCATACTGTACTTCTAGTCTACCATGACCTGAAATTTGCCATGTTTATGACAAGGGGCATTTTAATGCTCAAATATTCATGCTGATGTAAGTTTTTCTGAAAGACCAACATAAATAAAGACCATTTATTCAGGACAGTGTGATATGAGTGAAAAACTTACTTTTCACCTGTAAAAAGTTAATGGAGTGTTCTGGTAATTGGTTGTAATTTTTTTTTTTTTCAGTTTCCCAATTCTATGCAAGGTGCTAAATTCTATTTATTCAGCAATTAATAAATTATAGTCTGTCATAATTTGCTATACCCACTTTTCTTACTTGCGTACCTCAAAAGCACTTCTCACCCTCTAAAGAAAATTTTAAAATGTCTAGAAGGACAGTGGTAAATATGAGAAGTGGTAGAGATTCTTGTTTGAATGAGCTAGCGGGTTTTGAAAATGTGCTGGATTTCTCAACTCACACATTCAGGGCAGTCTGCCCCAAATAAGTTGAGTACACAGGGCAAACAAAGAGTGGGTTTGAAAAACTGCTGTTTGTGCTATGTGTTTTTGGAGCTCTTGCCTTCTGCACTGGATAGAGCAAAAGGAATCTAGCAGCAAAATGAAAATGGTTTGTCTAGGTGGGGATAGGTAGGTTTGGCAGTGCAATATCCTGTTTTCTAGCCTCAATGGTGTTTTTCAGTCATGGTTTCATTTATATTTTCAATAAAGATACTCAGAGTAACATTGAGAAAGCAGTGAGTGTAGCTGAGAAATTTTTGTTTCCTCAGGTCTATTCGTGCTGTAGAGCCATCAGAGCATACTGTAATACTTGCTGTGGTTCCACGCATGTAAGTATTACTGGTTTGTGAGAGATTTTGATTTTACTTTATAAGAATATTATTTGTAATAGTTATCTAATAACAGAAAGCATCTACTAACAAGTTTAACAGAGTAAGTTTAATAATTTTCACGTGAAATGGGATAGTGATGTTTTATGTTTTATTTGATAACTTTCCTTTCATGCACACTAGTATTATCCCTATCAGCTTCAGAATGGTTTGTATTCTAAGAAAATTAGAAAGATATATGTTAGTTTCTAAAAGAAAAAAAAAATCCAAACCAAAACCAGAAAGCTGTATATTACTTTCTAAAGGAAATAACTCAGTCAATTGTGTTTTTTAGGGAACGAGGTAATGGAGCAAAATTCAATCCTGTTTATGATATAATTACCAGAATGTTATCCTGAAATCCTTATTCAGTAATTCATACTCCACCTGTTCAGGGAGAGTTCTTACTGACTTAAATACATCTTCATCAAATACCTTCAGACACCCTGATTAGAACTCTACACTCTACTGAATCCATTGTCATTTTAATAATTTCCTAGATCAGTTAAAATATTAGGAAATAGAGTGACAAGAGAACTATTCCTGTCAAGATTAAAAAATAGACTAAATTTACCACTGAGCAAGATTTTACAACTTGCTTTACCTTTTTCTTAATAACTTTTTTTTGAGATTATTTCTAAGAGGATATCTCAGGATGTCTTTTATTCTCTTCCTTTTTGGAATCCCCTGACTGTGAAGAGACACAGGACTTCTGTAGAGGATCTGTCAGGTTTGCTGTAGGAATAACTATCAGGTTGTAGTAATAGCTGCAGATACCTATAAAAGAAGACTGTAGCATCAACTTCTGTAATAGTATGATTTTATGTATGTATTTTATGCAAAACTGTTCTCACTGAGTTTGTTATGTTTAGATAATTTGTCAAATTTATACCATCTAATTCTTTAATGTTGTGTGACCATACAATACACCGGTCGTGTTTAATGTCTGTACTGATGATCTGGATGAGGGGATTGAATGCGCCCTCAGTCATTCTGCAGATGACACAGAATTGAGTGGAAGTGTTGATCTGCTGGAGAGTAGGAAGGGTCCACAGAGGGATCTGGACAGGCTGGATTGATGGACTGAGGCCAGTGGTATGAGGTTCAACAAGGCCAAGTGCTGGGTCCTGCCCTTGGGTCACAACAGCACCACAGGCAGGGGGAGGAGTGGCTGGAAAGTGTACCAGCAGAAAAGGACACCCCCATGGGTGCTGGTTAAACAGCAGCTGAACATGAGCCAGCATTGCCCAGGTGGCCAAGAAAGCCAATGGTATCCTGGCCTGTATCAGAAATAGCACAGTCAGCAGGACCAGAGAAGTGGTCCTCCCCTGCACTTGGCACTGGTGAGGCCACATCTCAAATCCTGTGTCCAGCTCTGAGCCCCTCAATTCAAGAAGGACATTGAGGTGCTGGAGTGAGTCCAGAGAAGAGCAGAGCTGGGGAAGGGGCTGGAGCATGTGTCATATGAGGAGTGGCTGAAGGAGCTGGGGGTGTTTAGTCTGGAGAAAAGGAGACTTGGAGCGGGGACCTTATTGCTCCCTACAGCCACCTGAAAGGAGGTTGTAGCGGGGTGAGGCTCAGTCTTTTGTCTCAAATAGTACGGGATCTGACAAGAGGAAATAGCCTCAAGTTGTGCCAAGGGAGGTTTAGATTGGATATTATGAAAAATTTCTTCACTGAAAGGATTGTAAAGAATTGGATCAGGCTGCCCAGAAATCACCAGCCCTGGAGATACTTAGAGGACATGTAGATGTGGTACTTGGGACATGGTTTAGTGGTGAACTTGGCAGTGCAGGGTTAAAGGTTGGACTTGATGATCTTAACAGTTTTTTCCAACCTGAATGATTCTATGATTCTGTGATTTTGTTTCACAGATCTGCTGACCAAGAAGAGACTTCTGTTCTTCCCCTTCTTGATGCAGGCTTTGATAGGGTAAGTATAATTTGCCCATGTAATATAGAAACCATATAGTAACTTCATAAATTACAGACACTTCTACTTCCTCAAACTGAAAACTATACATCCTCTTCTGTCAAAAATTTATTGATAAGAAACCTGTGACAGTTGATTTGGTATTCTTTTCTTTTCAACAGTGTATTCCAGAAGCATGTGAAATAAGAGACTTTGTGATGTAGCTAATCCTTTCAGAATAGCAAGAGTACTGAAATTAATTTCTTGTGGTCTGACTGGGCAGTGAGTGGGTTTTGTTTATGACTGCATTAAAAAACAATGATGGGAGACTGATGAACATGTGCTGCATATTGCAGCATGCTGACTAGTCACCCCAACATCTCTGCATGTCTCAGACTGCTGGGATTCCTCTTCCAGTGGGACTACAAACCTGGTCCAGCTCCTGATGTGAAGAAGAATTTATTTTTTTTCCCATGAGGTCTGTTGTCTTGGTTTGCACTAGTTCTTCTCAGGACAGAGTTAGAAGCTCTCCTGTACAGGCAGCAGAAGTAAAGATAACTATTCATACTGTTTCTCAAAACATCTTTGTAGGAGAGAGCAGAAAAGCAGGAGTTCTCAGCTCTGAATATCTAGGTTTCTTACCCTCTTCTAATCTTTGTGTGAATGGCTTTGGATGGGCATGAATGTTATGTTGCTATTTTATAAATCAGCGGTATTATTTAAGTTCATAAGGAGTTATGTACTTAGGCAACAGAAGTGCATCAGTGGACACTGTAGTTAGAGAGAATTAACTATATATTGTCCTAAATATACATGTAGTTAGGACAATGAATTGTAGTAAGGAATATCAGAGAAGGAGTGGAATTAACTCAGGTAGAATCTCGTGCTCAGATGCTCAGATATCCAGTATCTGAGCTAACTCACATTCAGCCCAAGTTTGTTTACATAGCAGAACACGCACCAGAATTACCATTTTCAGATCATCTCAAAATAAAAAGAGGTACTAAGTCTTGCGTCTCCTGCCAGGGTATTGTGGGGGCAATTGATTTGAAGGCCAAAGCCTTTCTAAAGCACATAGACACTCTGAAAATTGGAAAAGGTGAATCTAAGAGAAAGGTCAGCTCAAGAATGCCAGTACTTTCTAGTGATCTCTTTCTCTCAAAAAAAAAAAAATAAAAAAAATAAAAGCTTTAATAGTTTTCAAAGAAAACTTCATTACTTCTCAGTTCTAGTGTTTCATTTTAAAATTATGCAGGGCAATGTTTCATGAGCTAGATTATAACTGTAGGTGTAGCACTGAGTAAAAACAGAGGAGATACTCTGCAGCACTGAGACACATTCCAGTGGCACACTGTCTGCCTAGGAAAATAAAATCTTTTTGTACCTGACAGGTGCTCTAATCATTCCCTCTTGCTGTCCCAAATTTATCAGAGAACTTGTGTAATATAATAATTCCCTATTGGAATTACTTTCAAGACTTTAAAACACATCTGATGTCAAACATTCCATTTTTGCAGTAGTATAGACATAGGAACTATTTCTGCTTGGATAGACAGGGATCAGAAAGGACTAAATCCATTAACACATGAAACTGCCCCACACAAAGATTTAAAAATACCTTTCTTCAAGAGAGATGGTATTTGCAGGGAATCTCTTCCTCTGGAGCAAAAAAGAAATTTATTTTTGGAAAATCATACCCGTTTAAATAATATTTTTTTCTTGTTTACTTATTTCTGCTTTTTCTTCCTCCTTCTCAAGAAAGTCTATTTTATTGCATCTTCTGATTTTCCCCCATATAATTAACCGCTTTTGCGTTTGTGTATTAATGCTGTTGTTAGTCCAGTATATTAATTATGCTGATTTTTTTTTCCTCTCAACCTCATAAATCTAACAGTGGTGGCCTACTTAGGATGGACTAATTTGAATAAGTGATTTAGCTTCCTGACTGATTTTTAGCTATGATTTAAATCAGCAAACAGGGGATCTGAATGTTTGCAATTATTGAATTACAGTCTTGTCTTGTATTTTGAACTTTTTTTCCTAAATAAATGTTGATTCTCATTGACCAGATACTATTAAAACTCTCTGGATTGGAATAAAAGAAGTCTTTAATGTTAAACCTAGTACCAATTGCTAAGCAGGAAGAATAATGCACTCCTACTAGCTAATGATTCCAGTGGCTTGTGTGAAGTTCTGTATAGAGCAACAATGGAATCCAATTATAATGAAGTAAAAAATAATTTAAGGGTATATGTTAGTTAAATGAAAATATACTGTATAAATATGAAACTTTTTAAAAATAAACTGTTGCTGTCTGCCTGTAATATTTGAGAGTTAATAGATCTTCCTTTTCTTGTGTCATATTAGGGGCAGAGATAAAAAAAAGGAAATGTTTCCTGCTATTTTCAGGTCCCAATTGATTTCTTTGCTTTGAGTCAGCCAGCGAATGAATGGCATCAGCACTGTAAACTTAAATAAACTGATTCTGTACATCTGCAGAAGACTATACAACACTTAAGAGCAGGTTTAGCACTTCAGTAAGCTGCAGTTCTTGGTTCTTAGCCAAAGATTTGTGCCAAGAGTTTTGTCAGTAAACAGCAGTGGTTTAATTTTGTCAGTAAACTGCACTGCTTTAAAAAGCTGTTTATAAAGAGACTTAATATATTCTAGTAAGTCTAGTTTATAAAATAAAATTGCCATCAATTATAAATTTTATATTATTGATAGATTTGTTCTTATATTGTTTTAAATTTAGCACAAAATTGAATATTTAAAAGAGCACCCTAAAACTGAAAATCTAAATCTACAGTGCTATAGAAGAGAAGTTTGTTTGCAGACAGTTTGTTATGCAAAAACACAATGCTATTTGTACCTTTGCTTCTGCCAACTTGATACTGTGTGTTTTGTTTTCCCTTAGTGTGTGAAGTGAGAGTTACAGAAATACGTTAAGATCTTTGCATTAAGGAGTGAAACAGACCCATGCTGACAGTTGTTTTTAATTTTATTTTTTTACGTTTTGCTTAAAACTTGGAATTAAGCCATTGGTCCCCACAGTTTTTATACAGGAGAGAAGCACAGATTTCTTAAAAGCTATCTTTTGTTCCTTGGAGGTTTGCATGCTACCTCTTGACTCTGCATGCAGCTGTGCCATGAGAACTAGTGACAACACAGGGTATTTCATGTGGTAACTAAAGTCAGTGTACGTGATCATCAATAAACTTTATTTTAAGTCAAAGAATCTACTTCTTTTGTAGCAACGTAAAAATTCTCATTTCAGCAGGATCAAGCACAAGACCTTTTAGATTACTACCTGTGCCTGACAAAGATAGGACAAGATCTCTCCTGTCTGGAGTAAAAGTTTGTTCACTGTTGTTAGCACGCTCCTTACATTACACGCTTTTCTGCACTTCTGAATTCACATTGACAGCTCAGTGAGATTACTTGTGAATCAAAGTCACTTCTGAGCTTTAGCTACAATATTTGCTTAGAAAAAAAAGCCAAATAATTTTTTTTTCTCTTTATTTTTTAGCATGAATGTTTTATGTCTCTAAGGTTTTCCATTTCCAGTCTGAATTAAGGATAGATGTTCCAAATGAAACATCAAGGCAATACTGGTTTTGTGTAAGACTGTTTTGGGGTTTTTTTTAGATTTTCTTTTTCTAACTGGGTTGCTAGAACCAAATGGAAAAATCCACAGTTGAGGTTTTAGCGTATTTTTATACTTGTTTTGTACTTAGATAGCCATGTTGTCTTAAAAACTAGGAACTCATTCCTGAGGAACAGATGATTATTCAACACAAAAGGTACAACAAAAGCTTATTTCTACAGAATCACAAGATGGTTGAGGTTGGAAGGGTCCTTGGGGGGTCATCTTACCCAATCTCCCTACTGAAGTAGAGACACCTGAGGTAGGTTGCCCAGGACCATGCCAAACAGCTTTTGAAGATCTCCAAATCTCCCTGGGCAACCTATGCCAGTGCTTGGTCACCCTCACAGTAAAAAAAAAAGTGTTGCCTGATATTCAGAGGTAATCTCATCTGCTTCTGTTTGTGCCTGTTGCCTCTGGTCCTGTCACTGGGCACCACTGGAAAGAGGCTGGCTCTGTCCTCTTACAATCACTCTTCAGACATTTATGTACCTTGATGAGTTCCCCAGTTCAGCCTTCTGTTCTCCAGGCTGAACAGTCCCATCCAGGCTGAACAGTCCCAGCTCTCTCAGCCTTTCCCCAGAGAAGAGGTGCTTAATCACCCTTGTGGCCCTTTGCTGGCCTCACACCAGCTCTCTTTATAAGGTCAGAGTTTTAAATGCAGGAACAGAAATAACAGTTTAAAACCATTCCAATCTATTTCATGCACTCTTGATTTGTTTTCCAGCAATTCATGGAGAACAGCAGCGTAACTGCTTGTTACAATGAACTGGTTCAAATAGAACATGGGGAAGTGCGATCTCAGTTCAAATTACGGTATGTAGAAGTGTAAGAAACTGCAAACATCAACCTCTTGATCTAAGCAACTATATCAGGTTGCTTCCTGTTTCTTCCCAGCTATGCATATGTGTGTTTTGCATGTGCATGTTAACTAATATACTTTTGTATTTTCTCCTTCTGTTATTTTGTAAAGGACAAACTTAAGTGTCTTAGTAACTGGTAGCCTGAGAAAGCTTGGTCAGAAAACTGTGAATTTACATGATGGTAGAACTTCACAAAGTCATTCTTGATCTTGTGTGTCTAAGATTTTATATTTAATAGCTTGAGCTGAATGCAATCTTGATTATTTTCTTGCTTGGGCAAGACTTGGTGGGTCAGGAGCACAGTTTTTTAATCATAATGAGAAAATAAATTACTTTCATTCTCTTATCACTTTTTCCTACATGTGATTAATTTTATATTTAATATAGTTGCTTATGAATGCATGTAGATACTTTTGCAATGCAAGTACATGAAAGAAAAAGCCCTTGAAGTTGAGTGTAATGCAGAGCAGGGGTCATTCTCTGTGTCTTAAATTCCAGTAACAGAAAATACTACCATTTTTCCACAGGTTTCAGTGGCTCTGTTTAAGAAATAGATTTTTGAAGATTTTCTTTGCAAACTGATCCCTAAGTGACTTCATATTTTCAAGTGATTGTGTGTTCGTGCATGCAGAATGCAATTATAATAAAATTTCCAGGGAAAAAATCTAATCTGGGCTTACACCATTTTAACAGTTGTTTTCCAAAACTCAGCAGGAGAATAAAGGAGCTATGACATTTTAGAAGTTAAATTTTAGCAGTTAATTATTAGTTGTGGTGGTCCTGACTTGGTTCGTTGTTAGTTGCAAATGCAAGATTAAATAACCATCTTCTGAATGAAGTCAGCGTAGATCAGAAACATCAATTTTATATGGAAAGATTAAGCTGTCATTTAAACACACAACACTTGTATTTCACATTTTATTTCAAGAACAAGATCCAAATACATTTTGTGCATCTCTACATGAGTAGTATCAAATACGAATGCAAATAATTAGAACTCCAAGCCAGGGAGCATGATTCATATTGGCTATCATATTTTTCCATAAGTTCATTTACAGCCATTAAAGTTCATTAAAATTGGAAGGAAACAATGTGAGTCCCCAATGGCATTTCATCTACTGACAGTTCTTTCATCCATATTGTTTATGGAAACAGCAGCAATTCTGCTTGCTCTTGCTCTTTTGTATGGAGTTACATAAACTGTGAGCCTACTTCATTTTAATTTATGTAAATAATATTATATAAAATTCATCCTGTGTTATCATGTCTTTTGTATATTGATAATAAACATTATATATATTTTTGTGGATTTATATGTATCCACATCACCTCTGAACATGACTCTTCTGGGAACCTTTGGCAGCACTGTAAAATACTATGGAAAGAAAAGGTGGTATCTTTGGGTTTGCTACTGCCACTACCAGATGCAGTCCCAGAATAATTAAGTAAAGAGTTTAACAGATGTAGGCCCAATATAGCTAACCCAATATAGGTCTAGCTAAGCAGCTAAACCTTGTCATCTAACAAGCACAAGTAATACAAGCAACTTTTGTACTAAAATCGGGGGGTATAAGGTAGCATTTTAAAAGGTAAACTTTCTGAAAAGCTGTATTTGTAACCTGGAAAAGCTGATATCTCATCCCTACCTCTGCCTTATTTGGCAGGTGCCATTAAAAACTAAACAGAACTGGTATTTGGAAATGCTATTTAGTCACCTTTTTTTTTTTCATTCGTGGTTTAATTAAGTGGGTAAAAATATGTTGTACTGTATGTCTGTCCCACTTGTTGCTGGTCTGTAGGTCTTCTCTACAGTGAGAGGGAAGAGAATGCAGAAGTTAGTCTATGGAATTAAACCTGGGATATTCCAAGTGTTCAGACACAAGAGAAACATGGTGAAAGAGTAGAACCAGCCCAAGAAAATAGATACGGTCGTGTCAGTAGTCAGAAATGTCTTTCCTTCCTAACAGGGACTCTGCTTCTCCGCATTGTTGCTTCTGGTTTGAAAATTGGTTGGACATCTGTGTGTCAATCAAAGAGGATATGGGCTTGTAATTTTGCTGGCTTGACTGCCAGATCAAATGAAAACACTAAGGCTTGAATAGTGAAAACATACCTGTATGTTTTCATACAGAAAGTTTACATTTGTAATGACATTTGTTTGCAGCTGTCACTGAGATAAATCTGTCACTGAGATAAATCAGTTACTTCACACAGCACAAAATCACACTTGGGAACCAGCTTGGATTGCTAGAAAATCATTTGTAAAAGCTCCTTTAATTATATGAATTGAAATACTGCTGTCATCTTCTGGATATCACTTTTTGTCTAGAAATCTTCATCAGTGTGGCTACATGGCAGTCTTTCTGTGTACACCTCTTCATGCATTCTATTTGGGTTAGAGTTAATTCCATGATAAGCGGAAGTAGAAACATCCTGTATTTCTTAGTTCTCTAGTCACTGGTACTAACTCAAACTCTACTATGCAGTCTTGGAGCAAGATGTTTCTTTTAAGTAATAACTGTATATAAGAATGTTCATGCATTTTTGCTCCCTGCAGTGAGAGGCATATAAAAGGTAATTAGTTTGTCTTTAGTCCAAATCAAAGATGAAATACTGACATCTATCAAAGCAACTATGCCAGGTTGTTTCTTTTAGTATGCACTTTCCCTGCCTATGGCAGCGGGGTTGGAAAGAGATCTTTTTTCAGGTCCCTTTCAATCCAAACCATCCTGTGATTCTATAAGATATACTTTTTTTCCTTAGCATTACGAGCCTATATTAATGTTAAGGCCATTTGTGTAAATCATAATTTAAGCAACTTAAATTTTGTAGCAAATAGATTGTTTTCATGCATTAGTTCAAGGATAGCCCTGAAAAAAAATGGGTAATAAAGATCATTTTGGCCCTTAAAAATCAGGATGTATGGAAATCAAGTCATTGCATTATTATTTGAGAGCAGGAAAATTGACATTTTTTGGACTAGAACTTTGAGATGGCTTAGATTGTTTCCTTTAACTATGTTGTATTACAACTTCTTTGACAGTGCCAATCTATTTGCTTATTGAAAACTTTGTATATATCTGCTATGATGATTTTTGTGTTCCCAATCTTTAATGATCACATAACTTTCTGATGTAACAGTAGCGTGTTAGTTTTACTGCTAATTGTTGGTTTCTGCTGTTCAAAGCATGTATGTAGATAAAAATACACTATTAAGATGCTGCAGTGCCTATAAGCACTTTTACAATGTGATCTGCAGTAAAAGCATGTTAACAAGGCTGTCTGAGGCTGGATTTCTGAAAAAAGTCATACTGAAGATAGTGACACGGTTTAGTCAAAACAACTGCAACTTTGTGATTCATCTACCGATAAGTACAATTTCATAACGTATTTATAGTGAACAAAATGTTCTAACAATAAAACTAATGTGCTAATCCTTTGCTAATTTCAGAGCTTGTAATGCAGTGTTCACAGCATTAGACCATTGTCAGGAAGCTGTAGAAATAACCAGCGAAGATCATGTCATTCAGGTAGGGCGGGAAACTTTTAACTATTTTATAGAATTGGAAAAGAAGAACTCCAAAGAGATCTTTGCACAGTAGTTCCTGTTCTGTTTCAGTATTTTAGTTTTGTTGCCCGTTAGAAAACCTTGTGGAATTAAGTGCCTAATTTTTGGATGATGCACACTGACGCCTGCTGAATAAGACTTTTCCTTCAGTAACTGTATTTAGATTATAATTTTCAGTAAAGTAATGTTGTCTATGGTAAAACCTGTATTATTCTCTTTCTGTACTTTCTGATAGGAGGTTACATATCGCTTGCTGTGTTCAGCTTCTTACTTGAATAAAATGTTTCACCATCACATAGTATTTTTATATGAGAAACACCTAATTGTAGGGATGTGTGGTTGTGGTTTTAGCCATATAACTTGTCACACTTTGATAGTTAAACGTGAGTAATTATCCTTTAAGTACATTTCTTTAGATACTGACATAAGGTACTTTTGTCTTGGCAGTATGTTAACCCAGCCTTTGAACAGATGATGGGATACTGCAAGGGAGAGCTTATTGGCAAGGAACTTACTGAACTGCCTAAAAGCGATAAAAACTGCGCAGATCTTTTAGACAACATAAACACATTCATTAAAAAAGGAAAGGTAAGCAAATAAAACAATCTCATTGCTATAGATTCTGCTTTATTTTTTATTTATATATTTATATATTCTGCATTGTTTTTTATCACTCTAGGTTTAAGAACACAAGGTGTGTTCTTCATGAGTGTACATATAAGACCACAATTCTGCTCCTTAGATGTCTAAGGAGCACAACAGCCCATGTCACAGACAAGTGACTACAGATTTCATTAGCTTTGCTTTTAGGATCTGACTGAACTCCTATTGATCTGTTGGCTTAAGATCAGTATCAGAATGTTTTCTCTGTTTCTATTTTGCTTATAGCCCATGGAGTTTTTGTTAGTTGGAATGTAACAGTTTGTCCCTCAGTCAGTCTCTCAGGTGGCTGAATCATCCAACCAAAGGTTTAACTGCTCTGTTAAACTGCAGAGCCTTCACTGACTGCATACTTGAAGCACCAAAAAGTATTGGCACTCAGTGGGGTTTGTTTTTCTAACTAAAGTTAGAATTCTATCTGCAGAGCCCTGTGAACTCCTGTTGTTGTGGTGATGGGCCTGGCAATATGTTCCCCTAATCCAAGCAACAGTCTCTTATCCCATCTCCCACAGGTTGCAGAAGTACCTTTCCCTGTCTCACATTCTGCTTCAAGAACTTTGGGGAGTTCTTGAACCTTTGAATCACTTCCAGCAATGATCTGAACTGGAGTCACTGTCTGGAGTTGTTTGCAGTTGACCTGCAGGCCACTCCTGCTGTGCTCCTCCTCATTTATATGGGCTGCCCAGCAGCTCACACTGCCTACTCAAAGGTATCTTCCACCCATTTTCCATTTTAATACTACTCTGCTGCCATGTAGTTCTCTCCTTAAAAATATTTCTTCTCTGAGGTTAGTTGAAGGACATCTTTAGGTTAAGGACTTTTGAAATTTAGCATACATATTTCTTGGCAACCGACAACTTCAAAGCTGAATGGTGCTCAGTACAGTTTGCTTCTGCTGGTCGTAAGGGAGGTACCGTCTGGATGTGTTGCAACCACTGCTCTTACGGTAGTACCTAGCAAGAATGTTTGTAACCCCTCTAAGTAGATGATTCCTGAAGTTCTTTGTAAAAGTTGCATGCACTCTCATAAGAGAAACATAGTTACCCTGTCCTTATGTTAGCAAATGACTGTTAAAGGTACTATTCTCTAGTAATAATTTTTATACTATTTTAGAAAAGACAACCATGAAATAAAATGTAACTATTTACTATGTAAGGATTATGCAATAATAAATGAAGATTTGACTGCAAGCTATATATTCTTAGATGCTGTCTCTGTTGTGTGTGTTTCCTTAGGAATGGCAAGGAGTTTACTACGCAAGAAGAAAATCAGGAGACAGTATCCAGCAGCATGTGAAGATAACACCTGTGATAGGTCAAGGAGGGTAACTAACTTGTCCAGAACATATCTGCTTTCTGGTTTTTAGGGCCTTCTTTCTGCTTTCTGAATCTGTAAGTTTGGCATGAACCTCCATGTATTTAGCAGCTGGGCAATCCCCTTGTCTGTGTGTGTGCTTGCACATGCTCCCACCTTTGCAATGTAGAATCGGCACATTGCCAAATTCAGCTCCCAGATGTGCAGGAGAATTCCTGAAGGAGCAAAAAGATCAGGTGTCCTGGAACAAAAACATCACTGTAATGCTGAAGAAGTGCTGGTCACCCAGTCATCTCGCTGGTGTTGGGTTTGGTATCTGGTTTCCTGAGGGCATGGAGATCTCTGCTATAGAAAATAGCAGTGTATCACTTCACTTCTCTCTTTACCATTTGATATGGTAACAAGTGATTATTTCTGTTGCTAGGAAAATAAGACACTTTGTGTCCCTCAAAAGGCTGCATTGTACCAACGAAAACAACAAACAGGTATTGTATTTCTTTCATGTGATAATTTTCATAGCTTTTAGTAAAATAATATATTTTGGCTTATCAATTTTTGCAAGCAGATGTAATCTATATTTACAATGAGATTCTCATTGATTGTTGGAGCAAGCAAGAAAACTTCAGCAAGGCTTGCACATATGTTGTTCTTAAATAAAGTGTAGCCTTCATGCAGCACCTGAGACTTCACACACTCATTAGAACAAGTGTTCTGGAGGGGTGTCATTCAAGCCATAACCCAAGTAAACCAGCAGCAGCAGCTGACCCAGGTCTCTGCAATCCAGGCACACATCCACACCAGCTGGTCCTGCAACAAGCTGGTCGTATGGGGAGCTGTTTGCTGTAATCTGCTCCTGGTGTCCACCCACTGACAATGTCTGAGGCAAATGATCATATCACATGCTTTGCCCCAAAAATACTCTAGTACGTGCCCTGTAAAGAAGTCTGAAATTCTGTGAGCAAAGAGTGAAATCTGTCTTTAGCTTGTGGTCTGTAAGGGTGAAATAGGAAGTGGCTGGCAACATTTTAGACCAAGGATGTGCTAGGGAAACATGATATGTTTCCATATTGTTTCTGGAAGGGGTTATGTATCTTATTTAGACTTTTATGTGCTTTTACACCTCATATAGGTAAAGACACTTATGCAGAAAAAGTATTTAGAAAGTCACAAGTATGTCTAGTTGTCCCTTCTTTAGAAGAACAATACTGAATATATTAACACATTATTGGAATACCGCTGCTACTGGAAGAATTTCATAGGTGGTAGTCTGTAAAATTTACCCACTGAAACTATCCTCCTTGCATAAGTTTTGTGGAGGCAGGTAGTCAAGGAAGAAAACTGCATAACTTTTGGAAGAACTTTGAAGGTTTATCACTGAAAAGTAAGACTCATAATACTGTAAACTGACCTCATCTTTGAATTAACCATGGTTTTTAGTATTAGCAGCAAAGTAGTTACAGTCACAGTATTTTTTAAAATCTCAGGCTAGAGTGCAACTGAGTTTTGTAACAGAAGCAGCGATAAAGTTATGTATTCTAATGTATTCTCTTTAATTCATTGTTTAAAGCTCTTCATTGTTTTTTCATTTATAGTTGCTTTGATTTGAAAGTGAGATACAATTAGATCTTTTTTTCTTTAAAAAAACACAGCTGAAAGACTGGTACAGAGAAGTGTACATATGATACTGTACTCTTTTTGCAAGATTATGAGTATAACACAATTACAAATTTGCAGCCTTTTGTAAAAAACAGCAGTAGGCGTATAGAAAAATTCCTTTTCTGGTTTTCTTTGCCCAGTTCATTGGAATATGGAAAAAAGTCCTTTTCTGGTTTTCTTTGCCCAGTTTATTGGACTGCCTAAGCCAGTAAGAATCACAGATTAATTTATCTTGAAAGGGACCTTAACGATCACCTAGTTCCAAGCCCCTTGCCACAGGGGACACCTTCCACTAGACCAAGTTGGTCAAAGCCCCATCCAACCTAACCTTGAACACTTCCAGGGATGGGGCATTTACAACCTCCCTGGGCAACCTGTGCCAGTGCCTCATCACTCTGACAGTAAAAAATTTCTTCCTGATACCTGATCTAAACCTGCCATCTTTCTGTTTGAAGCTGTCCCTCCTTGTCCTATCACTAGACACCCTTGAAAAGCCCCTCTCCAGTTCTCTTGCAGGCCCCTTTAGGTACTGAAAGGTCTCCCCGAAGCCACTTCTTCTCCAGGCTGAATAAACCCAGCTCTCTCATCTTTTCCACATGGGAGAGGTGCTGCAGCCCTCTGGTGACCTCTGTGCCCTCCTCTGGCCCTCCTCCAACAGGTTCATGTCTTTCTTATGCTGGGGCCCATCCAGCGTGTCAACCACCCCACAAAGCTTGGTGTCCTGATGGTGCAGGACACCTGATCCCACTGTCCATGTCCCTGACAAAGATGTTAAATAATACTGGTCCTAATACAGACCCTTGAGGGGCACCACTCCTCACTCCTCTCCATATGGACACTGAGCCATTGACCACAACTCTTTCAGTGGGACCAGTCAGTCAATTCCTTATCCACTGAGTGGTCCACTTATCAAATCCAGGTCTCTCTATTTTAGAGTCAAGGATGTGCAAGGAAGTATTATGCTTTGCATAAGCCCAGTTAGACGACATCCCCTCATCCACCAATGCCGTAACCCTATTGTAGGAAACCACCAATTCTGTCAGGTATGATTTGTCCTTAATGAAGCTGTGCTGGCTGTCACCATCACCTCCTTATTTTCCTTCTGCCTTAGCATAGTTTCCAGGAAGATCCGCTCCATGACTTACAGGGCACAGAGATGAGACTGATTGGCCTGTAATTCCCCAGGTCTTCTTTTTTTTTTTTTTATATTTAGAAATAAGGGTTTAAGTTTCCCCCTTTCCAGTCACTAGGAACTTCACTGGGCTGCCATGACATCTCCAATATAATGGACAGTGACTTAGCCACTTCTTCCACCAACTCCCTCAGGACCCATGGATGCCCATAAGGTCCTGTGCACTTATGCACCTTCAGGTTCCTTAAATGTTCTCAAACCTGTTCTCCTACAGTGGTTAGTTTTTCATTCTCCCCGTCCCTGCCTCTACCTCTTGTGACTTGGGCAGTGTGGCTGGAGCACTTGCCAGTGAAGACCAAAGCAAAAATATCACTGAGTACCTCAGCTTCTCCACATCCTGGGTAACCAGGTATCCTGTTGCCTTCCAAAAAGGGCTCACATTTTCCCTAGTCTTTCTTCTATTCACCAACGTACCTATAACAGCTTTTCTTGTTGCTCTTGACATCCCTGGCCAGATTTAATTCTATCAGGGTTTCAGCTTTCCTAACCTGATCCCTGGCTGCTCAGACACTTTCTGAATTCTTCCCAGGCTACCTGTCCTTGCTTCCACCTTCAGTAGGCTTCTTTCTTGTCTTTGAGTTTATCATGAGTATTTTGTTCATCCATATAGGCCTCCTGGCATTTCTGCCTGACTTTTCTTTGTTGGGATGCATCACTCTTGAGCTTGGAAGAGATGATCTCTGAATATTAACCAGCTTTCTTGGGCCTCTCTTCCTTCCATGGCTTTATCCCATGGAACTCTTCCAAGCAGAGGCCAAAGTCTGCTCTCCCAAAGTCCAGGGCAGTGAGCTTGCTGTGTGCCCTCCTCACTGTCCTGACCTTGAACTTCTCCGTTTCATGGTTGCTGACGCCCAGGTTGTCCTTGAACTTCCCCTGCCCTATCAGCCCCTCCTTGTTGATGAGAACAAGGGAACTTATGAAACAAATTTTATCTGACAACTTGTGTCCAAGGTGACATTTATATTCTCTGTACTGGTGGCACTGATGGAAAGCACCACCCTTCATGTCTTTTTAGTATTCATTCATAAGCAGTTACTGGTGAATTGAGCACAAATTTGATAGTCTGGGGAGCTTTACACATTTGGTAATCCCAGGGAATACGGCCTTCGAAAGGTTCTCCACAGATATAGAGGTCTGCCACAAAGGCTAAAGACCACAGCCTAACAGAAAGCATGGTGTGTGGAAATGTAAGGTCTCTTGGGGAAAAAACAAGGTACATCCAACACAGCTATGTAATTATTCTGTTTCATTTCTGTGGTTGAAATACCTCCTGCCTGTAGGAGATACTGGACACTGCAGTATTCCTAAAATCCATGCCTGAATACTTTGCAGCAGTAGAACATTTCTTTACCCTAAAAAAATTAGGTTCTTTTTCAAGCCACAGATAAATCTTTATGGCAGGATAAAAGGAAATCAAACAAACTATTTATTTAGTTACAGAGCAGTAAAAACTGTCATGATTCAAATTTTGATGCAAATGCATTGACATAATTTTAAATGGCTGGATTTCAGCATTCAGACAATGTATGTTGACTTCGAAACATCCTTACATATTATGCATTGTTTCACCTTAAACAAAAGTAGATATTTGCCATTACCGACAGCTTTTGTAAGGGATATCGTAGTATTATTAGGGATCACTGTGCAGAAACTTTCATGTATTTCTGTGCCAGATTTATAACATACAAAAATTTAGCATGCTAGATTTATGCATAGAAAAAATTTATGTGAGAGTATTAAGCATTCTTACAGTGAAGATTTATGAATAGAGATTGACTTTCATGTGACTATTTCCATGTGCTGAAGCCTAGGTAATTATTAATGCTGCTGTTGTCAATTTGAGACCTGGCAGGATTGAGTCCAGTGTTTGCACATTCATAAATTTAAAACAGAGGTGTTGTTTCTCCTCTTAAGAACATATTGACCCAAGATTAACTGTGTGACTGTCTTCATAACTTACCTTACATGGCTCTTTCAGGACATGCCTGCAGAAGGGGAAGAGAAGTATTCAGAACAGAAAAGTGGGTTTATTTTTTTAGGAGAGCACTTGGAGGACTGTGCCAATGTTTCTGCCAGCTGTGCAGTAGACAGAGATATATATCCATTGGCTCTGAGAGAAGCTCCAGGTTGGGACCAGAACAAGCAGTTCAGATGCATTGTGTCACTGCACCATATCTGACGAGATTCCTTAATCTTACTCTGTATGGATCATTTCTCTTTGAGTTTTTGCCAGGTTACAAGAGAAGTGTTTAAAATTTATTTTTGGAGGAAGAGTCACTTCTTATGTTCCCTTGAATAAAATTTATATGGAACATGAGCACAGGATTTCCCTCTCCTCTTTCTTTTTTTCTTCGTTACAGAAAACCATATCTGAATTTTGTGGGATTTTTCCTTTCCATTTTCTTCTCTATCCCTTTCACCCTCTTTACCTGCTCCCCTCCACTGCAAAGAGGAAAAAAAGATAGTGTCTGCAAGAATGACAGTAAAGAGAATGTGTATCAGAGTATGTGTATACAGAGAGTATGTCTATCTTCTCTAGTGACTGAAATAAAAACTGTAATGCATTATTTTTAGTCCTCAGTGTCTCTGCTAGCTCTAATGAAAGATGTAATGTGCTAATTTTAGAAGGAAGACTTGAGGAACTGACATTTTTGTTCAGGTTTCCTATTAACAGCAAAATACTTTCTTGTAACCACATAACAAAGGAAAGGGTGAAGTGATTAGCAGGTATTAAATTGCCATGAATTGGAGACCGCTTTTTTTTCTGAGCAGAATGGAAAAGCAGAGGAATATTAATCTGTGTTATTGTAGTCCAAGCAACATGTGTAAATTTTAAGATGACGGAAATATCCTATGTAAATTCTAAGAAAGCTTGGAATACCTGTTGTTGGAGCTACCGAAGTTCTCTCAGAAGCACAAATAATTAAGATTTTGTGTTTAACTTCTTCATTCATGAGAATGATTAAAAATTACTTGGAAATAAAGTTCTGATAAATGACACCTACCTCTACCCCTCATTTGCCAGAGAGTTGTTTTTATAACTGAGTTTTCTGAAGTCAAGTTTATTAGTGACCTGTGAAAGGATACATGCAAAATTAGCTTAGATAGCACTAAGAAAATGTTTTTTTAAAGTGCAAAAATTAATATTTTGGGATTTTTTTTATTTTTTGCATTTCATTCTTTCAGGTTCATATGCAATTTGCACATAAAACAATACCAAAGAAGAATATCCATTCTCTTGCAACCACAGGCATTAAACAGGAACTTAGTATAAAAAAGCACTATTGTATCTGCAATTATCTGCATGACATATCTGCTTCCTTTCATATTACTTCTCTACATCTAACTGCACCTAAAGAAGAGTCTTTGCCATACACCTTCTTTTTAAAAACAACTGAATGGAAAATTCTGGATAAGAACAGTGTTGAATGTAGCCTGTTTAAGTATTTTTGTATTCTTCTGCCTTACATACATATTTTACTCCAATCTTCAGGTCCACAAGAGTCACCATGAAGAGAAGTACACAGCAGACAATTCTCAATCAGGTTAGAATACTTTTACCTCTATATGCTGCTGTGCTGGAGGTCGTGGCAGGGTTCTTTCCCTCTGTCCAGTCAGTAGTCAGAGCTGATGGTCAGTGACGGATGCCAGCTGCCACTGATGTTGCACCATGAATTGCATTTATAATCCATAATCAATAACCAATAATAATACAATCAACAATAATTCAGTCTCCTGTGCAGAGCTCTTGCTGTGCCTTTGAAGTTAGGATGCATTGCTCTTCATTGTATTAAAACACTGTGTCTCATCCTGAGGCTGGTGTGCCTTGGCACCCCTTTGTGTTTGAAATGTGGAATGTGCTGATTTGTGCCAGCACACCTGCCCTAGTGTTTCCAAGTTTAGGACCTGTCAGCAGGCCACTGGTTTGGCCCCAGCACAGGGCGAAGACAGTTGTCTGAGGTGTCCAGGCCTGAGCTAGTCAGTTCGTCAGTGGTGAGTTGTTGCAGGATGTCTGCAAAACCCTTGCCCTGTGTCTCAGGTGGGTTTACTTACTTGCAGACAGCACTTTCCAGCTCTCATGGACTTCTGCAGACAGCTTTTGACTAAAAGTGTGGAGCATAAGGGGATAGATAATCCCTTCTTCCAGTGCTGTGTAGTGTTTGGAATAACACTTTTGCCTGACGGAGGAGGCACCAAAGGCCAATTTTAAGCTTGTGACTCCAGTAATCTCAGCCAGACGCAGCACTGACGTCTTACTATGAGTGAACAGGTTCTCATGCACTATTACCTTCTGGCACTTGAGGCTGTTCCTGCTTTGAAAGATGGACAACGTTGCTGTGCAATGTCAGGCAGCTTCTGATTTTCACATGGGAAGAGGATATAACATACCACAAATGTTAAACAATGACTGTTTAACATCTCCTGCTTTTTCAAGTAGCCCAGGATGCATACAAACAACAGAGAGCTCTGTGATGCCAAACAGCAGTGAGCAGGGGGAAGAAGAGACAATATATAATTGGCTGCTCTCATTCCCGTTGCTGCCATTAGAACTGATCCACAGTATTTTAAACTGCTTACTCCCATGTCCCTGTAATAAAAGCAGATTTTCTTCTTACTGTTTCTTTCCTGCAAACAAGAGGGTGAGAAAGCCTATGAATTAAGCCAAAGGACAACTGTTACTGGTTAAAACATTTTGCTAGCTTACTAATATTTTAGGTTTGCTCATTTTTGTGACAGATTTACACAAGACCTGGAAGCCCCATCCTATTGATGCCATGTTGATGACTAAGGTGCAGTGAACACAGACAAACTTAGAGCATGTGACGTAGGTTATCCTTCCCTGAGGTCCATGGCTGTGCTCCAAGAATAAATTTCCAGAACTTATCCATGGGCATATACCAGTATGTGATGAGCATAGAAAAGTAATCCATGAGTATTGTGCTGTTTGTGATGGTGTGATTTGTACCAAATCTGGATGATGAGATATTCTGCTCACTAGGTGAAGAAAAATTTTTTATTTAGGCATTGAAATATTTACAGATGAAATTGTAGAATGGTAGAGAGTAGCTTTTAGGTGCAAAATTTCTGACTTGCTAGATGGCATTTAACACAAGGAGAGTTGTCAGCTATAGCCACTCACAGCTATGTTTATGTGTAAATCCTTGCTCCCACTCTAGTGCCTTATGATAAACTAATCCAAATGTTAATGCAGGAATGGGGTTTCTAAGAGGAGTACTATGAAATAAACAAATAAAATGATTTAACATGCATTAGTTATGCCCTGCTCTTAGATGTCAACAGAGGAAAATGCTTTCAGTTTCTCCAGTTTGGACTACAGCAAAATAAGAAGACCTAAGCTATCTTATAAATCTGTAGTAGAAAAAAGAGAATTAAGACAGAAACTGTATTTCAGTTATTTTTAAGATGGGCAGACTTTTAATTCTGGAGAATCATATATTAACATTTTATTTTGCTAAAGACAGGCTGCCTACATCCTGTCTTGTGACATGGTCTTTATGTTAAGAATATCAATGTCATGATATTTCTGATTCTTCAGATGGTTTTATCTGCTTTTAAAAGCTTACTCTGGTCTCTGACCCTTGAGTGGCATTTCAGACAGTCTTGCAAAGAGGTGAATAGATGCATGGTTGTTGTTTTTCAACAGAAGGGAGAACTGAAGAGTGTAATGTTTTGGAGGAAAATTAAATTTTACATTTTTTTTTGGGGGGGGGGGGTCTTTCCTGGTATTTCATCCAGCTTTTGAATTTGGCTGGATGTGATAACTTCTCTTGCTTTAGCAAACAGTTTCAAGAATAACAGCTTTTTGCATGGTTAATTTTCACAGCAACCAAACTGCTTGTTAATAATCATTCTCAGCATGCTAGATTTTTCTTTAACACAGCGTACAAAAAATTACTGCAAATAAAAGCAAAAGCTGTCTGAGTCTGAATTATGCTTCGGCTCGAAGAGTGTAGACTGAGATGGGACTTTCCTCACTTGGCTAAAGTTTTAGGCTGTTAAACTCAGTCTTGTTCAGTGGCTGATGGGAAGCAAAACGGCCTTGCAGGAGGGGTTCAACGCACCTGCCTGAGACATCTCTCCTGAAGCAGGTTCTCTGATAACCACCTTACACATCAACAGCCTGCAAGACTGCTGCTTTTAGGCAGCTAAACTTAGGTGAAGCAAGTCTCCTGTTCCATAAGGCATCTTGACTTCCTTGTGAAACACCTTTCCAGGTGACTTCAGACATGTTGCTTTACATTGATAGACACTGAGTTCCTTGTTCTGATGTGCAGAGATTACAGTATTTCCCCTGCTTATGTTGTATTGTTAAGATCATTTAATTAAATATTCATAACTTTAGATGGAAGAAGCTTTGTAGATGTTTTACTTGATGCATTTTTAAAGCTTTTGTTTTGTATTTACAGAATCCAATTCCTACAAATGCAAGAACAGAAGGAAAGACTCAGTTGATGTTAAGTCAATAACATCTCAAAGTAGTGATGGTAAGAAAGTAAACAGTCAAGAATTATTATATATTGATACATAATATTATAAATATATATATATTTACAAATAAAGAAAGAACAGACTTGGCCTAGGCAATAAAACTGCAGAAGATGAACCAGATTCATAGCTGATTAAAGAGAAATTACTCCATCCTTTTATAACTGCTGCAAAATTTCTTTCTTCTAATTTACAAAACAGTGCCCCAGCCACGAGTACCAGCATCACTATATGATGCATGGCAGTGCAGAGTGCCTTCATAGAGAGGAGTAGCTGTGCCAAGGGATAGGAGAAGCCTTCTAAAAGTGTGTGATGAAGTGTTAGTGCCACCTCCCTCAGAAAGCTTCAGCCTGTGCTCCTGAACCAGTATTTTTGGTTTATTAGTGTTGAACATGAAGGGATTTATTGCTGCTGGTTACTTGAGAGCAGTACTTCTACTCCTGATCCCATTTGTGACTGGTTGCTGGGGCTGGGACAGTGGTAGCAGAGATTATCTTCTGCCCCTCTATGTAATGAGGGAAGGACAGCTTATGGGAAGCAGGAATGGGTTTCATGAGACCAGTTGTATCACCAAGATTAGGGACTTACACTCACAGGAGGAGCCATGTCTGACAGAGACCCACTGCAATCAAAGAGCAACTGGCAGGTACTGGGCATGAAGCATAATAGGTACAGCTTCATTCCTATGTGAAGGACATATGGAAAATCTGATAGTAAAAGTAAGGAGTGCTGCCAAGGAGGTCAACAAAAGAGCAAGAAATGAAACAGTAAAGTAAGAACCTGCAGGAGAAAATACAGAAGTGGAACATGAGGCTGGATTCTGTTGTGCTGTTCCCCAGCCTTCTGCTCTTTAAATGCTGTCATCTGATTTATAGTCTGTGGCTCTCTTGAACAGCAGCTCCAAGTTTACAGACCCGACGGTACTCTTCAATGGCAAGGATTCACTCAATGACCATAGAAGCTCCTATCACAAAGGTGAGTCCTGAGCACTGACTTTTCCACAATCTCAAGAGTCTGGAGTTGCTCTCATAGGGAAGTATGTAGTTGGTGAACAGACAAACAGAGGTTTCCTGCACTTTGTATTTAACAGTATAATATAAATAACTTTTTTTTATCCATACTACTTTCTACATCTCATCATTGCATTCCAAATCCTAGTCATAAGAAAGAATATGAAAAAGGGGGAAAGCGTGCCCTTGTTGGATGCACTGCTGCTAGCAGGAAGGGGACACTGTTCTGTTGGGCTGTGTATGTGTAGGAGGATGTGCTTCCAGTCTCCCCTTTGCTCTTGCTCTTGATATTTATAAGATAGCACGCAGAGGAGGGAGCACCTGCACCATGTTCTGTCTCCCCCACTTTCCTGCAGTCTTTTGTTCACTGTGTTACACAAAACTCTGTTGCAAACCAGCTGCACAGTCACTTGTAACACACACCAGGTATCTCCCACCCTCATTTTTAACTCTCTTCCCATCTGTTCTTGCTCTCATCAAGCACTTACTTTCCAGTACTACTGTGACTGTAAGAACTTTTCCTTATCCTCAGTCATACCTGCAGGGAGGCCTGTAGTGCCCTTGCAACAGCCCCTGATTGCTGGAGAAGACAGCACCGGGGCTTTCTTCCGCTCAGTCCTGGCAGAGCCAAGGAGCAGCCCTTGCTGCTGCTGTGTCATTGCTGCATTCCCAGATTGTGGCTGAGGCACAGGTGGGGTTCAAACAGCCAACCTCTTCTTCTACAGCCAAGCTCTTTCTGCTCTCTGCCATTTATTTTTCATGGAGAAAACTAAGGCTTTACATCCTATGTCAGGATATCTGAGTCACATCCAGGAATTTACTTGTTTGTTTGGGTTTTCCTCTAGGGATTGAATGATTGCTTCAGAGCAGAACTGGATACGCTGAAGGACTGGGACATTGCTAGTTTTTGGTCCACCCACTTGCAACTATTTCAGATATTTCACACCCTTCTGCTTTCACTTCCCAGGAGTCTGACAGTTAAAAATAGTAGATGGATACCAGGAAATCTGAGCACAAATTTACATTTTCAGAGTTGTACTTCAAGGGTTGGGAGAATTTGCACTCCATTTGCTAAATGAGAATTAGCATAATCAAGTCAAGAATAAAGAGTTTGTAATAAGAAAAGAAAAAAGTGCCATTCACTTTTCTTTGCCTGCCTCCTTAATCTGCTTTCAGGTTATTAACATAATTAATGCTGCCCAGGAAAACAGCCCCATCACAGTAGCAGAGGCCTTGGACAGAGTTCTGGAAATCCTGCGGACAACAGAGCTTTACTCCCCTCAGCTAGGTACCAAAGATGAAGACCCTCACACAAGTGATCTTGTTGGAGGTCTGATGACTGTGAGTAAAATTAGTAAAGATGAAGTTACTACTGTAAGTGTCCTATACCACCCTTCAGTGCTCTGCTGTGCAAAAATGTCTCAAGCAATGGGAAGGGGATTCATCACCATTTCACTTTAGGATTTTGACCTCTTTATCAGCACTAAGATGTAGTAAGATATGGCCACATCTCAGTCCATTGGGTGCATTCATCCTCATATATAAGTGAACACGGTTGCCACTATAAATTGTATCATCCAGTCTGATTTGTCTCAGGAGACACTGAAGGAGATACCTTTTAGAAACTCTAGAAGCTTAGATGGGATTAGAGGGATCGCTCTACAACTGGTCCAGTGTAGGAGTGAGGTTGCTTTAATCAGGTTTTCACTTTGGTCCTGTAACAGCAGCAAGAGATAGACTGTCTATATTTCATCAAGGATTTACTCATTTTTTAATGTACACTGAGCTAATTCCTGCCAAAATAATATAAAGAAAATGAAAAATAAATTATAGTGGCTAATTTGAATGATGAAATCCTGCAGGTGGCAAAGAAAGGGTCAAAGAGGGCAATATACTGTATAGTTAATAATATCCTTTCTGGAGATCTCATACCAGTCTTCTTGGGATCCTTTCATGTCTGTTTTGAAAAATCTTAAAACAAGGATGGTGCTTATAACGCTACAGTAAGAGCAGTGGTTTTAGTACCCAGGAATAGTAGCTAAAGAGAAAATGCATGTAGTGTTTTTGCAACTAGTGATGCATGGTCACTCTGCCTAAAACTTACAATAAACTTGTTTTTTTTTTCCAGGATGGCTTAAGAAGACTGTCAGGAAATGAGTATGTGTTTTCTAAGAGTAAGCCACCGTTTTAAACTTCCTTTGCATGTGTGACTTCCTTTGTCAACACTGCTGACATAGAGCTTCGGGCTTATTTGCAGTGGCATATATGCCTTTGGAAATGGTTGGCTAAGTGACTGCAGAACAAGTGCTAGATTGCCTCCATTTTGGAGTTGAAGCAGGTTCAAATAATTAAAATAAGGCATTTTGAGATGTTAGCAAAAAAATTGTCAAAGAAATGTTCACTGATCTTTTTGATTAATGTTCAAACGTAATAAACCATTTATATTATAGGCATTTACAGACTTTTTCATGTAAGGAAAAGGTTGTTTTTCTTGAAAAAGAGTTGTTTTCTAAATGGAATTCCGCAGGGGGTTGCAGTAGTGTAGGGGGAATAATCCAGAAATGTGTTGATTCCAAAATTCCATTTCAACAGATGTGAACCTGAGCCACAGTCACCTTCCCGTGCCAAACACCATCAATGATGTTCCACCCTGTATTGCACAGCTCCTAGATAATGAGGAAACCTGGGACTTCAATATTTTTGAGTTGGAGGCTGTTACAAATAAAAGGTACTGGACTCCTTGCCCTAGGTGCCCAGAGAAAGGCTGTTGATGAGCTGTAGCAGAAAGTGCTTTGCTCTGGAAAAACTGAAGCAAGACATAGTAAATCTGTGACAGCTGTTTTGCTTGACTTATGTCCACTCTATCCAGGTGACACTGTTTGGCACAGTCTGATGTTGTTACATGCTAGATGTCCTGCAGATGCCTCTTTTTCCTGCTCATGTAAAAATGGTCATGCTGGAAAAAGCAAGCCTCTTCCCTCCCTCACCTAAATCATCTTATGATTTGGGAAAGTCTGAGGCAACTGTGGCTTTTGATTATAGGGATAAAAAAATGGAATGGAGGATAAACCAGTGATACGATCAAGAGACATCAGTAGTTTTGAGGTCATGCAGACTGCAAAAATAATCACGTCACCCACAGAGAAAAGTGGGTTTCATTCCAAGACACAAAGAATCAGAGACTATTCAGTCTTTTGTACTCTCTTTGCAGAAAATGGCAATTTTAGGAATGTGCCTGGGTTTAATCTGCAGATGCTGGGTTTTGATTATGCCTTTCGCAGCTCAGAGGCTCTGCAGATCATCTTGTATGAGTGAGAAATATGACTGATGGACTCTCTCACAGGCAATGCAGTGTAAATGATAACCCAGAGTGGATCTGGATTTAAGAACCAAAAATATTAGTAGTTTTATATTTACTGTTTCACACATGGACTGCCCATCATTACACACACACACACACATATACACACACAGCAGTTTACATTTGATATTTGACCTTTTTTTGTCTTATGGCTTCTTAGTCTTTGGGATGTCTCCATGTCGTGTTCAAAGACTGCTTTTCCTCCTCAGGAAAAAAATAAATGTACTTTTTTTGACTGACAGATACTAAAAGCCACAAAAGACCTGGGCTTTTAAGATGTTTTTTCTGAAGCCACAGGAATTGTTCAAACTCTAATGGAACTGCAGCATTTCCACAAAACATATTAAAATAATGTCTAAAAGGATGGTAGATACAGTAATTTGTAACCTTGGCCAGGCTTTTGAGAGGCTATAGATGTGCAATTTAAAAATGTTTAACATTACCCACCCTTTTTAAGGTCTTGTTGTTTTCTTCATCAAACATATTGCTTTTAGAACAACACAAGTTCCTATTTTACAACAGTGCTTTTTTCTTCTATTATTTTTCAGGCCATTAGTGTATTTGGGCTTAAAAGTTTTTGCCCGGTTTGGGGTCTCTGAGTTTTTAAACTGCTCAGAAGTAACGCTGCGGGCATGGCTGCAGGTCATTGAAGCCAACTACCATTCTTCCAACTCCTACCACAACTCCACACACGCAGCAGATGTCCTGCATGCTACCGCCTTCTTCCTTGGCAAGGAGAGAGTTAAGGTAGAACCCTCACCTAGGAGTCCTCTGGGCTAGGGTTTCAGTGTGTTTACCATTTTATGTGTGTCATCCAAAAGTCACGTGTTTAAATAATTGTCCTGGCTTCATAAACTCTCTCTGCCCTTGAAGTCTTCCTGTGAAGCCAGCAAGCCCATACAGTTTCTCTAAAGTCTGTTTATACAAATTAATTTTTTTAAGTAGTAATAATGGGGGTGGGGAGGGAACCTGGCTCTTTTCTCTGTCTTGGTTAGTAACGCTCGTAATAAAGTTTTGCAAAAGCTTTGGAGAGGGAAGTGTGAGCTATTCTCCCTGATACCCAATGATAGGACAAGTGGGGATAGTTCAAAGCTGTGCCAGGGCAGGTTCAGATTGGACATTAGGAAGCATTTCTTTACTGAGTGGTCACAGGTTTCATAGAAAGGTGGTTGATGCCCTGATCCTGTCAGTGTTTAAGGGCATTTGGGCAACAACATGCTTTAACTTTTGGTCAGCCTTGAAGTGGTCAGGCAGTTGGGCTAATGATCATTGTAGGTCACTTCCAAATGAAACAGTCTGTCCCACTGTATTCAAAGATAAAAGGTGTGAAGAGGCAGAAACAGTACAGATGCATTCAGGCAAGCACACACTGAGGGAATCTCTAGATTATCTAACCATTAGAGAATTTTATGCCAAGATATTGCTTAGGTGACAGCATAGTAAAAAGCTTCTTTAAAGAAAAGAGTATATGGGTAGGGGTGGGAGTGAGAGTTTTATAGTAGTTAATCTGTGGGCACACTGAGTGGAAAATGATTGCAAGGAGGTAGGATCCTTACACTGAAGCTTATGTTTGCATAATCAAGGGCACCAAGAAATGATCAGAAAATATTTACCGTAATTTTTGTGCCACATCATAATTTTTCTCTCTTCCTGTAGGGAAGTCTGGACCATTTAGATGAGGTAGCTGCATTAATAGCTGCCACCATTCATGATGTAGACCACCCTGGACGGACCAACTCTTTCCTGTGCAATGCAGGCAGTGAATTAGCTGTCCTTTACAATGATACAGCTGTATTAGAGAGTCATCACACAGCACTGGCGTTTCAGCTTACAACTAAAGACGGCAAATGCAACATTTTCAAGAATATTGATAGGTGTGTCTTCTGGCGAAGAGGAGTGCCCATGTGTGGATTGCTTGTTTGGCAGTTTTAGTTTGGGGTAGATTGAGAGCCTACCTTCTAAACAAGAATACACAGTTTAAATACAGATATTAATATTTAACCTCTTCCAGAATCCCATGTAGATATGATTTTTAAAAAAGGCTTTCATTTCCCCCTTCATCACCCCTTCCAACTTGTAATTTTTGGAATCTTATAGAGATGTTCAATAATCTTTTATGGACTACATTAACATCGTCCAGTTGACAACCTCAAGACTGCATTTTGGCCCACGGCCTTTTGGTTGCAGGAGCCTAGAAATTACTTTTCTGCGGTATATTTTTCCACCCCAGCAGCTAGATGCTGCATGCTGTGTCTGCACAAGGTCCTATGCTTCCAAGCACTACTGTATTCACATGGGGCAGAACGGGTAGTGGCAGACCGACACGAAGTTCTGGGAGATCTGGAGGCTCCCTGTGGCATGCTGTAGCCTGGGAATTCCATTGCGTGAGCCTAGCTTTTGCAGGGACAAGGTGAGAGGGAAAGAGATCTGAAAGGGAAACAGCCTGACCCCAAACAGCGTTGTTTTTGAAAAACCTGAGCTTTGAGTTCCAAGCTAGCATACAGTCACATGAATGTCTTGGTGCCATTCCTGGACAACTTGTCTTAGTGTTACAGCATTATGAAACTGAGCTGTAAATTTTTACTAACCTCAGGGGATTGATTGTCATCAGGCAAAAATAACAGAGCTGGAGGAACCCAGAGAGGAACGATCTAGTCCATTCCTCCATCCCTAGACTGTTCCTGTCTCTGAAGGTGCCAACTCACATGGTGAGCCCTTGAGCAGCATTTTGCAGCACTGCCTAGGCAGGTATGAGGAAAGGACAGAGCTCTGTCTGGCAGGCTTGTGAGCAGGAACTCTTTTTCTTTCCTAGAAATCGCTATCGGACATTGCGCCAGGCCATTATCGATATGGTTTTGGCAACAGAGATGACGAAGCACTTTGAGCATGTGAACAAATTTGTGAACAGTATCAACAAGCCTATGGCACCTGAGGAGACCAGCCCACACGTAAGTGCTTGGGGGACTCTACACCATCAGGCATTTCAGTTAGGTTCTTCCAAGACAACTTAAAGTATCATTTTCATTCACCTTGATTAATTTGCATTGTGGTAATGTCCAAAATGACACAATTGGATTTGTGACCTCACACATCAAAGTTTGAAAAAATACTTTCATTTTCTTGTTTTCTATGTCTGGCTCTGTCCTTAGCTCATTTAAGCATTTCATTTATAAGCTTTGTCTTCAAAGCCATTTGTATTCAGAAAATATGCAGGTGGGTGTTGTTTAACATGGAAAATTCTGTACATGAAGCCAGGTTGGCACTTGTGCCTATGGTCCTGTCTCCAAACAGTGGGATTTGCCTGAGCCTAGGGTTGTAACTGAGGAACCTACCTTGATGGTTTTGGGTCTGTGTAATCTGGAGCCTTCAAGGCCTGAAGAATACCTTCCTGAGACCTCTCCACTCCTGACTGTACCAAGAGATGGCCAGGCCTTTATTCCTATCAGTTACACACCCTAATGCTCCAGCCAGGGTATGTTTTATAAGCTGCCTCTGAGTTTCCCATGCCCCTCTTACCTTCTTTTGTTGCCTTTGAAGGCTGAGCATTCAGGGCCTGACAGGGTTCTCCAGAGCAGTGTTACCTGAGGAAAGACTACCTTAGCCCACCTTAGTGAAAATAGTGCTTTGTTGGAAACACTGAAAAAAAAATCAGACAAAATTGAAAGTCAAAGATACTAAAAATAAATAGAAGTCGCTTCTGGTAGTTATCTGTAACTGGACTTTTTGCACTGTAGGGTGTCAAGGGTACAGAAATCAGTCAGGACTGCAAGGGTTTATGACTTTAGAGACAGCATTACGTCAGTTGAACTGAACTACTTCTAGGAACTGCTGAGCTCTACTCTCCCAACAGTTTGAGCTGGAAATCACAAATGCTGCTGAACTTACCTCACAATAAAAGTGCAGCACAGAACCACTTGTACTACAGACTGGTTGTTTTCCCCCAGTATTAAGTTGTTCTTTACTGTTAACAGTGGCTCTTTCTATTTTTGTCTTGAACAGCAGTTAAGGTGCAGGGTTAATTTGGCAGCTCTTTGCTGGGCTATCCATGCTGAAAAAGAATTAACTGCTAAACATAAAGTTAGAAGATTAGTGCCTGAACTGGCAAAAGTCACTACAAAATATCTCTCCATAAACCACAGCGACATTAATTTAGTTGCTGTGGTAGAAAGTACTTATGTTCAGTTTTTGACTCAGGAGTTGAATTTAGCAGTGAAGGGAGAACATAATCACACAAATATTTTGAGAACAGTGTTAATGCCATGATGAGCTGAGGTGTAGGTTTTTTATTACTCCACAAGGAGCATAACATACCTGTGCCCTTCTAAACTATTCAAGACTCAGAATATGATGCCACAGTGGACTTGTAACAACTACCTTGTCACGTCCACCTGCCCTCCAGAGCAGTCAGTAAGCAGTTTGATATTTTACTGTCTATCAAGTAGAGACTTTCTGCAGTCAGTCTGCTGCCCTTGTGTTTTCTTAGTGTTAATCTCATAGATTACCTAAGACTGCACCCTTGCTCATAACTAAAACCAGAGATGATTCCAGGCTCAAATTTAAACACTCAGCACTGAGGATCATTTATGACCTAGCAGTTGGGGGATGCATCTGCTATCATGGTCCTCTTCCAAGAGGACAAGTCTAGGATGCAGAGAAAGTGACTTCCTACCTGATAAAGAGCCTATAGCTCTTTATTTTACAAACTTAGCTATTAATTCTCAGAATCTTCACAACTGTAATATGTACTGGGGTTACAATTAGTTACTTAGCAAGGCTGTAGTTCTCAGACATCACTTTCTTCTCCAAATTCCTGGTGCTCTGCATGACATTAGAAGGCGGTAGACTGGGTGCCTGCTTACTGCCCAAGTGCAGTAGAGCTGATAACAACACCCTCACTCCTGCCAGCAGAGGATGTGGCCCCTGGTCACTGTAATCATCTCTGCTTTACAGAGTGAAGGCAGCGACACTGAATGTACAGCCAATATAAAGAATTTTCCAGACAACCAGACACTGATCAAGCGCATGATGATTAAATGTGCAGATGTAGCAAATCCATGTCGCCCTCTAGAGCTGTGTATTGAATGGGCAGGGAGGATTTCAGAGGAGTATTTCGCACAGGTACGTATACTTTTATGATTTGACCATTATATTATGTAAGAAAATGCACATCAGCTGCTGGTCTGCTGTTCCACAAAGGGTCTGCTTGGTGTGACCAGAGTCCAGACGTGGGGTTTTTTTATTCCCAGCCAGAACTGGCCCATCAGTTTCATGCAGAAGGATTCACGCCAGGCAGTTAGCTAGTTTGCTCACCATGAAGCTCATTGAACAGAATGGTGAAAAGGAAGTTTTACATTTTCAACCTTCTTCATCTGGCCAAAACAAAATGATTTGATTAGTCTTAGTCAATTTAATTGGCTGAAATTCAAGACCATCACCATTCTAGCTTCTAGTCCCAATGAAGAAGCATGAAGATGCATGTCTGATGCAGCCCTCAGCTGAACCACTGGGATGGCCCTTTCTCTTCTAAGGTAGGACGCGAACTATTGTCAGTGTAGGCAGATGAGTAGTAGAGCCACATGGCCAGTGTAAATACTTATGGCATGGGATCTCTCCAGACAGAACTGAAAGCTCAAGTTCACTTCTTCACATTCATTTTTTTCTGACAGAAATGTACCAGCCTCCTGAAAGTGAAATATTCTTTTAGTTCTTTACTTGAACAACTGATAAAAATCTTAAGCTTTTTTTTTGCCACTAATGGTACAAAAATCAGCAGCTATGAGTGGAAAGGCAGAAAAGTGGGCATGCCTACCATACAAATTCAGATCATACATTTGATAGTTATTACCAAAAGAAAATTGTAGCAAGTACTTAGGACATGTCTGAATTTCATTTTAATCACAGTGAATAAATTCTGTTATGTCCTAAGTAAGATCAAGGATCACTTAGGCTGCATCTCCCTAGCAGTCAAGGTGTCATAAGCTAGTTTTAAATTGCCCAGCTTAGGCACTAGCCTACATGCAGCAATGTGAGGTGCTCAGAACTGTTCTGCTGTTCATTCACCTGCTAATTTTGAGGACTGCTCTGCTGCTAATTCCAGCATAGGTGCTCCCCATACAGCTTAAAATGGGACTTCTTTTTGGTTTGTAATTTAGTTCTAAGAAACAGCTGAGGTGACTTGATCCTCCACCATACTAAGTGCAACAAAACCAGCCCTGTTTCAGTTGCGGACACAGAGTTAAAGGGCATACCTTTACTTGCATTCATCTTATAACTTGATACCAGCAGAGAAAGTAGCCTCGGCAACAGCCTCTTCTTACTTAAAAGACAAATGGCAAATGGTTTGAAACAGCCAGTAGAGATGTGGAGAAATGGAGAGACCAGTCCTCTGCTAATGGACTCTGCAACCCCATTTTCCATTTTTTAGCTGGTGTACCCTGATCACCTGATTAGAGCATTCTGTCTTGCTGGAGCTAAGTGCAATCACAGAACTACAAAAATAAGAGTACTTGTGAAAGGGAAGGGATGTTGATTTCAGTCCCTGTTCCAGATGAAATAACACATATGAAACTGAGGCAGTTCACCTCAGGGGTTCTAAGGTTTGTGTCAAATCTCCTACTGCAATTCATCTAATCCCCTGAGCTTTGCTACTCCAGCATGGAAGTCAGGAAAGCTTTAGTGGCTAACTGGAGTTTTGTCTTCTTAGACTGATGAAGAGAAGAGACAGGGTCTGCCTGTTGTAATGCCAGTATTTGACAGAAACACCTGCAGCATCCCCAAGTCTCAGATTTCCTTCATTGATTATTTTATAACAGATATGTTTGATGCGTGGGATGGTAAGTACTTCTGCTTACTTCTTCCTTGCTCTGAAGCAGATATTCCTACAGACTAAAATGACTCATCTCAAACTGGCCTTGAGTCCACTTTTTTGAGGGTCGGTACCTGTATATAAGCAGTACAGCACAGGATACTGTGCAGTGATACTGCTGAAGCCTGTTTCACTGCACAAAACACACGCTTTATAAAGTTGAGCAATTACCAGGCAATCTATGTAGAGGAAGAGTAATGGCTTAAAAATAAGCTTTTTCTCATCTACTTTTTTTTCCTTTAGCAACGTATTTCTTCTGAGCAGCAGAAACTAAGTCCAATGTGGTTGCGTGTTAGCATAATTTAATAAAGTCATCCTGCATTAAGAAAGGGATTTTCTTGAAAGAGAAACACACTAAAAAAATTTTTCCCCTTTTAGTATTAGTTTAAGGAGCTGAAGGAACAAAAGAAGTAGGAGAATGCCAATTTCAGACGACGTTAGGCTGTTCTTCTGCCCATTCTGTATACATAGTACAACTGTTTCTCCTGTTCTTTCAGCATTTGCACATCTGCCTGTTTTGATGCAACACTTGGCTAATAACTATAAACACTGGAAAACACTGGATGATTTAAAGTGCAAGAGTCTGAGGCTTCCATCAGAAAACAACAACTGACACAAAATCAAAAAAAAGACCTCTTGCTCTACCAGTTTCACTGTGAATCACTTACGGACTCTTGGCTACAAAGGGGATGATATTACCTTTCCAGTGAATTAAGACTACATAACAAGAAGGAAATATTTCACACGTAATTTTTAAGCTTCTCTGAACTCTACAGAAAAATGTTTTTCAATGAGGCTATATAATCCACAGATGACTAAGTGCTCTTTGGAAATAATATTTTGTGGCAGCATATGTACTTCTGAAACTAATTTCTAATACTGAATATGCACTTGTTGAATCTTGTAGTTGATACAACTGTATTCACTAACACTTCACACAACTGTTTCTCAGACAGAGGGGCAATGTAGTCACCAGGAGAGTGAGAACAGCCTGACAAATAAGCATAAAAATTTCCCACTTATCTCATATAAATTTGTTCCAATTCTATCAATGTTGTTCAGCTCTCTGAACCATACTTCTAAAAAGAATATGCACAGTAGAACAATAAAACCTCAATAAACTGGATATAGTAAAAAACCCAAAGCTGGCACCTTTTAAATCAACCTTCTTATTATAGAGATTCTCTCTCAGAGCACCACCTGTTCTTTCTTTTCCATATAAAATCTTGGTAGGAGTCAATGTCCCGTAAAACTGATCATATAATGAAGGAAAATAAGCATGTTCTGTATAGCTGGTGCCATCCCCATGGTTCTCTGCCATCTTACAGACATTATCATGCAAGATTTCATCACATTTTACATGAAAACTATTGTGGCACTTGATCACCATCATTTTTTTATAAAGTGGAGTTTGTATGCATGGTCGTTACATTTATTAAACTGACCTAAATTTTATGATATGTTCAATATTGTGCTACTTACTTCTAGGATGAACCTGTTGCTTTTTAAAAAAATTTCCAGGTTATAATTTATAACAGCATTACAATTTCTACTGCTTTATCCTCCTAATAAAATGATGGTTTGTTTTGTGATGTAAAAAGTACTTCAAAGTATGTAAATAAGTTAGAAATCAAACATAGTTTTTCATTAGTTTTAAGATATGAAATTTATGCTAAGGCTTTCAAAGCACAAATGCATATTTTTGTACATCTCATTTTAATCACAGGCAGAACATGAGTTCAAATTTTAGATTATTATTAGATTATTCAGTTAATAAATACGAGCAGAACTGCTGATTTTTAACACTGTGCACTCCAGGCTTCAGGCAAGACTGTCAAAGCTGTGGCTGCAGTTGAAGAAGCAGTCCACTCCCCCTATGCTGTACTAAGAATCAAACTGGATAAAGAAAAAAAAAAAGGCAAACAGCATTGAGACTGCTGTGGTAACATAGTGACAATGCTGTTTACTGCAGGTAGCTTACATAATGTGCCAACCTTTTTTGTATGTTTTGTACCAAGTTCTGAAACAAAAGGAAACATTCATAAAATGTATGTGCAGAGAAATGTATATAAGCTATATTTTTGTTAGAATTGTAACAGATCCTTACTTTTGTCATAGCTAAGGCAGGTTGCTGTGTATTAAAATGCTGCGTTGTGTATACTTGAAGAACTGTGTTTCTGGTGAAGCGTGTTTCCTCATTCTTTCCTATTATCTATGGCAACATTCTTCAATGGATTTTTATTCAGATTAGTTGAACCTCTGTTTTCTAATACTGTAAACTGTTTGCTTTTTCCATTTCTTTATTTAGAACTAGTGCTCTCGGTGGTTGTACCTTAACTATCTGATAACTGAATGCTCACTGCAGCTTGCATTAGAGAAAAGAATTTCCTAAGATTCAAAGCTTAATTTGTTAAATACAGCAACACTGTAAGACCACATCCATGTAAAACATTTCAATTCATAATTTTTGTCACACTTCTGTCACAAGAAAAAAAAATGTGAACAGTGGAAGGAATCTAAAAAATAAAGTTCAACTTGTGAACAAGAACCGAGGCCAAGGTGTTAATGTGGAATCAATACATTTGTTGCAAGATCACGTGTTTCTTCCCACAGTCAGACTAAGTAAAAAAAGAGCAATCTCTGTGGAGATAGGTCCTCTTTAGGAGCAAAATAAATCAGCACAGATTAATTGTCATCTGCCAGTTGTGTCAGATCTCCTAAACTAGTCCAGTGACTAACAGCTGCTTGTTTCATGCTATTGTCAGTGCACAGATGTGTAAAACAGTCACCTCAGAGTTGTAAAAGTATTAAGAGTAGGTCTGATATTTACTTTTATGGTGTGAACATACAGAATTCTGTGTTATCGCAAGGTGGAAAAAAGTTTAAAACTACGTAAGTAAGAAGTAAGAATTCTCATCTGGTCACCATAATTCTGCTCATTGCACCTCCCAGCAGCAAGTGACTAACTCTCATTTAACGGAGGAATGGGACAGTATACTGTTACAATGTTCACTGTTATGCTCGAAGTTCATTTGTAAAACAAAGAACTCAATTTAATACTTTCAACTCAACCATCTTTAAAGGAAGAGATCCTTGGGAGATCTATTGCCAGTGGAGTGTATCTGAGAACAATGGCACTTTTGATAGATATAAATATTTATACATGCATGTAGGACTATTTAAGGATGAATTACATCCCTGTAAATTGCACAGTGAGTTTTGTGACTAGAACTGTTTAGTTAAATAGGTCTGTTTTCCTACCAGGTATTCACTTAAAAGCAGTCACATAAAAAGGAAATAGTTGTTCTCATGGTATAAGAGAGAATAAAAATACGAGCTTTCTTCTCTCTAGCTATAACTGATGATAGCAGTATTCTCTCCAAATAATCTAATTTTTATAAGCTTTCACTTTAAAGGTTTAGTAACAATGTGTAAACACACTTTATAAACAACTGAACAGTTCTCAGTTGAAACAAGGCAAAGAGCCAAAATAAAACTTCATCTCCCCAGCTTGTGCTGGGGAAGCCAAAAATGCAACGAAGACCAGCTGAAACGATGCAGACTTAACATGCCTTTCTCTCCCTAGTTTAATACCATAAAACCAGAAGTATGTTATCCTCAGGTGTAATCCAAATGCTTTTCCTAGGCTGGTCAAAAGAAGAGCCAATGAGCAAGGAACATGCAGTTCAAGTTTTAACACTGATTTAACCTTCCTGAATTGAAAGGCAGCAGTTTAACAATTTCCCCACCTGTTTTGTGGTTTTGAACTAAGTTATTTTGAATTCTCTACTCAAAATAAGGTTACCTATAGGTAATTAGTTAACTAAGGTAGGAAAAAAATACAGCTCAAAATCTTATTGTCCCTCTGCTCTACCTTCTAGAGAGTATGGTCAGACTCAAGAGGCAAAGCTTGGCTTCTGGGTAGTAGGAGGAAGGCAAGTGCCCACTGGAGGAAGGCAAGTCTAAAAGGCTCCTTGGTTTCTTCTAGGAAACTAGGAGCTTCCTCCTTTTGCTTCTACTCTTGCCAGGATCTGCTTAGCCCTTTGTTTTAATTGCACTTACTGCAAACACTGTATCTTAAGTACCAAGTTACACCCTTGTAGTCTCTTGTACTGAAACCAATTCTTATAGATTCAAAGGGAAGAGATGGTATTCAAAAGCTGCACAAGACTTAGTCCTAAACCATTAAGTACTGGATCTTCTGAGAAGACCTGAGGACAGTAGCACCCACTAAGTTCCCAAATTCTCCCTTTCCCTAGTTCTTCTTGTTCAAATGGTAACTTATCACTCATTATCTCATTCTCCCTCACCCTTTCTTTTTATCAGTTCTGGGGTTAACTTTGCTTTTTTTTGTTGGTTTGTTTGCTTTGGGGTTGGTTTGTGGTTCTTCGGCTTTTGTCTATTTGTCACTGTATTTTGGGGTTTATGCTGCAGATTTTTTGCCATGCCTCCTTTCTGCACATAGCACTGTGGATACCCCTAACTGTTTTAGTTATGATTCATCTGAGGATTTTCACAAATCTTGACATCCACCCATGTGGGAACAACATTAGAAACTATTTAATGAGCCATCATTATCTTCAGTCTTTCAAGAGAACACCATTTCTGCTGACAGAGTAAGCCAACATGCAAAATTCTCCTTTCAGAAGAGTAATAGCAACTAATAAAATTTCCAGTATAGTACATGACATCAAGTGTAAGCGTTACTGGTAGTCAGATTCCCAGTAGCTCAGACATTACCTTACACTCAGGTTTAACACACATCCACTTTACATATATGTAGCCTGTATTCAAGCAATTTAAAGTTTGAGCTGCAAATCACCATTTTGTGCCAATTTTTGAAATAGTGTTAAACTGCGGAGGCTAGATTCTCGTTCACCATCCTTCCACAAAATAATGAGGTGGTCAGCAGAGCATGTAGCCAATCCCAGTTCACCAAAGTACAGGAACATCTGCAATGAAACAATTATTATTACCATGATGCTTGCATGAGATGGTCAACTTGCTTAACTATTCAGTTTACAGCTTGACTAAACAAATACACATATCTGAAATGGCTTTGCTTATAGATAGGTATGCAAAACGACACTGTATACTGTACATTTGAGAGATCATAAAATCACTACACAAAAAAACTCTTTAAACAGCACTTCATACTGCAAGATCTTTTTAAAATAGCACTAAAGCCTCATGGACAGAAAGCACTAAAAGACAGAATCTTGAAGCAATTTGTTCCAAGTCAGCAACAGAAGAGTGAATGACTTGTCTGAACTTTGATCTGGTTTCTTAGGAACAGAAGCCTGTTCTGTTCACTGGGTACACTGTCCCCTTCCCTACAACACAAGACTACTAGCACCAGGCCTGGAAGGATCAAAGAGCAAACAATTGTGACAGACATCAGCACATACCTGATCACACAGAGGAAGTCAAACATGCAAGAAATACAACACAGGAGAAAAGTACAGCAGCAGTGGAGGGATTTTGCAAGACCAATGGAGCTGACAAGTCATGACGTCATTCCTGACTTCTGAGACCTTCACAAGGCCGCCCAAAATTAACCACTAATTGCAGTTCAACACAATAGCCAACAGCGATGTCCCTATGGCATGCTCACAGTGCCCTGTCCCTTCATTTTCTTGAAGGGATCTGGTCAGGGAAAGCATTCAGGACAAGGTTTACCTGCTCTGGGAACAGCCACTTACTAGTTATGGAGTTCCAGTAGAAATAGTCTGCCAAACCCTCATTTTGGCCACCACATTTCATCATTACTCAACATTTTCTTCCTCAACAGCTCCAGTATGCCCATAGTTTAAAAAAAACCCCATGATTTTCCACATGTAGAAGGTTGCAGGAAATCACATCCACCATCATCTCCATTACCCCTTGACTCTGCAGCATCCCAGCCAAGACCTAACATACGCCTCTCACCTTCTTATGCTGTGTCCCTTGCTGAATTACACACTATGTCCTCTTTTTAGACAGCAACTTTCCAAGTCAATAATAAGACCCCTTTTAACCATTTTTCAAAAGAAAGATAACAGAAAGGTTCACCACCTTAGCTTTTAAAGAAAATCTTTCAGGTTTTGGCAGCAGCAGTTCTGAAATCCCATCAGTCTCATGAATACTTGTGAGCAAAGCTACTCCAGAATCACACCACTCCTCTCTATCTGCCCTCCCCCCTGCTCTTTCCAAGAATGTGTACAGAAGTCCACTGTAAGAAAGTGATTTCTTACTCCAACAGATTGTCAAACATAGAAAGGTGTGGAGGGAAAATGCCATTTAAAACAAAACCATATTATATTAGGCATATAGAAGCAATGGAATGGTAACTGATCTAACATTAAAAGACCTCCTTAATGCTCACAGCGCAGAAGGATAAGACATTACTGAATGTGTTTTGTTTTGCATAAGCCCTTGTCTAGATTGTGAACTTAAGATGAAATCTGGGTCATGCATGTGGTTCCCAGTTGTACTGTCTGCAGTCTATAAAAGAAACCAAATATACTACCAGATTATCTGTAGCATGTATGTGCATATATGCACACACAATCCTCAGGCATCATTGAGCAAGCTCTCACTAGAATATTAAGTCAGTATGTATTACTGTTTTCATACTGCACTAAATATACCACACCATGTGCTCCCAGCCTCCAGACCCAGACAGTCAAAAGTTACAGTTTTACAGCTGTTTTCTCAAATTTACGCTGTCAAATTCACATTGCTTACTAACATTCACTTTTTCTTGTTCTTACTAAAGCTGACCTACCTGCACAGCTGATGAATGACCAATCAAATCCCCAACCAGCTCCAAGAAATACATAGGTGTATTCTCCTGCATCTTCTTGGTAGCTTGATTTGCCTGCTTGTTTGCCCTTCCAAAGCCCCACATGTTGAAAAACCCTGGGGGAAGAAAAGTCTCTCGTTTGGCAAAAATAACAACTACGATTTATTTCCTCTAGCTGAAGAGCCACATAAAATCTAAAAACAAGACAGTCTACATGGCAAAATGACAGAAGCACTGTACTTTGCAGCATTTTTATATCTGCATTATTCATCTTGAGGGAGAAAGGAAACACAGCTACTTGTCCTAATTAGATATAATTTAGTAAACATGCTGAATTACACACCTGGATGATACAATACACAGATTTAAGAAAAAACACAAAGACTTCCTAAATGAACTAACTGAACAGCAAAGGTAGATGCAGGACACTGATGTTCACCTTCGCTTTGCGCTCCTAAACTGTTACTTGTGCAAAGAGGAGAAAAATGAGGCACCAGTCTCTCCCGTATGTCCTGCACTACAGCATTAAAGTGTTGGCCCATTGGCTTCTTCATTCAGATTTAAAACTATCAGCCAAACTGGACTGTAAAGATAGTACTCCACTAGCACAGCCACAGCCACCAGGGGAACTATGCAATAGTACTGACAGAAGTAAGAAAGTTTGGTTCTGTTCACTGTGCAGTTCAGACTTTATTCCCAATCCTTCCCTCAGCCCCATCAGCACACAAAACTAGAAGTGTGCTAAACCATGGCCCTGGTGCAAGGGAGGTAACTGGTAAGATGAACAACCTCTCAGGGGATCCCTAGAATAAAAATAGAGCAAACCAACAGTAACATCTCACTGGTTTCTTTCAAACATCTTGATTCATAGAAGTTATAAATTTCCAATGTGAAGCCAAATACCACCTGTCACTCTGTAGATAAGCCATCACCAGCAATACTGAAGACAGAACATTCCTGAAAAAAATGTTTCTAAATCAAGCCAGGCAGCAAAAATATATTTGCAAAAGTTACCAACAGGAGATGAACAGCCAGGTAGACAAGATACATCAAGAAAATTATTCACAGCTTGAATAAAAAAGTTCCTACAAGAGAGTAAGTCTACTGCTGTTCCCAGTTCTTAATACTAATTATATTGTCCAGAGCACCTGTCTAAGGCCACAACTGCCAGTGTGCAGAGAAGTTGCTGGCCTGGTCAAAAAGTACCAAGCACTACAAGGGAACTCCTGTCACTGCTCAAGCATAAGCAGAAAATACGCAGGAGACAGAAGTAGGGTCAGGCCACTGGGAATAAATATAGAGAGACTCTCAGAACAAGCAGAAATGAGAAAGGCAGGCCATCTGGAATTAAACATAACCAAGGATGTGAAAGACAACAAGAAGGGTTTCTTCAAATACATCAGTAACAAAGGGAAAACTAAGGACAATGTGGACACGTTACTAAATGGAGGGGGAACCCTTGTAACAGAGGATGCAGAGAAGGCTGAGTTATTGATCTTTGCTTCAGTCTTCACTGACAAGGCCAGCCCTCAGGAATCTCTGACCTGGGAGACCAGGTAAAGGAATGCTGGAAGGAAGACTGTCCCTTAGTCAAGGAGGACTGGGTTAGAGACCACCTAGAAAATCTGACATCCACAAGTCCACGGGCCCTGATGGGATACACCAGGGCTGAAAGAGTTGACAGACACCATAGCAAGGTGCTCACAATCATCTTTGAAAGGTCATGGAGATCTGATGGCTGAAGACAGCAAATGTCAACCCAGACTTCAAAGGGGCAAGAAGGAGGACCCAGGGAACTATCAGCCAGTCAGCCTCAGCTGAATCCCTGCAAAGGTGATTGAGCAACTCATTCTGGAGGACATCTCTATCCACATAGAGGACAAGAAAGTGATCAGGAGTAGTCAGTATGGGCTCACTAAAGTCATGTTTGACCAACCTGATTGTCTTCTGCGATGAAGCACTCTCTACCTAGATGGATGAGAGGAGAGCAGTGGGTATTGTCTACCTCAACTTCAGCACAGCTTTCAACACTGTCTTTCACAACATCCTTACAGGCAAACTCAGGAACGGTAGGCTGGATCAGTGGACAGTGAGATGGATTGAGAACTGGCTGAGCAGCAGATCCTACAGGCACAGGGTCTAGCTGGAGGCCTGTCACTAGTGGTGTCCCCCAAGGTGCAATACTGGACCCAGTATTGTTTACCCATGACTTGGATGAGGGGACAGATGCCTCCTCAGCAAGTTCACTGATGACACAAAGCTGGGAGGAGTGGCCGATACCCCAGAGGGCTGTGCTGCCCTTCAGAAGGGCCTTGACAGGTTGGAGAGATGGGCAGAGAAGAACTGTCTGAAACTCAACAAGGGCAATAAGGTGTCCTGGTGGACAACAAGGTGTCCATGAGCCAGCAGTGAGGCCTTGTGGCCAAGAAGACTAGTGATATCCTGGGGTGCATTAGGAAAAGCACTGCCGGGAGCGAATGCTGGGTATGTTGAGGGAGCTGACCCTTCCCCTCTACTCAGCCCTGGTGAGGCTTCACCTGGAGTGTTGTGTCCAATTCTGGACTCCTCAGGACAAGAGAGACATGGAGCTCCTGGAGCAGGTCCAACTACAAAGATGATGAGGGGACTGGAGCATCTGGAAAGGCTGAGAGAACCGAGCCTGTTCAGCCTCAAGAAGAGACAACTGAGAGGAGACTTCATCAGTGTCTAAGTACCTGAAGGGAGGGTGCCAAGGGGGTGGATCCAGGCTCTTCTTGCTGGTGTCACACATAGGACAAGAGGCAATGGGCAGAAACTGCTGCACAGGAAGTTTCACCTGAGTATACAGAACAACTTATTTACTGTGCAAGTGACTGTGCACTGAAACAGACTGCCCAGAGAGTAATGGAGAGTTGTGGAGCCTCCCTCACTGGAGATACTCAAGTACCATCTGGACACAATCCTGTGCCATGTGCTCTGGGATGACCCTGCTTGAGTAGGGAGGTTTGACCAGATGACCCACTGTGGTCACTTCCAACCTGACCCATTCTGTGATTCTGTGAATGTCTGTACTTGAGGAAAATGCTGCTCTAACACCAGCAACTAGCCCTGAAGACTCCAATGCCCAGAGGTAGTATGCAAGTGAGGTCGTATACAGCCTCAAAGCGAGTCCCAAAAAGTTCAAAGAGGAGATGTGGAAAACACTTCCTTTTTTTTGTGCCAGCTGCTCATCTGCAAGTTTTTCTAGATTTCTGCACATAGTTCTGCAACTATTTAATCTTGCATGATAGAGGATTCAGCACTATTTGGTACAAACAGGGAAGGATGAAGGTTCATCAGGAGAGGTCCTAATTTTTGTTAAAGTGGCTGATACAACTGAAAACTTTAAATAAGCTTTATGGTACAGAACTGCTTCACCCAAACCTTTTAATGTCCCATATCAGATTTTGGGGGGCTTGTATACCCATCCCTTCTTCAGTTTATCACCCAGACCTGTTATCAGTTGGTTGAACACAATATATTATCTCTTCTCTACAAAGCTTGAAAGCCTCTCTATTCCTATATGGTGAATATTGGGTCTCCTGTTATGTTTTGAAATGTTCTTTTCACCCCCCACTACTAGCAAACCTGTCGGAACTGGTTCAGCTGGCAGCTGCTGCTTTTCTCTGAGTTCCCAAATGCGCACACTGCCATCTTCTGAGCAGGAGATCAGCTGCCTGTAAAAACAGTTGATAAGCAACACTAGCATTGGATACCTATCTGTGCAAATCATCTTGTGATGTTTCTATAAAAGAGACAGCAAGTTGCCTCAAAGTGCATCTGTAGCAGAACAAACTATAACAGGCTTGTAGAATAGGTGGAAAAAAATAAACATTTTCCACCCCCTTTTAAAAGCATACCACTATGTAAAACAAAACATAAGTTTAGACTCTGCAAACATAGTTTGACTAAATGGTGTCCATAAGCTTATTTTCATTAAGTAAAAACCTTTTCTTATGGAAAAATAACAAAAGGAAAGGTACCCTATTTCATTACACACTTAGAAAAGCACTTGCATTTACAAAATCAAGGCCCCAATTTTTATCTTCTGATAGACTTTTGCTCCACTGAACAAGAGTATAAAGGGATCTAACACAACTACTATTAGAATATACATATATATATATATATATATATATATATGCAGCAAATTGTCCAAGTTGGCTCTCAAATCAAGATCCAGCTAGAAATTCAGCACTAATGAACAAAGGCTGTAAGTTATTACTTATTGTTAAAACATTTCAATTGTTACAAAATATTTAGTGAAAAATATTTACTGAATATGCCATATGCCTTTGCTTTATAGAAGTAAAATGCCATTAAGCTGTATTTTCACAATGTAGACAAAAGTGCTTTATCAGGTCTGATTTTGAAAATAGCTGAGATATTTTCAGCCTGTGTACCAGTCTGGATATACTGGATTATAGTTTTTTCCTGTTGAATTACAATGATGAATTTTCAAAAACCAGATAAACAAGCTCTACCTAATAAATGCAGATCAAACTGCAGATAAGTCCCTGCCCTAGAAATTAGACGCAGCTTTGCAGTCTGTCTAGTCACCCTTTCAAGTTTTGGTTTTCTTTATTGCATTAACTAAATGCACTGTGACTTGTACCTGTTTGGAAGCTTCTCGATGTGCAGCACAGAGGAGTCGTGAGCAGTTCTCTGGCAGGCAATCACACACTTCATTTGAAGATTATATACGTATATGCCTTTCCCAACAGCAGCAAACACATACTGGAAAAAAAATTTAATGGAACAACTTGCAGAAACAGATACTGAAAAATCATCCCACATGTAACAGATTTCCAGAGACACTGTGATGACATCTAGCCTGCACTATCCAGCTTGTTTCTGTCCTCATGTTACTGCCTTATCCCAAACATATGAAATTAGTAAGTCATATTAAAAAAAAAAATGGATTTTTTTTGAGCAAATGTGCGATATCCTCCTATACTCTAAGTAGTTATTTAGTGTCTGTATTTTTAACCTGTACCTTACAGTCTAAGCAGTAATCAAGGATACCAACAAATCAATACACTTCTGCAATTAAACATTTACTTTCTTACACTAAAATAATGCTCTGTGTTTTGAAAAACTTTTGTTTTATCAAGAAAGCCTGAGAATACAGGAAGCTGTTCTGCATTTTTGCCTCTTTTTGAAATTTAACTGAAGCTGGACAAGGAGGTCTTGTTCAAGTATTTCAACTCTACTGAGTACAGAAAAGGAACTCTCTCACAGGAAAGTACTACACAATAGTGCATTTTGCACTCAATGCTTTTCTTCAGAAGAGTGCAGGCATTCCATCCTACAACCATCATGACCCTAAAGCCAGAAACAGCTTATACATCTTTGGACCTGGACCCTCCTGTGACTTCTGACGATCTTAGAGCGGGCAACTGTACAATCATATGTATGTACAGATGATTAATATTCAGTACCAGGAGCGTGCAAAATGCTTCCATTCAATACATTTTTGCAGTTTTGAACATACCTTGTTTAGGTGATGTATGCTGGAACATTTCCCTGAATGGCCTGCTTCCACTTACACAACCCGAACATCAATGTCTCATAATCAGTTCACACTATACATCTGTCAATATTTTGTAAAAATTGTAACCCACTGTCTTTGACTAAGATTTTCTATATATATATTCAATGATGTTTTGACACTGTTCAAAACTCTTTATCCAGGTTTTTGTTCAGAGTTTTGGCTTTTTTCTTATGCACATCTGCTGTGGAAGCACTGAAACTAAACAGATTTCTGATAGCACCATTACCAAATCAAGAGGAAAAATAACCCACTGAGTCATTTTGTATTATTTTCCTAGTTTTGTGTGAGCTTCATATTCAGTGGCCTTCCACATCACTCTTCCACCATGAGTCACACAGTCTTACAGCTTTGCAAAAGATGCTTTTCATGGAGCACTATTCTTTTTTCACAAGCCCTGGCAAAATCCTGGTCATCTCAAACCCCAAGAAAATAAAAGATGATGAAGCATAAATTGTACATCTATCTTAAAAGGCAACTAAACACAAACACACGTTTGTCAGGGCACCAGACGCACTCCCTAGCACTGTTTCCCAGTATTGCCAAACCTATACCACCCCATTTGTTTCTGAATCATGTTTTGCCTACAATCTCAGTGTCAAACTAGACACATGCATCTTCTCCAACCACCCAACTACCACGCCTGGAAAACAGAGGAAACACATATTTTGCATTATTTTTTTTTAACATGAAGAGCAGCGTTCTGCTTTTAGGCTGCAGGTAACAAAGTAATACATTATAAAAATACATTTCTTCACCACTTTTTAAGTAGGACCTTTACAATACAGACAGCTCTGCCTTAAAACAGCTTCTATTTCAGGATTAATGCTAGAACCACCTTTACTTCTCACCATTCAAAACTCTCACGATGAACGAAATTCACAGCAATTTGTTTAGTTCAGTTCCATGCAGGGAAGAAAGCCTTCAGTAGCCTCAGATTCCATGTTCAATGTTATAACAACTTCTGACCTTCTCAAAATTCTTTTCCCCTCCCTTAAAACACATCTTGTGTAGCTTTCAAGCAGAAAATCAAAGTATTTTAAAGCCATATTATAGAATTCACCCTAAGTAAAATTTGCTTTTGGCTCATTGTAGAAATAAGCATTGATAACACTGCAAATCCTACCTTTAGATACAACCACATCTTTTTTTCTGCCCACAACCCATAATGTTTCTCTCTCCAGGGTTTTAGGAATTCAGGCTTTTCCACAGCTTTTACTTTGTTATATCTCATATCTCTGAATCCATTTCCAGGAATCCCTTTCTTAATCATTCCCCAGTAACTGACCTACGTGACAACTATGAAACGTCTTTTACGTTGCCACTAACAGTTGGTAACATTTCACAAAAGTAAGTAATAACCTGACAACTTTTAGTGTTTGCTGAACAATAACTGGGTTCTGACAGAGTATTCCGATCAAGAACCTATGTCCAAAGCATTATTACAGTAGCCTGGATCCTGTATACATATTTGTGTATACAATTGAGTATGGCCCATCTGAACAGTAGGAGCAATACTGATTTACTATTAAGCATAGACATATGCCTATTCTTAAATTCACTCCATAGTACCTTCAGATATAAATGTTCGAAGGTGCATTACTGTGAAAACTGCATTTCCAGAAGAATGGAATATGAAAGATGTATGCCATCAAAACATACACCTCCTATTTATTTTTTCTCTAGTGGTACTATAAACAACTAATAAATCTTTGTCAGTCAAAAAGAAATGCTGTTGTTGAAAGTCCATTATGTTAGTTCCCAATACCATCAACATATTATAACCTTCAGTTAGCTCAACAGCCAACACTTTATATAAAAACTGTTGACTGTATAAAATTAGCTGTGCACACTTAGAAGAAATCTCTCATATTAAAACAAGGAAATTGAAAACACAAAGCAGTTGGTCTTCTGTGGTAAGGTCATCCTAGCTTACTTGAATTAGTTTACTGTATTTAAAGCTTTTTACCTCCTCATCAGATGTTAGGTGTTGAACTGAAGTTTCATTTGGGCTTTGGGATAACTTTATTTCTGGCTGTACATCTGGATGGACAGAGGAGTCCCAGAAGTTGCATTCAGATGCCTGCTTTGTCCAGTCAAGTGCATCCCAAACTATTAGCTCACCTACGTGAGAGCCGGTCACAAAAGTCAAGTCTGCAGGGGGGGAAAAAAACATTATACTGAAAAGTGACATTTCACACAAAGTTACAACCCTAGAAAGGTAAGAGTGCTTGTTTTTGTGTACAGCTATGTACAATGTGCAGTACATAACTGACCGGACTAAACCCCCTTTCTTTGAGTAAATACTCATTTTATTACCTATCACACCTCAGATGAGCAAAAGGACATGAGCTCTCCTGTAAAATTAAAATTAGGAAGGAGAACATTCACTGACCACAGTGCACAGTACTGCATAGCAAAGGCAAGGAACACCACCAGAAGTATGTACAAGTACTTGAACTCCATTTCTACATAAAAAGCCCTTTTATTCTTTGGACAAGTAGGTGTTTGGACACCCCTCAGAAGCAACAAAGTATCTCTATGTCATAAACAGAACTACAGATCACAAATTAAGTGGATGGCAAGACTGAAGTAGCTCGTCATGAATTTGTTTTTCATAGCTGGGAAGGAACCACTACAGCAATATTTAATGCAGGTAGCATATTGTCTCTTTATGCCAAACATTGCTTGTTCTTCGTAATCCAAAAGGAGACAATACTGACAACAGTTAAGCCCAGAAACAAGTACCATAGAATCCAAGTTTTCTTTTTTTTCCAGCTTCTTGTTACCTCTGTAACAAAGCCCCTTTCTGCCAACCAGGCCGACACAGATACACTCAAGGACAAATACACACTTTCTATTACACCAGTAATAACTTGTTCTGGATTCTGTGGGTGCTCCATAAAAAAAAAAAAAAAAGGCAAGAACAGAGTAGAAGGGGCTGAATTTCAGGGAATAGCTTAGTATTGCCCTAATGAGCAGCAGAGACTGTATCATCTTCCAGACCCTCTACAATCTCTATGCAGGCCCACAACTGCACCCTCAGAACCTTCAGTTACCTTGGGACAACAACTGCAAGGAACATGGCCTCGCATATCCCATTTTAAGAGTCAGAAGGAGCAAGGGAAAAAGTAGCATTTTTAACTTTTCTAACAGAAAGAAGACCCAGAGCTCCATTTTCATCAAGGACATTACCTCTCTTCAACACTGCAACTTGCCTGGTTTCATCCCATTGTTAATCCATAAACAATTATATTTTGACATGTCACTACCTTTGCAGCTACACAAGATAGTACATCCACTAGTAAAGTAGTTTCACTCCAGTTAAAACTTTGGTCCCAAAAAAACTCCATAGGTTTATCCCAGTGGTAACTAACAAAAGCAGTAACATTACAAAACGACTCTTACCATTGACGCTGACTAATGACAAAATGTTATCCTGATGGTCAACAAGGCGCTTTACTTCAAGGACATTCCAACCTTCAGACTCATTGTTAGAATCAGTCAACCTAAAAATTACTTCAAAGGAAGAGAAATTGTCTAAATAAACTCTTTCATTCAGAATAAGATGGAACTATACTTAAATAAAACAGATCATTTTCAGAGAGGCACAAACTAAAACATAAGTGAGACAAGACTTATGGTCACCCATGACACCAAAAAATGGGAATGAATTATTTCAGTGTTATCATTAAGGCCTCTTACTACAGCAACTCTAGGATAAAACATTTCAGCCTTGTTACTCTGAAATTTATAGACCTGGTCAACACCAGAAGCTGTAGAAAGCAGAAGTGAAAAGTATTAGACATCTTTATGGATAAGTAAACTAAAAGTGAAATGTTTCTTGAGGACTCATCGCACTGAAAAATTAATATTCAAAAGGATGCAATATTCTCTAGTAAGACAATTGAGATCATCAGGAATTAAGACTTTATTTTAACCAGTCTTGGAATTTCTTTTCTATCTCAAGGGTACTGCAAAAGAAGTGTGGGAAGTTTAGATGGAAGTTTGTATTGTATCCCTATGTCTAAACACAAGAGGACTATTCTTAATTTGTTCCTGATTCTTTGATCAAAGTATCAGGTTGCTAATTTTTCAACTAAGTATTTAATCATCTTGAGCAACATCTGCTTTTTTGCTGATATAATGCTCTACTTTTGCTCCTGGATTTTATTCCCTCTTTTGAAATTTCAGTAATTTTACACAGCACTTACAAAAAGACTCTCCACCAACAGCTAGCCAGTTACTTCCAGTTTGCATACATAGATTATTCTGTCTCCAACTGACCAAAAGAAATCAGCACACTGTCTCATTATAGCTTCTGATCCTGGGATAAGGAGGCTCTAGAGAAGCCTAGTACCTGACAGCTCAGATAAGCAGTCTCAGACCTCCTGCACTAGGCCAAATGACAATTGCCCCAGTCAGATCTGGACAGGTGGCAGTAACACCGAGCTGGTGGAGGAGCTCGCCAAGCCACTCTCTGTCATTTATCATCAGTCCTGGTTAACCAGGGAGGTCCCAGTCAGCTGGAGGCTGACCAGTGTGACATCCACCCACAAGACAGGTCAGAAGGAGGATCCAGGGAACTACAGGCCTGTCAGCCTGATCTCAGTGCCAGGGAAGGTAATGGAACAAATTATCTTGAGTGTGATCACACAGAACATCCAAGACAACCAGGGAACCAGGACCAGCCAGCACAGGTTTAAGAAAGGCAGGTCCTGCTTGACCAACATGAGCCATCAGTGTGCCCAGGTGGCCAAGAAGGCCAATGGCATCCTGGCCTGTATCAGCACTGCGGCCAGCAGGACCAGGGCAGTGATTGTCCCTCTGTACTCAGCACTGGTGAGGCTGCACCTCAAATCCAGCTGTGTTCAGCTCTGGGCCCCTCACTTCATCCAGAGAAGAGCAAGAGAGATAGCAAAGGGTCTGGAGCACAAGTCTTAAGAGCAAGGACCTCAGGTTGTTTAGCATGAAAAAAAGCAGGTTCAAAGAGACCTCACCACTCCCTATAGCTACCTGAGAGGAGGTTGTGGCGAAGTGAGGACTGGCATCTTCTCCCAGGTGACAAGTGACAGGACAAAAGGAAGTGGCCTCAAGTTGCACCAGGTGAGGTTCAGGTTGGATATCAGGAAGAATTTTTTCACTGAAGGGGTGGTCAGGCATTGGAATGGGCTGCCCAGGGATATGGTGGAGTCATCATCCCTGGAGGTGTTCAAGAAATGACTGGACATGGCACTTAGTGCAATGGTTTAATTGGCATGGTGGTGTTCAAGGTTGGACTTGATATCTTGAAAGTCTTTTCCAACCTTAATAATTCTATGATTCTAAATATAAAAAAGTTTCATCTATAAGATTCCTCAGTAAGATTAGTACTGTCTCCTCTTCGTAAAGAATGGAAAAAGAAGGCTGCTGATCACACTCTAATACCATTTATTTTCCCTATACAATTCCAGTAGTGTGTTTTTTACTCATATTTCTGATAAGCAGCTGTTATAGAAGAACATGAACACTTCACATAAATGCAACATACTCACTTAGCTCTTTGCCTACAGCTGCTGCAACACAGTTTTTGGGCAATTCAACCAAAGCACTGATACCTTTGAAAAAAAACCAGGGGATAAGAGAGAAAAGGATAACCACTGGTTATAACACAGCAAACTGTTAATTCTTTATTAATAAAGTTCTTAACAATCTTCCTTCCGCTTGGAAATTATAATCAAAACAGAAGCATATTGCCTGAAATAAAAGTTAAATGGCATCAGAATTGAATAGATTATCTCAAACAGAGGCAAGGTCAGGACTTTTGGTCCCGAATCCAGCAGAATTCTGGACATCAAACTTGCAGTGAAACTGAAAGTAAATTATCTTTTTATTTTAAATACAGTTAAGATATCTATGTCCTAATGCTGGACGGTATTAAGGACACCATGGTAATTATTAAGATTCTGAACAAAGGTAGTACCAAAGTTATTAGATACTGTACATACCTCAATACACACAATTCTAAAATACTGTGCAGAGCCAGCAGAAGTAGAGTAAGGCCTAAGATGTCCAACTTGCTTTCTGTCTTAATTGTTAGTCTGTCTTAATCCTGCACAGAATTTTCCCAGTCTGTGCCACCACACCATTAAAGAAAAATTCTCCAAGGAATAACCAATCTCTTTCCCCACAAAGGAAGCATGAGATTAGGATAGAAGACAAGGCCCATGCTACACATCCCATTGACTCCTGTACCAAAGTTTCAATAGTACTTCATACAAAGCAGCAACACTACCAGCTGGTATTTAGCATAATACTTCATAATATTTCATAATCAATACTTTCAAAAGAAGTATTAATATCCTCAAAGACTCAGAAGGCTTTGCCTACCACTGCTCTATTCCATGACAAAAATAAGGACAATATTAGTTCCACCTTTAAATGTGATTCACAGCTTTACAGGTATCTTGGTAAAGCATGGCAATAACATCTGACAATTTTCTTCATATGGACATACAAAATATAAATTTATTAATATAAAAGCCTGATTGACATTGATATCTGATTACATTTATTATATTCCTATCAAAACCTGCATTTTCTACATAAAAAGTACTGATTCTTAATAATAAAAAGTAATCTCTACTGTTCTACTTCTACAAAGCTCACTTAGGAATAATAGAACTCCCACCTGATCACACAAAAAGCCAGTCAAAGAATCTGGTACATGTTACAGCAAACACATACAGACCAGCATCCAAGGTCTATCCCTGTAAGTCCAAGCTATTGTACAGTTACTGAGATCTGACATATTCTAAAATTCACACAGTACAGGAGATTAAAAGCAGTCTTAATTCTGAAACTATTAAGTCTGACATTTAAAAAAAGAGCGAGTGGCTCTAATAAATAATGTTATCATTAGAATTAAAGGAAATTTGCCAAGTTGGTTTTGCATCATTATACAGATCCATTTTACTTGCACTTTAACAGCTATAATGAGTCATTTACATTCTTACCTGCATCAGTAAGATGACTGGTCTTACACAAGAGATCTAATTTTCGGTTCCAAACACATAGATCACTCCCTCCAGACAACCATACATCCAGTCTTTGAAGAACTGTCAAACACTGCAGAACAAAAATCAGATATATGTCTCCTGCAAAAGTTCTACAGGGAATTTCTCAGTAAAATGATCATGAGCTTTAGTTAAATAAATCTGTAAGTACTATGAAGCACAGTGTCAAGGTATCACTTCCCTGAGAAACACAAATTTAATTACATGCTACATTTTTCATCAACAATGCAAAACCTTATTTTTTCATTGATTTTTTTCCCTACTATTAAGAGTCAACAATTAATTTAAAGGTAGGTTGTCTTTTGCAACACAGTAACAGAACCAAGTCATACCAGTTACCTTTGTTCTACATCCTTTCAAAAAGAAAATTGAGGTATTAAGAGTCTGAAAAACACCCACTTCTCAGCCTCTCATTATGTACCACTGCTTACGCCAAACATTGCTGTTCATTTTAACACACCTGCCCATAGGACCTACAAGCCATACATAATAAGTATTGTATATAACAAAACAACAGACATTCATAGGGTTTCTTTAGCATACCTTTACAGTAGAATGGAAACATGACACTTTCTGAACCTGTCTGCCACTAGTGCAGTCCCAAACCTGTCTTTATTCATTAAGGAAACTGAAAGGTTTCTATGCATTATAAATATAAATGCTGTGTTTGCGACAGATTAGGAAAGAGGTATGCAGTGTCTCAGTATTCTAAACTCTGTCTTTTCAATATTTGGCCTAAATGGCATATTAATAAAGGTCTGTTATGGATTCATTTTTGTAGCAAGGACTGCATCTACTTGTGAGCAATAACTAGTAAAACTCCTGTGTAACCCAATTACACCTAGTGGGTATTATTGGCCAATACGTCTTGAGACAGCCTGCAGTCTGTCTCAGAGCTACCTTTAAAAGAAAAAAATCACAAAAAGTTGATAGAAATGTGAATATTCTCCAGATCAAAGGATACAATAACTGTTCTATCAGCTGAGGCTGTTATAATCAAATGTCTTTTTTCTTCAAAAGCATCTGACGAAGAAAATGGTGCTATAGCTGTAATTTTGTGTGTGTGTCCATGAAGTTCAAAAAGTTTTTCTCCAGTCTGAAAAACAAAACCATGGAAAACTAAGTGTAAAACATGGAAAATGCCTACTGTAGCATAAAACATAGGTACCACATGACTTTTGAAAGCAAAAATTTTTAAGAGTCTCAAATCTCCCTTCCTAAAGTAACTTATGGATTTGCTTCTTACTACCTTCAATGCTATTCAAGATTAAATAAGATACCAAGTGTAGGTTTAAAGGACATAACACAAATTACTCTCAGAGTAAAAAACCCTCTAAAAGCCCTTAAGACCGAAATTCTGTAATAAGTTCATTTAATTTTAATGCAAATACTGGCCATTCACCCATGAACACTTTGGTAATTCAGATTTGTTGACAAACCCTCTCCTGAAGAAGTAATTTTTTTTTTAATTATTAGAAAAATTTGACCTATATTTATGGCAAACACAGTACTGTCAATTTCCTGTCAGCTTTATTTAGCATGTACATCATCTATAGATTCAAGATGGTGCTTTGGACAACCAGAGCTACTTCTGCTGTGTTTAGAAGGCAAAACTCCACAAACAGAGAGAAGCATACTGGCATTTTAAACGTGCAACTAAAATACAGTGTTATTATAGCTGCAAACTTCTTTACAGTTGCGGGTTAACGTTTTAAACTAATAAAAATCCTACAGAAGTAGAAAATGGAACTCAGTTCATAAGCTGAATATCTAAGTGACAAACTGCTCAGAACACTGGGTATATATATTCACATATATGGGTTTTAATATTCAAGACCCCTTTACTTTTCCAAATTATACAATTAAAAAATCACAAAAGGCTTTCAACTACAGCAAAGCACTAATTGAAACTGCTCAAAAGAGAGAAATTTCAAGTCTCCCCTTCTGTATTTTAAAATTACACCATCATAAATGTCACATAAATTTTTCAGAAGATTTTTAAAAAATTTACAGTCTGAGTTTTTTTCTTCCTCAATTTGAATCTCTGATACACTTTAGACAGTACAGCATGTCTCCCCTTCAGACTTCTTATTGAACAATAACTCGTATACCAGACCTCCTTAACACAGGTCTAATGCTCATCCCTTCTACAATTTTGTCAATGACACAGAGACACAGAGCAGAAGACCAGAACAGCAGGTGTCACTAACAGAGTACTATTTCCATGATAAAACTAATGTCTTTGTAAGGTTTTCAAAAGTTACAAGATTTTTATCACAGCAAGCAATTAAGGCCCTGTTCCTGCACTGCATGAAATGTTGAACTTCTACTCACTTTGGTATCTTTCCAATAGTGTTTTGTGCTAGCTCACCATTTAGCCTAATCAGTTATACTACAAAGAGGTATTACTAGTAAAGCTACTGAAATGTACTTAAAACTTAAGTATATATAAAAATCCTGGCAGGTTTGGGATCTTCTTATGTATTTGTTGAGATACTAGTCAACATTTTGGTGTTAACAGCAACCACAGAACACACTTTTAAAGAGTAATTAAAGGCACACATTGATACACACTTCCGCTTTTCACGTCATCATTTCATCTAAAATCTCTCTAAAATCACTATGTCTTCCCAAAACATTCTAACTTTCAAAACTTATCCTTCTCTTGAGTTCACACAATTTTTAATACCCTAACTCTCCTTTGTAAACTAAAATTTAAGAGGCTCCCTCCACTTGTACATTTTCAAACAGCTTTGCAGCAACTCTTATTTATTCTGCTTTTTCATTTCTAGACATTTCTAACTCCTCTCCATAACTTCTACCCTCTCCAGAACACACAAGCCAGCCCCCAAAAAATCACCTAACCTGAGCATTCCACAGACATACGATTCCATCATCTCCTGCAGATGCAAACCTGAAGAAAAAGAGACAAAAAAACCACAACAAACTGAAAACTTCAATACAGCATAACGTAATGGAAAAGCAGTAAACAGTTACGGAAGAAAAATACTTACAAGATATATCAGACTCTGTCTTTACAGAATAAACATGTATTTGTAAATCCCAATTACAGTTTCTAAGCTAAAGTCAGTACATTTGAATAGGTATTTATCAACATATACTTAATATAAGAACAAGATGTAGGAATTCCAATATGTACTATTATAAAAAGAACCCCACACAAAAGAACCAATTTTCTTGTTTAAAAATATGAGATCTGAAACACCAAATAACAGTGAACTCTAAAATCAAATACTATTAGTCAAGAGTCAACTATAAGACATCTAACAAGTTACAAACCACTTGTCTGGGTTCAGCCCAGGAACTGAAACAGGAGCTGGGCCTAAAAGAGTTAACTGAGATATCTTGGCCTGCTAAGAAACCCCAATACCTGTTTTGCTAGAAGAACATTTTAGGAGCACTGGTTAATATCACATTCTGTTCTGCTCACTGGACCAAAGGCCTTATTATAGAAAGAATAGGAGAAGTACACACACAGAAATAAATTAGGTAAACTAGACGTTTGAATAAGATCTAAAGGCCCAGAGCCAGGATTTTGCAAGCTTGAAGAATTCAGGTCACCTAATTGAAGAGGTCAAACTGAGGAAGACATCCATGGTGACCACCAGAGGGATGAAGGTTTGAGGAGAAGACCCCCAAAGTAGAAAATTGGGCATGTTTGGGAAAGACTCCACCCAGAGACCAGCCTACTTATTAATATGTATAATAAATGATGTAACCAGGTATCTAAAGTGTATAAAATGGCTTCGTTTTGCACTTGCAAGTCGAGCAAGTTTGTCCAGCACGAGTTGGCTTGCTCCCAACGTTGAATAAACAAATACCTTGCTGCTTAAAGACAAAAAAAGTCTCTGAGTAGTTTCTCAGACCGGTTTTTTGGATTCAGAACAGAGTAGTCCAGTATTTACCACTGTAATTTAGAGTGTGGCTTAAAAGAACTTCAAAGGGCAACACATTTAAGGTGCTAAATTTGACTTCTGATAAAAATCCACATGGAAGGCATACCATATGAGGAAAACACAAGTTCCAATTAGCATGTTAATCTCACATGAACCAAGTCTGACTTGAATTCAATCTTTTTCTCAAGGTTAGAGTGAGTATCTAACCATCTGCCTACATATGCTCCTTATGGGACACCTCATTCTTTTCCAGTCAAGATCACCACCATCCATAACCTTCTCAGTTTCCTGAAGAAGGAAGGAATGGTCAAATGAGCAACAAAAAACCTGTTCTTAAAATGTGTTGTGAACTCTGTTTAATTTAAGGTATCAAATGCTAGGGCCTTACATGCAATTTTATTTCAGTCCACTTTTTGGAAGACTCTTGCTCAGGCTTAGTCTTCTTTAGTGATCTTCTAATCAATATGACCCTTACTTCATGTTCGAAAAGTACAAGAGCAAAGAAGAAAGAAAAAAAAAGCAAAAAAAAGCCCACCAGCTTTCTGCTACATTCATATAGGATTTATTTAGTATCTTCAAAAAACCAATCTGAGAAAATTTTCCACTCACTGGTTTTAGCTGAGCCACTGAGAAAACAAGAAAATCCTTCTGCAAAATTCTCACTAAGATGATATTATCTAAAGACCTGAAGCGTGAAATTTGGCTTACAATAGTTGACAAAAAGCACACAATGGAACAGCTGCAGAAACTAAATAAAAACATTTCAGAATCTGAGTAACAATACTAATTTTACTGAAAAGAATCAAGTGAATAATATTATCAGGTGTTTAACAATCCAGAAAATACCATATTCTTGATAAATAAAAACTCAGAATTACTGTCCAGTGAAGCAACTCTATTAAACTCCTCAAACTCTCAGAATGTTAACCAGCTATATAACTTACTCCTTATCCATATGCTATTTTACAGCCTGTATTAAATGCAGCCACCCAGACTTTGGCTTTACAATGATAATCATTAGTTTAGTTTCAGTAATTTACCTGCCATCAAAGAAAGAAGCCCAAAATGGCAAGCAGTTTCTTTGTATCACACAGCAATTTAAGAATACTCTGGTATTTCTACAAAAATCAATTACCTCTATGCAGTAAGTGTTTTGAGAAAACATACTTTGATAAAGAGTTATTTTAATAACTGGTCTGGGTCAAAAAGGACTGAAAAAAAGCCACAAGATTCTTTCATTTTTGTAGGAATTTTCTGGTGGACTACTACAATGTGGAAAAATAAACTTTATGGTAACACATGTAACTTTTCCAATATATATATATTTTATGACATTAAGAATAAAAACTGACACACTAAAGATCCTCCATGGAGTCTTCTGTGAAATTTATATATATATACATATATAATGAATCTTATTAGAAAACAGGATTCTGTGGGCATTCCTGAATTGGAAGAGACCACCTGCATGATCTCCTCCAATCAATGTGAATGGGGAAGGAGAGAACCTTCCTTCACAAAACACCTGCTACACACTGCTATGATTAAAACAAGCTGTTATCCATGTTAACTTTGTGTAGTGTATTGATGAATATATTAGAAATTCCCTTCTGAGTCTAATCCATAAAAGATATAAATTACTACAGCTCCTTAACAGAACTATTCTTGCCTATTACTTACATTCTTAATCTCTAAATGTTTTCTATTTTATTCTCCACATCAGCCAAGAGTCACTACATTTTATTACTGACTAAAGAATTCACAACCTTACTTTTAAGGCAGAAAATTATTTCTTCTCTTCTAGGATTAAGTATAATTAAAGAACATGAAAGGCTAATTTAGAGAAAACTAGAATAGAAGCCAGGTTGTAATGTACAACTATCATAATACAATCTCTCAGACACATTTCCAAAGTGACAAAGGTAAATACAATTACTTCATCTCTGCTTATTAACCAGTTTTCCAGTTTTTAGATAATTCTGTCCTCGGAAGATAGATAACTCAAGTCTTCAGAAGAATACAACAGATAAAAATTGTCAGGGAATATACAAAAAACTGCACATAGCTGAAAACTGACCGAGAGAAACAAAGGAATGATCAGGTTTCAAAGAAGTACAGCAAGTTGAATAAGATCAAACTGGAAGAGAAATGAAATGCAGAGATTAGGCATGTGATGAATTTTGCTAAGCAGTCATTCTGAATAAAGTGGTGAAAATTTCAATATTTGAAAATTTAACAAAACCTGCATTAACTAAAGCTCAAGTGAATTAAGTACTATAGCTTTGGAAGAAAGTACAGCAGAAGATGGGAAAGAAAGGAACAGCAACCATTGCTCAGTATTGTTGAAGATGTCACGGCTAATTGCTACAGTGTACCTAAAGGAGCCTATTACATTCTTTCATAGAACCAAAAGGTGAAATAACAGCTATTCTCAATTCAGAAATGCAAAACACATGTATCTGCTCAGAGCAGAAGAAGACACTACCGCATGTTGTCCTGTGAGAAAGAGTTCATGTGCATGTACAGAAGGGAACGCTCAAACAGGAACAGACTAAAAAGAACATTTCTTCCTAACAAGTGACTTGGCACCAAAAAACATAACTCATTCACCATTATTTTCTCATTAAAGTAAACCTTAAAAGAGAAGCCAAAAGACACAGTAACATACCAAGAAAAGGGAGTGTTCATCCCTTGCTTTTTTAACTCAAATTTTTCCTGCCCTCCCCCACCAAAAATAAAAAGGGAAGATTACAAATATTACTACATATTAACAAATATTCTCTGAAGTATTGCCAAGGACACTATGAAACAATTCAAAATGGCATTTCATACCTGCAGTCATCTATTTGCACTAGAAATCGTACTATATCTTGATGACCTTTCAACACGAGGAGCTCCGTGTAAGGATTCTGTGTTTGTTCTTCACCAACTGTCTGTACAGAGGATTTCTAAAATTCATAAAAAATGAGTTAAATTTATTTGGTACTGACATAATTATTTTCATCAGGTCTTTGTAACTTCTAACAACCTAGACTCATGTGTGAAGTTCCCGAAATACCATTTTGCCTGAATGAAAATCATTACAAAATATAATTTCTTATTATTTCGAGTAAATAATAGCTTTCTCTTGTACACATTTTAAACCATAATATGGCATTTTCTGTTTAACAAAATATTTTGTACTGCTTTAATCGCTGATACAGCATGATGAAAACCCAGTTTAGCTATGAGCTGTCATGTGGAGCCAGCTTCATGACCCAATTCACCATACACTCAGTTTTTCATTAAATTACACATCTTATGAGACGTTTGTGAATCTTTCATATCTTTCATCTGCTGTTCAATTTTAAAATCCTATATAAAGACAACATATTTAAAACAAATAAGAACAAATGCTGTTCTGTTACATAATATATAAATCATCCATTGCTACTCTATTCACAAAATACCAAAGCCAACCACTTAAAAAAATGTAGAGAATGATTAATCATTTTATAGAACAGCATTTGCAATTACCCCCACCTAGACTATTAATTAAAAGGACAATCAATCACTTGGAACAAGCTGATCATCAGGTAGGGTCAATAAAACACTGCACAGAACTGCAGTTTCAAGGAATAATAGTTCTGCCAATCTCAATCATCAGTTTGCTTCAAGACAACTTTTTTGTAATTAATGTCTTACACATTCTGGAACAACTTACTGTTAGACATTATTTATAAAAAACAAAAACAAAACAGCTCAATAGTAACTCAGTGGCAGCATTCTTCTCCTTCTGGATTTATTTTACACGACAGTCAACATCATCTTACTTCCAAGACTGTCTCCCCTTTGAGGACTTCAACAGAACCTACACTGTAAAACAGTAACTACAGAACACTGTACAGCACACAGCATACATGACAGGTAATACCACAGCAAAGACAAACATATTATCCTCAAAAATTTGAACATCTTCTTGCTAGATTAATAAATTATTTTCTATTACTTTGATATTGGTACTATGATACTATTCTTCATAAGCTAAGAATGACAAGGTGAAAAATTGGTGAAAGAAACCTGTGTTTATTTTAAAAATTAAGAGTTCCTGTTTTTTAAATTAAGTTCTTGTGATTTTATCTTGGTTTTTTGCTATCTGATGCATTTCATGAAGTAACTGTTCCTCATTTTATGCAATCACGTGTGAATAGCAGTTTCCTTCTAAAATAATGCAAGTAGAATCTGCATGGCTATAAAGAAAAGCTGGACAAACATGAAAACTTGGAGTCAGCTGTCAAAGGTAATCAAAACATGCCTTAAAAAATGAGAGTTCTACATAGTCTAAGCAAATCTCAGTACATTAGCAATACTGTACCAAGGAAACATACATTAATATTCAGCAAAACATAGGGTTAAATGAGAATTCTTTCTCTGAAGAAATCTACTTTTCTATAGAAACTATTAATTGGACTCTCTTATAGCAATCGTGTTTTTAGAAGGGAAAGCTGGAGAGTGATGCTAATGGAATGGAATCCATTCCCAACTTGCATGTTTTTATGCAGGACCTGTCAGCATCACTACAGTAATCAGAAAAAAAAAAAAAAACAGAAAAAAACCCAAAATATTAATCCGAACTTCATAACTTCCTATAAACCCCCATGATGTAAAGTGTTTAAAAGTGGGATTTTCAAATGCAATTCACCAAAAACATGGAATACAAGAGTTCACATACATACTGATTTTATGCACCGTGGAACATGACAAATTAGCTACTATTGGCCATGATGGCTATTGACCCACTTAGATGCTCCATTTCCAGAACCACCCTGTCTAAGATGAACATCATGGCCATCAAGTGAAGAGATTCAGGAGCTTGAGTCTAAATGACTTTCAATTCCACTGTAAAAATAAAAATGGGCACAGAGAAATTTACCTTTCATGAACTCAGGGTAGCCTTGCTAGAGGTTTTCTCTATTCACCCAGTGCAGTGCCACTCTACACATCTGTCTGAAGTCATAGCACATGAAACAAATACCCTACGTCCATAGCCCACACATTGCTATGGCTTTCTGACCTACTTAAGAACTAGTTATGAAGATGATTAGATGAAACAATACCACATAAAGCAGGGGGGGAAGTTTGGAAACCAACCTTTAGCAATATTTGTTATTCAGTTTTTCCTGAATAACAAAATTTTATTTTACAATTTTATTACATTTTATTACACAATTTTATTTTATTTTATTTATTTAACAAAATGCTATTCAGTTTTTCCTGAGAAGCAAAATTATTACTGTCATTCCACAAACCAGTGGTAACAATGGGAACAAAAGTCCTGTGGGTCAGGTTTAACCAAGCTATGAATGGCAGAATGGAAGAACTGGGCCACATCTTGATTCATGTTCATGCTTTATTAAAACACGGTATAACTAAACCATAGCCAGAGTTTAAACTTTGGCAAGGGACACACAAAATGCTGTTTTCTAGCACATCTTACAAAACCGCATCATATTTCCCATCCTCCTTCCAAAAACAACTGCACACAAACCTGCTAAATATGACTGCAATGCAACCAGCATTTTGACTGGTGACAAAAGTCAGAGACATTCCCACACATCGTCGTTCCAAACTGGCACAAATCCAAACTTCCACCAAAGTAAATACTGGCATTTAAAGTCATCCATGACACTGGCACGCTTGCTCATGAACAGCAGCTGGAAAATAATTACTTCCTCATACTTGTCTAAATTACAAAAGCACTATGTGTATAGAGTCCAGTAATATTGTTAATTAACTCTTGTTAAGTCTCTGAGAACTTCACCAAGCTCGTAGAGACATGAAAATCTCAACAATCTCTCCCCCAAATCTAGTAAAACTCTCAACCTGAGAAGCAGGAAGGATGTCAGTGTACAGTGCACTATGTAACAAACCGTGTTTCATGGATGAGAAACTAAGAAGTGCTAGAAGACTACTACGAACTACTGTGACACATAAACAAGAAGTTACTGCAAATAACAAGTCACTGCCTACAATTTGTATCATCAGTCTCACTGAGAGCAGGACTTATACGCAGTTCTTGCAGCTACACAACACAAGCCCCGCAGAAAAAGGGAGAGGGAGCCGGGATGCTCCCAACAGCTCCCGGGCGAGCTCAGCGTGGGTGTTCTGGTCTTCACAGAATCAGCTGGGTTGGAAAAGACGTTTGAGATCAAGCTCAACCTATCACCAAACACCACCATGTCAAAGGGACCGTGGCACTAAAGTGCCACGCCCAGTCGTCTCCTGAACACCTCCAGGGACGGTGACTCCACCACTCACCTGGGCACCCCATTCTAATATCTAATCATCCCTTCTGTGAAGAAATTTTTCCTGATGTCCAACCTGAACCTCCCCTGGAGCAGTCTGAGGCCATTTCTGCTCGTCCTGTCACTTGTCACTTGTTGCCTGGGAGAAGTCACAGACCCACACCTGGCTACAACTTCCTTTCAAGTAGTTGTAAAGTGATGAGGTCTCCCCTGAGCCTCCTCTTGTCCAGGCTGAACAAAGCCAGCCCCCTCAGCTGCTCCTCGCAGGACTTGTGCTCCAGCCCCTTCACCAGCTCCACTGCCTTTCTCTGGACACGCTCCGGCACCTCCTGATCTAAGGGACCCAGAACTGAACACAGTACCCGAGGTTCATTCTGCGCTTCTGCCCTCCTCTCATTCTCCTCCACGAAGCCCGTAACCAGTTCTGTCAGCCCGAAGGCCCCGCAGGCCGAGAGCCGGCGCGGAGCACGGCCCAGACCCACCCAATGGGAAACGCCACGGCCCAGCGCATCCCGACCTCACGGCACTGCCCGCTCCAAGCCTAAGGCTCCGCAGGGAGCGGCCTCACCTCGGCCAGGCCCTGCGGCTCCCGGCCGCCGCCGATCAGCCACCGCAGCATCGGGAGCGGAGCCGGCCCGGCTTCTCCCGCGCCACCGCAGCGCTCAGGCACAGGCCGCTCAATCGAGCGCCGCGCAGAGACCCGCCCGCTGGCGGGCGAGGCCGGGCACGGCCGGAGCAGCCGATGGCCGAGCGGCTGCCCCGTGAGTGGCGGCGTGGGCAGAGTTCCGCACAGATGGCTATTAAACATTTACTGGCGTTTTACCTCGCTGTTTTCCGATTTCAGAGGAAATTTGTACTGTTACCGTTCACCATACTGTAGATTGCCATCAGTTATTAACATTTTATTGTGACCGTTTTCATCTCTCCTTGTGAAGTGGAACGACTGCCAAAATGTTCTCTAAGGAGAACATCTTCCGTCCTCCTTCACTGAACCTCTCTGAGCCTTTGATGTCCTGTCAGGATGGCATAACAAACATGAGTAAACTCACCTGATTTGTTGTCCTGCTGCTCTTCCACAGAATCACAGACACCCCCGCCAAGTTTTCCATAGTAATGTTTTGCCGTCACCTATCTGCTCTTCAGTAGTCTCCTTAAATAATTTGGTATTTTCTCCAAACTGGCAAGTGTTGACGCACTTTGTTGCATTTCATTTATTGAAAGGAAGGACTGCACAGCATAACACTACCTACAGTTGACCTGTAATCCTCAAATGTGGTATTCATAGTGATACCTCCAAACAGAAAAAAGAGAGGGAAGAGCACTTCCTACATCAGATGCAGGGACAGCAAATGCTGCTTACTCAGGTTAGCAACATGAGTAAGGTTGTAATTGTTTAATGCAGGGAGTAAAATACACTGCTTGACTTTACCCTCTTCATTTTGACCTATTCTGCTGTATCACAGTCCACACGTTGGAAGAAAGAGGATAGAAAAAACACAGTGTGGTACTATGCCAAACACCATGTTTGTAGATAAGTGCTGAGATTTGAACTTCATGGCAGCTTCAGAGGCTCTGGGTGTTGCACTACCTTTGTAAAGACCATGCTGGGATATATTTTTCAAGACTGGAAATGCACCAGGTTCCTACAGGGTGAACATGAAGACTTGCATAGCTTTCATAATGTATTAGCAAGTTTTTGGCAGCAGGGGGCTAAGGGATGGCTTCTGTGAGAAGCTGCCAGAAGCTTCCCCTCTGTCTGATGGAGCCAGTGCCAGCCCACTGCAAGACAGATCCACCACTGGCCAAGGCTGAGCCCACCAGTGACAGTGGTAGCACCTCTGGGATAACATATTCAAGAAGAAGGGGGGAAAACCTGTGCAACAGCAACAGCAGCCCAAGAGAGGACGGAGAATATGTGTGAGGAACAGCTCTGCAGACACCAAGGCTAGTGAAGGAGCAGCAGGTGGTTCTCCAAGCACCAGAGCAGAGATTCCCCTGCAGCCTGTGGTGCACACGATGGTGAGGCAGCTGCCTCTCTGCAGCCCATGGAGGTCCAAGGTAGATCAGAGATCAGCCTGCAGACCATGGAGAACCTCACACCAGAGTAGGTGGACATGCCCAAAGGAGACTGTGACCCCATGGGAAGCCCACACTGAAGCAGGCTCCTGGCAGGACCTGTGGCCCTGTGGAGAGAGGAGCCTATGCTGGAGCAGGTTTGCTGGCAGAACTTGGGACCCTTGGGGGACTCACTCTGCAGCAGCCTATTCCTGAAGGACTGCACCCCGTGGGAGGGACCCACACTGAAGCAGTTCATGAAGAACTACAGCCCATGTGAAGGACCCACAATGAATAAGTTCATGGAGAACTGTTTCCTGTGGGAGGGATCCCATGCTGGAGCATGGGAAGGGTGTGAGGAGTCCTCCTTGTGAGGAGAAAGGAGCAGCAGGGACAATATGAAATGAACTAACCACAGACCTGTTTCCCCATCCCCTTGTGCCACTGGAGAGGAGGCAATAGAGAATTTGTGAATAAAGTCAAGCCCAGAAAGAAGAGAGACATGGAGGGAAAGTGTTGTAAGATTTTTTTTTCTTATTTTTCATTATCTTGCTTACTGTGATTTAATTAGCAATAAATTAAATTAAATTTTCCACAAGTCTAGTCTGTTTTCCACATGACAGCAATTGGTGAGTGATGTTTTCCTGTCCTTATCTTGACCCACAAAACTTTGGTCGTATTTTCTCTCCCCTGTACAGTTGAGAAGGGGAGTGAAAGAGCAGCTTGGTGGACACCTGACACCCAGCCATGGTCAACCCACCACAGATAAGCTTCAGGAGAGTGCTTTTCATCATATTAATTAGAACTGGCTTCAGAATTCTGCTTCTGAGCATCTTTAAATGCTTTATTAAAAGAAATAACTAATAACATAGTCTCCTTCCAACACTTTTTCTCTATTTTCCACTTCACTATCTTTTTAGGTTTTATGAATTTATGTATACTTCTTTTTTGAATACTTCTTGTACTCTAAAAAAACCAGTTTTTGTTATTTCAAACATCTAATGTACTGTACACTTCTTGGAATCAGAAGCAACCTCTCTCTTTCCCCGTGTGGTTTGTACAGGTGCTATGTTTATCATGTCTGGGTGAAGAGTGCAATCAGAAACAGCATTCCAGTTCCTAGGCCAAGATGCAATGTCTTCTGCAGTGTAAGGGCTTGTTGCTGTCAACCATCAGCAAAGGATTGTGCTCAGACTGTGAAACTATATGGAAATGATGGGCTAGTGCTAACGTGGCATTGCTTTTGTTCAGGCTTTTGTATCCAAATGGAATATTTTTTCTTCCCACCTTCTAGCCCTATGACTTTCCTTTTAACTTGCCCCAGTGAGATCCTGGCCTCTGCTGCAGTAACGAGGCATAGAAACTGTGACTGGGTTATCTCTTGCTCTCTTAACTAACATTTACAATGTGTCACATTAATTGCATACCTCTTATAAATTGCTAAAGCCTATTACAGTTTCCTCAACTTACACAGCTCAAATTTTTCTACAGATTTTATTCATTGAATAGAATTGCTAGAAACAAGTGAACAATTTACAATCAGTCTTATTGTAAAAATTAGTTGGAGAGATCTTTACAAAGGGGGTAGTGGAAAACATTATTTTAGTGGTGATTTCTCTAAATCAGACCGTGTACCTTTAAAATATAGTTGTGATTCAGTTTCAAAATCTATACCTAATCCAGACAATATTTTCCCTCCTGTCTAATAAATATATTAGTTGAAAAGTGCCTGCAAGGATTTCATGCTCTGCCAAGATCATATACAGTCCAAAACACTTTACATATTAAAGAAACAAAGTTATAAGCAGAGTAGTGCAGCCAAGAGATGATATTTCAATGGACAGCATATGTTATAGTTCTCCGCAACCAGCATATGTGTCTTAAAAGTGCATGCCGCTGTTCCTTATATTCAATGGTGGTTAAATCCACCCCCTCAGGAAATGGCTAACTTTGCATTCCCCAATCCAGTGAGTGATACAGAAGGTCAGATATCCATTATTCCTGCAGAGAAGTTGTCCCTTTCATTCCATGGACCCTCTTAGAGGTATGATGTGGCCCTGGGTGATGGGGGCTAGCACAGCTAAGTGTCACATGCATCGGTCTGGTGCTTGAGTTCACTTAGTGACTGAAGGTGATTAAAAGAGCTGAGAAAAAAGTGGACCTCATGGCTCTTGCTGGTGCTATGTTACATCTGCAATGTGCCACCAGGGCATTCCTTCCAGAATCTGATGCATTTGATCACATCGCCACCTATCTCACATCTAACCCTCAGGAGAGGAGTAGGAGATCATCCAGCAGCACCACCTGAGCACATTGATTTCCCTCTCCTGGCCTGAGTCCTGGTTGCACTAGACCTGGGATATTAGCTTGATTTAGGTAAGTCTGAATCTAAACTCTAGGAACTTGTGAGGGAATGGAACTTACACATGATAATTAACCCCATGAATCCTAAGAGGATCTCTGCAGCTCCAGTCATGGTGTTATATCTGAGAGCAGAAGTGATTCCCCCCTGAAGAAAGGATCATCTACTTCTGTCAAGAAATGCTGGAATTGTTCATGAGCCAAAGAAGTGTATGGGTTCACATTCATAGACACGAGTAAATAATTTTGCATTTTAGTAGTTTTTTGGGGCTTCAAGAAAAGGCTATCAGTCAGTGTCTTCATCTACCCTTGAAGACACATTAGAAATTCACGTTGCCCAATTATATGGGGTCACTTTTGCATACTGTCTTCTCTCTCTGTTGATGAAGTGATCTATGATGTATGGAGATACGAAGTAACTCTGCCCCGAGACAGGCATCCTTCGTGGTCCACCTTGCCACAAGGACAACCAAGTTCTTCCCAGATCTCTGGCCCTGGAGCAGCTCACCAGGTGGAAGGATCCAACAGTAGGTACCTGAGTGCTTTATGGTCTTATGACTGTGACACTGCTCATCATACAAGCTGAGATGGAGTCACATAGTCCACTGCTCCCATCCACCTTTCATGGAAAATTTCAGCAGATTAGGGAGAAGTGGAGAAGGGTATTGCACGGCTCCTGACCAAGGGAAAACTAAATGGAGACTTGGTGAACATCTCAAGAAAATCTCCTCTCTCCCTTTGGCTTTAGATTTAACATCTTAGTGTGCAAAATGAGTATTCATTTCTCCTATCTGTTCAGATTCTGAAAAGTTCACCAAAAGTGCAGATAAATCCTAGTAGTGGGGAGAGGCTACTCACATGCTTCTAAGAGCTATCATTTGTATTTTGTTCTAATTTCTGGCAAAGATTCATATCAGTTCTTGCTTTTGTCACAGTGGGTTCACATTCCCTAAATTAAAGTTGTGAAAAGACTTCCTTTTAATACTAATTTAATGAATTAGAGAAATTGTCTGTATATTTCTATTTTCAATGCTTTGATTTGCTGCTTTTTGCAGTTTATTTGTTCTTGAACGATCATTTTTCTCCTTCCATGAACTGTGACCTCTGCTTGATGTAATCTAGTGTTTTCTATGATATTTTGTGAATAAATACACTTATTTTTGTGTTTCTTCTCTTTGATTTACATTCTTCTGTGAAAAATAGTGTCTTATACAGGGCCATAATGCTGTGTTTCTCTTTGCAAAGCAAATTGGTTTGCTTCTTCAGTGCCCATTTCTTGTACTGTGTTCTTGCTGAAGGACTAAGGAAGCAGGTGCCATAAAATGGAATAACACCTTCATGAATTTTTAAAAGTCTGACTGTACTTTGTGAAGAAAATGGAGTGAATGCTTTTTTTTTTATCTGACAGTACAAATCGCAAGCTGCTCTGCTCTCAAGTGGAGTGTGATGGCAATATAAGCCCCCAGGTGGCATTCTAACCTTGTTTTTCTAAATCATTTGTTTTCATAAGGAATGGATCTGAATCTTTTGTTTAAAAAGAAATTTTCTTCGCCCTCATGGTCGATTTGAACAAAGGAATTAAAGCCATAAGCTGATCTTTTTTTTTTTTTGAGGTTTCCATTTTGTACACATTTTAGGGACCCAAACGCAGTAGCCTCAAACCCAGATAGAAATATGAGAGATGTTTGATGCAATCATGTAAATTATACTGTATTCCAGATATTAAGGTCCATAAGCTGATGATATCCTGCAACAGCTATCCAAAAAAGATACCATTTGAATTTTTAAGATCATGATTGCAGTAAAATGCATTAGAACAAATTCATGAGAAAAGTATGAATCCAATTACAACCTTACAACACATGGCTATTAACTGACACTGGGTTACAATGAAAACCAGGCAGAATTCAGTATGACTACATTAAGCCAATATGATTCTTGTGGGATTTCTATTCCCTTCCAGGAGTAACAGGTAGACTTCTGCAAAGAGCACAACTTGCATCTTTTAACTTAGGCACCCTGTTTAGGTACTGAGGGTGCTGATGGTTCATCTTCAGCTCTTTCTTTCACCAGAGGAGGGGTGGTTCCCACAGTGGTTGACTCACACTACCCCAGGTAACTCCTCATCTGTGTTGATCCCTGTGAAGCATTTCTTTCTCCATCAGCTTCACGGTTCAAAGGCTGAGGTCTATGTCACTCTTGTAGTGTTTATTCCCTTTCAGTTATCTCATGTCCAGCCGTTACTGTGCTAGTGAACACCTATGTGCTTTCTTCCACGCTGTCTTGTACATATGGGAGGAGTGCCCACAAAAAAGCCCTGACAGCCACCCCTCAAATCCTTTCTTCTAACTCTTTTTTGCAACAAAAACAACAACTTCCTTAGAAACCACTGGGCTAATGTGCTGCAAGTTGTCTTACAGTGCTGACCAAATCTGTCACCTAATCATGTGCACCATGGGCTGCCCCATCTGAAACTCTTCGCAACCTCTGTTTATATCTGGATTATAACATCTTTGAAAAGCAAACTGTTTCAGTTTTTATTTGTGTAGCACTCCGACAAATGGGATCTTTGGCCCTCTTTAGGATTCCAGTGGGATAGAGCAGCATAAATACACAGTAATCATACTTAATAAAGCAAATGCAGCTAATTTAAATTACTGCTTAAAATACATCGGTATATAATAGGTCATAAATAAAACCCGACCTACACACTGCCCTGGATATCTTTCAGAGTGTACTTTAGGAGGAGTCTCTAAGTCAGAGTATCATCAATCACAATTCCTAAAGCAATGAAACCCAAATTGCTGCAGCAGTGTTAGACTCTGGGTAACCAGAAGGCACAGAGGAAATATTTGAAGTTCAAACTTTCATCTGTCTTTTTTGTGTTTCAGCCCTAAAGCTCTCAATGATCTTTCTAAAAAGTCATTTCACTATATTTTTATGAACGAAGCTGTAGTTAATACTAGTCAGTTGCAGGCAGGATCTCGACTTTGAACTGGACAAATGAAAAGTTTCTTGAATTTGAACAGATTTTGAAAGAAAGCCATGTATCTTTGTTCACAAAGGCTTATGAATAACCCCTTTTAGACTGTCATTTACTGTGCACATAACATATTTCTATTTAGTTGTTTTTCTATTTGTCAAACATTTTTCATCCTAAGTTTTCTAGTGACATTTAAGTATTGCTATGCTCAAGTGCTATGGATACACTTACAATTTTAACAGCCTGTCCCCTTCACGGTAAGTGCAAAAATGGTCACAAGGTATTGTCTTCTTCCCCAATTCAGAAATGCTTGAGAGAATCCTTTGGCCTTACCAAAAAAAAGAAAAACATCCTCTTGAGGGGTAAAGTATAGCCTGACAGATGATCACAGTAAAGTTTCATGCATGTAGCAAATTGGTCCAAAATGGAAAAAGCCTCACTGTCTTAGCCATAGTGAATACTATGTTGGCTGCAGCAAAAGCCTGCAATACCTATAGCACATTAAGTCATCACAATGAGAGGACAGGTCACTTCTTAGTGCCTTCTGGGACCTTGCCAAAGAAGAAGTTGTTGAATGTCCTCTACTGTTAATTGTTTAATTCCATTGGGGTGACACTCAGTTCCTGGCCATATGAATACAGGGTGATGCGACTGTGCAACTAATCTCTGTGGCTACCATAGTGAGATATTTATAGTACAGATATGGATTTATAAAGACCAACATACAGTATGCTCAGCAAGACCTGACACACCACGTCAGGTGCAAGTTTAGTCCTCCACTTAGAAAACACTAATTCACACCCATGCATGGTTACGGCATAGTCACCTTAATCTCAAGGCTTGTCACATCATATGACATCAGAAATTCAGCTCCATCAGACACAAGTAAAAAGGGAACAATAGCATTCCCTTGTGTATCATGGAGACACTAGAAGGAAACTGGAAACTGGGAACTGGAAAGGGTTTTTTATTAAAAGCAACGTTTTGGTCAGAGAAGCCTCCTGAGGGGCTGTGCAGTGGCACACAGGCAGTCTCAGAAGGGGCCTGTAGGCACAGAGGTGTTCGTTACCCTTGGAAATCCCTTCCTGTGCTCCTGTCAGGGTGCACCAGGCTGGCACAAGACCACTAGAAATCTAGTTCAGCCATACAATTAAATGGGAATAAAAGATACATATACGTTGCTTTGATCTCTGAACTGTGCATGGTGGTGATGGGGAAATTTCACCATTTAATAAATTTAACAAGGTCCAATCTCGCAACACGTTTCCATCACTTTTCCAATGTGCACTATCTGAATTGTGTTACCAAAATATTAAAAGCGAAGTCTGTGTGTAAGAATGTTGCCCAAACACCATGTGGGCCACATGCCAACTGGATTTCATGCCCTTTCCATTATGCAAGAAAAATCTTCCTGCTCAGATTAACAGAATAAAGCCAAATTCTTGAATATTATACATTATTTTATTAATTTATTCCAACAAAGTTACTGGGAATTTGGCAACTAAGTATCTGAAGGAGTAAAGGCTCAGTCATAGAAGACAATATATGATCTAACTGCAAAGGCCAGCCTCCAGTTAAGAAATACACTGGAGCAGAGGTTACATGAGCATCATATATTGAGGTTTTTTCTTTCACATTTCAGTCTGCACAGTTTGAAATAAAATGTCATTCAACTTTACATGATAAGTTCAAACAAAAATTATAATTGATGAGCCATAATGATTTAGAAGATTAACTAGGGAACAGTTCCTTTCTAAGCATACCATGGTTAAAAAATATTACTATGCTAATTCATGCTATATCATTAAATAAAATGATTTTCTAATTCTGAGTCCCTTCTCTGTATGAATCTACTGAAATGCCATGAAAAGACAGTGGTATTAGGCCATATCCTTTGCTACCTTTTCATACAAATTCTCCGTTGAAGTAATGTGTAAGGTTAAGTCAGGAAAGGGCCCCATTTTCTTTGGCCTTGATCTCTTAAATCCTTGCAAAATATACAGCTGGAAGCTTAGAAGTGTTCTACAGGCTAGTTTTGTGACAGAAGAGTCTGGATAGTGTAGCATGGAGTGTCTGCCAGCTAACTTGATGTGGTTGTTTTCCAGGGCAAGTACAAGCAAATGCTGCATCTGAGCCGCAAGGAAAGTTGAGTGAGACTTGCAATCCTCCACTTAGTGTGCAAATGATTCTTAAAAGCCTGTCCTCTGATGCTTTTTGTGAAAAAAAAAAATGGTAAAAAAAGGGCACAAAAATTGTTAAGATGGTTGACCAGTGATACTGGGAGCCTTGGTACACAAAGCTGGTGTAAAAGGATCATGGATTTCAGGAGAATCAGTTTCCTTGAATAAACAAGGATCCTCAAAACTCCTCATCTCTCGTCTTCCTCTTACAATAAGACAGGCTGTGTTGACACCAACACTGGGCCAGGTTATCTCTTATTTTTCAGTACCACATTCTTGAGTAGTGCACTGGTCTCCCCTGTGTTCTGGCTTGAGGTACATTTTAATAGGCTTTCAGTCCTTTCTGAACATTTTCTCTTCTTTTCTTCCAGGCATTCTTCCAAAAAAGTCTCTCTTCAGAAATAAAGTTTAAGCAAAAAGAGCTACTTACTGTGTTCAGTAACTCATATCTTCCATGTGACACAAATCAGACCACTTCACACAATCATTTCTGTAGCAAGCCTCCACACAAGCTGCAGCACGTCCTCGTAAAGGCAGATGTTCTCCACGTAGGGATTTCATGTGACAGAATCTGGCATGCCTCTTGTCAAGCTACTCCGGGACTTAATTCACCTCACTGTTCAAAAATGTTTAAAAACATACTGAATTTTTTCTAGCTGTAGGATCCATCCACGAGGATCATGGTGTGTATTTTTCTGCCAGATTTCAATAGCTGATCTGTTCATTTCCAGTCAAGTCACCAAAGTGAGCAACAAAATACTCCTATTTACTTTTCCATACTTCTGGACTATTCTTTTTCCTTTTTTCCCTCATCTTGGACAGGGGCACTCTGTGCTGGGTTAGGAACTGGCTGGAGGGCTGGGCCCAGAGAGTGGTGGTGAACGGTGCTGCATCCAGTTGGCGGCTGGTCAACAGTGGTGTCCCCCAGGGATCAGTGTTGGGCCTAGTTCTATTTAATATCTTTCTTGATGATCTGGATGAGGGGATCAAGTCCACCCTTAGCAAATTTGCAGATGACACCAAGCTGGGGGGGCATGTTGATCTGCTGGAACGCAGAAGGGCTCTGCAGAGGGACCTGGACAAGCTGGAGAGATGATCCAATTCCAGTGGGATGAGGTTCAACAAGGCCAAGTGCCAGGTCCTGCACTTTGGCCACAACAACCCCAAGCAGCACTACAGGCTGGGAACAGAGTGGCTGGAGAGCAGCCAGGCAGAAAAGGATCCCGCAGTTTGGATTGACAGGAGGTTGAACATGAGCCAGCAGTGTGCCCAGGTGGCCAAGAAGGCCAATGGCATCCTGGCCTGTATCAGGAACAGTGTGGCCAGCAGGACCAGGGAAGTGATTCTTCCCCTGTACTCAGCGCTGGTGAGGCCACACCTGGAGTACTGTGTCCAGTTCTGGGGCCCTCAGTTCAGGAAGGATATTGAGGTGCTGGAGCAGGTCCAGAGAAGAGCAACAAGGCTGGTGAAGGGACTCAAGCACAAGTCCTCTGAGGAGAGGCTGAGGGAGCTGGGGTTGTTTAGCCTGGAGAAGAAGAGGCTCAGGGGAGACCTCATCACTCTCTACAACTCCCTGAAAGGAGGTTGTAGCCAGGTGGGGATTGGTCTCTTCTTGCAGGCAGCTATCAGTAAGATGAGAGGGCATGGTCTTAAGCTGTTCCAGGGGAGGTTTAGGTTGGATATTAGAAAGAAAGTTTTTACACAGAGAGTAATCAGACATTGGAATGGGCTGCCCAAGGTGGATTCACCATCTCTGGAGGTTGTTAAGATGAGACTGGACGTGGCACTTAGTGCCACAGTCTAGTAACCACAGCAGTATTGGATCAAGGGTTGGGCTTGATTCTATGATTCTATAATTCTATGATTCTGAGATTCTATACTCTTGCTCTCAACCTTAGCATCTAGTCTATCCTTCCTGATCTTTTTACTATACTAGTGCTGTGAATTTTCACACCTGTTTATACTTCCTATAGAATTGTGAGAGCACACATTCTGTGGCATAGTCTCACCTTGTCTCACTACTCATCTTCAGTTAAGTAAGGAATCAGAGGATGGTGTCTACCAGAGACCATGAGTAATTTTGTGAGAGGATTGTACTTGAGGGAACCTACTTAAGTAAAAACTGAAATTTCTGAGATGACTGAACTGTAGGCTTTCAGGAGAGATGGTTTTAGCATTTTGTCATGCAGCATGCAGCCAAAGAGACAAAAAGAGTTGTTACTACTTTTCGTAGGCATGAACTGCTTCTTTGCAAGGAACCACCAGAGAGGCAGCCTCAGCCTAACTGGAAAATCTAGGGGACAAAAAAGACATGTTGCTGCCCTGGAGGTACACACAGCTCCTGTCTCTTGTGAGGGAATGGGAAACACCAGGCCCATTGCTCCGGTTCTGCCTTTGAGGGCCTTCAAAACTGATTAAGGAGTGGTGCTCTTGGATAGATCAAAATGATGTGGCCCAGTGACTTTGTTCAGCACTCTTGAAGGCTCAAGGGTAGTCTCCTGGGATGAGCTAGGAAAAGGGTGAAGGTGAGAGAGAATTGGCAGAGACTCACTCAGTCAAGAGCTTAAATAGGGAAATCTTTGGTCTCTTGCTCTTCTCTGCTAGGCATCTGTTAGACATGTTTCCCATCAAGAGCTACCAAGGGTCTAAATGCCAGTGAACATTTTAAGAACAAAGCTCAGTAGCTTACATATTGACCAACCACATTTTGGAGTATTTTGGTGTGGGGTGCCACTTCCAGAAAAGCTGAGCACTGCCCAACAAAGGAGGGTTACCCACAGCTGTTGGTGTCCACTGTCGCTAGAAAACACAACTCAAGAGGGTTTTCTAAACAACCAAAATACAGGAACGACTTTTGAAATGTGCAGGCTTCCAAAGCAGACAAAGCAGCTCTGCCACTAACTAGATGTTTCTGCAAGTGCTTCTTTGAGAATATGGGCTTGGAACCACCTTTTTTTCTTGTAGGTGTAGTTATGCCCACATGGTACCTTAACTGGATCAATTCTGGATCCAAGTGAGAATTCAAGAGAAATAAAGGAAAAGCATAAGGTTGTTACAGGAGAAGCCATCATTCCAGGATTCTTTTACCATTCAAGCAGTGTCACACACATCACCCTGCCTTTTGCTGTACAGACCTGAGGCCCTTCACAGCAGCAGCTCCAGTGAGCCAATGGCTACCCCTTTTAATTCCTTCCACACACTCAGGGCGCTTCCTCCTCCTTTAGGGTTGTTCTTGGGTTTCCCTTAGCAGAGTCTCAGATTTATAAAAAGAGTCTCAGGTGTTAGCTTTATAAAAATAAATAATTTAATAGAGTTGTACAGCAGCAGGTCAGCTCAAGCTGGGTGCCTCCAGGGAGGGACCCAGAACAAAGAAATCCCTGGACAATTACACCCTTACAATTTAGGCACCTGCCCTTCATGCACTCTTCACATGCTTTTTAGTACAACAGTGGTTTTTGGTCAGGGGTCTTCTAACACCTTATCAGATTCTTTCTCTATCTCCACATAACCAGGCTGTTAACTGCTCTTACCTTGTCAAGTTGCAGCTGTGATGATGGCTGCAGCCTCCTTGTCTTCTGGCTTGTGCTCCTTGTGCACTAGACCAGTAAGCAGATCATAGAAATGAAAAAAGCCTTAGACTGGAATAAAAAAAGTCCTAGGCTGGAATTAGCAACACTTAAAACATCAGTGTGTTATTAATATTCTTCCCAAACCAAAGACAAAATGCAGCACTGTACCAGCTACTAAGAAAATTAACTCTGTTCCAGCAAATCTTTCAGCCCAAGGCTTTAGCAAATCCAGCTGTTCGCCCTGAGCAAGTAAAGCCAAACAAACAGCAGACTAAATCACACAGTATTATAATTCTGACTCATTCTATTTAAAACTTACTTATTTAAGCTAAACAACAAATATCTCTCAAAAGAGAGAAAGTCTTTTTTCTTAGTGCTCTAGCCAAAGAGCAGCCAGGGTCCCCAGCCTGCACTTCCTAGATATCCATCTGGATATCCGTGCATATCCACCTGGTTATGCATGAGGTTATGCATGAGGTATCTGAATCTGATTATGTGGTTTTTCTTTTATTTCAGTGTGACTAGAACTTCACTTAAATTCTTCACAGAGTCAAGGAAAATTGTGTATGCATTTTTTGGGACAAACCTCTGCTTTTTTATGCAAGGTATTAGAACTCCTAAGGGTCAGTGTATGTTATAGAGAAGACTGGTTCCTAGGCATATTCCTTTTCAACACTAAGACACTCAGCTCAATCTTCACGCCAATGTGTTGCTACAGTTGATACCAACAATTTCACCACCTGCACTCTGGTCTCCATGGCAGTCTGAGAGTGAGATGTGGACTTAGGGTTTAGTGGACACATTTTTGCTTTCTCAGGTCTGGGTTAAGGACAACCTTTTTGATTAAAACCTTTTTGATTAAAACCTTTTTGATTGAAACAAAAAGGAGTTACTGGATTTATGATTTAAGGTCTGCATTGTGTCATACTCTTCAATACTGACTCAGGCTACTGCTGCTCTTTTCCCATAGCTGCAGGCAATGGGAAGTGTTTGCCCTGGACGCAGGCAGCCAAGAGGTACCAAGAGCTGAGCAAATACAAAATAACGAACACATGAAGCCTGCAGGCAAGCATCCCCATCTTTGCCAGACACCTCAGCTCCTCTTGTCGTCTCCCAAGTTAAACAAAGAGCCTGTCAAAGTCAAACAGATTGGTACATTCAACAAAAGCCCCTCTGACCCACTGTCTTCTCCCAAGAGGATTCACCTCCTCTCAGCTTATATCATTAGCACTCTCACAGCAGGCAGGGGGTCATTTCTAATTTGTGAATGCCCTTGGACCACAAGCTGGAATTTTTAATTTGTTTACCTTGCATATTAAACAGTACTTTCAAAGGTACTGTCAATAAATCCTCTATGAATCAGGATCTTCATTCCAGACCTTGTTGTTACTTTAACTCTTTCAATTTGTTTAGATTAAAAAAATTCCTTGAGGGCAGTCTCAATAGCCAAACACAGTGTCATCATCAAAATCCCCAGAGGGCTGAGGGCAAACCTCTCAGGCTTTGTGACACAAGAGTTTGCAAAGGAGAAGTAAAACCAAGATCCTACTTCACATCAGAAGTGGGGACTCAATTTATAGCATTGTGACAGTGAAAAGTGCCTCCTGGTAGAAGCTCATGCACAGCTTCTGTCCATCAGGAGGGATAAAGGGGACTGTGTCACCCTGCCAAGGGTACCCCCAGTAGTATCTAAACCTGTGCTATCAGTCCCCTACTTGCCACACACAAGGAACCAACAGGGAAATCACAACTAGTTCGTTAGCTTAGCCTTCCGTCAGGGCTTTATGCCATGAAGACAAGTACAGCATTCAAAGTAGCTGTTTCTCCAGCAGATTTATATCTTCATGAAATTTAGTTTGTAAGCTTGTCCCTCTTGTTTCTTCTCCAGGAGAAAGCAGGAGGTTTTACTTACTTCTCAGGTTTTCAATTCACAAAATAGCTTTATTAAGCTTAAAGGTCAAAATGGGAAATATTTGCATATGTTTGAATGTAAATGCATGACAGTAGATAAGTAGCCCTCACACTTTCTCCCCCTCTTTGGCTGATAGGTTGTGTTTCAGGGCTATTGAACTGTGGCATAGGTGTCACATTCAGAGCCACGTGGAACTCAGTAGTTTCACAGGGTTTGTACTAACCTTGCTCCCACTTTTAGCTCATGGGAAGTTTGCTCACACACATAGACCAGATCTGAGTTTCAGGACATCTAAAAAGATGGAATAAAACTAAGCTACTAAGTCATCTGTGCTGAACTTCTCATGTAAACTGTGTCAAAGCCATCAAACATTTATTAATACGTAATCAAATGGTCATTTGAAAAAAGCACTGTCAAAACTGTCCCAGATTTGCTCCTCTTTAGTCTAAACTTAATTAAAAATTGTGGCCCATTTCTCAACGGTGTGGAAATTAGAACAAATATATAAGGACCCAAGAGATCCCCACTGAGCACAGGTGAGTTAAAGATAGATTGGCTTCCTGGTCCTTCTACTCTGGTACATCTCAGTAAATTTCACTGGCTGTTTCACAGGGAGATGCAACAGGGAAAAGAAAGAAAATAAGAAAATAAAAGAAAAGCAAACCAGAAACTACCTTACATGACTTGACCTTCTCCAGGGTAAGGGGTAAGCTGTCTTTCAAATAAGTATTTTTAGAGATTACCTTACATCCTGAAACATCAAGGATACTCTATATCACAGCATGGGGAAAGAAAATGCGTTGTCAAACTAAACACAAACTTGAAACACACTGTCAGCTGAGGGACACCTACAATCGCAAAAGATAGTTTACATTTTCAAGGAAAGATGAGACTTGTGGTAGCTGCTCTCACATAGGCAGCAATTGAGATAAACACCTCCTGGGCTTCCCCTGTGCTTGATCATGAGCAACTGCTGCAGTGGTCACAGCTCCCTCCTCTACCTACCCTTGCCTGTGGTACCTGAGTCTTCCAGGTACGGCTGCTCCACCATGGAGAAGAGTTGGTTACATCAAGCAGACTGTCCAGTGTGGGTAGCAGGAGTGTGAAACAAAAAAAACAAGCAAAAAAAGAGGCAAGAGAGGTAGTGTGTGGGTAACCTTGTGAGACCACAAAAGGCCATCTCTGTTCGCAGAATGTCTCATCATTTGTCTTCCTAGCTGGATTTCCTCTCCAGTGCTCCTGTGTTCAGTGCCATGAGTCTGGGCACAGGGGTCATGCCCTCATGATGGTCTTTGTGCACATGCTCTTCCATGATGTGTGATTGACTGCCCCGTGGAAAGTAAACCAGTGCAAACAACCCTCTACATACAACACAGCAGCACAAGCAGTGCCTTATGGCCTCTGTGAGTTGGAGTGTGGAGCCACACTGGTGATGGGAGCAGCGCCTCAAGGGCCCTGCATAGGACCTTCTTGCAAAGTGGTGCACTGGAGTGGAGAAACTGTGGCTACACCAACAGGGACAGCCAGCCTAACAGACTGAGTACCTTGAAAAGGACAGTTAGAGGACAGAAGAGCCCCTTAGACAATTAATTGCCTAAGTCAGGCACTAAGATGTATCACTGAGTGAAAAGCTTGTTCAAATTGCTTTCCTTGTGATTCATAAACTCTTCATGTAAATTCATATGTTAGGATGAACAAAAAATTAGAAAGCTGGAATAAGATTGCTTTAATTTAAGTAAGAGACATGGTTGTGAATATTAGGCCTTTACGCTGTTAGCAGTTACCCATCAGATGTTAACAAAATCTGATATGCAACAGTTTTACATATCCCCTTGTGGGAGAAAGATCAACTTGCAAACCGCTTTATAAATCAGCCACACTGTTAGAGTTAGGCTACTGTATCTAAATGGCTTTTAGATATGCTTCCTGTTTTCAGCTACCATATTTACAAATGAAAGCTTTTTCAAACTACGTCTTTTAATATAATTTGCATATTTAGTAATACATTGATTAACATTAAACACGGATTATTGCAATTTATTTCAGAAACAGATGGGATGCACTAACTGAAAAGCCAGAGTGTTTAAACAGAGCACACTCCCAGGCTGACTCCCGATGATTGATGAATACAAAAACTTTATTAACTATCAAGAAAAAGTAAAAGGAAAGAGGAAAGGATACTTCATGCTGGCTTCTTTTCGAGCACTTCTCTCACTTGAGAGTATACAAACCTGCCATTAAGGGGAATTCAAATAAAATAATGCCATTCAAATATTTGCATGGCTTTACGCAAAGATCTGGCACAAGGAAGGAAAAAAAATCTTGATCCTGGATCTCAGCTGAAAGGAGAAAAAACGTGTCCCAGAAGCTGGGGACTGGTCCCCCGCCTCGGGCTCTTCCCCCGGTGCCAGTAGGTGGCAGCCGCCCACAGCGTACATATCCCGGGCACGTTTCGGGGTCTTTTTTCCGCTATCGCGGGAAACTTCTGGGGGAAAGCGGGGACTGTGGGGAAAGGTCTGTCGGGTTTCCCTCTTTTCGCAATGGCCTCACAGCACCTGGCTTTCAAATACCCTGCCTTCAGTTGGCACCTGATAGTAGGAACACCCTACAGTATGTCGTGGTGCTCACGTGTGTGTGTGTAAGTATGTAGATACAATTTTAACACAAAACCAAGACGCACATAACCTGTATAAGATGATCTACGAATCAGTCACATGTACGAGGATGTGCATTTTTTTTAATAGCAAAATAAGCATTTAGAACAGCAATGCAAAATAAACAACAATTCATGTCTACAAATATTCTCCTCAAAGAGAAACCTTCATTTCCTAAAAAAAGTTGGCAAGTTTTCATCTTTATTTAGGAAAGTACATTGAAATAGACAAGAAAGGAATAAACAGTGTCACAAGAGCTAGGTTCATTTGTAGTTTTCAAACATGACAGTTCAACATATGGCTGAGCCATGGAAGCATGGTACGAGAGGGATTACTTCTGTATGTGCCCTGCTTCTTACACTCTTTTAAAAAAATGTATCCACTGCTGGGCACTGATTAACCTATAGTCTGACCCAGTGCATTGGTTTGTATCTTATTTAAATTAGCTTTCTGTATAATTAATGATGCAGCCAATTAGTCTGACAGAGCCTGGAATACCATAGCTAAAATAAGCTTTGACACTTCAATAGATCTCTTCAAGTAGATTACATAAATGTCATTTCTATACTACCCATTCAGAGCCTTTCCTTTTGTTTTACATTTCTAACAGGAATGGTCCTTCCCAAAGCAGGCAATGGAGGTCTCCAAAGGGAAACAGTTTTACCTTCTCTGTTCTAGTCATTTTATTTCCAAGCAGGGCTTGTTTTCCTCTCATGTAGTTGCATATGAGCTTTGCAATTTAGGATAGCAAAGGAAGGGGAAGCATCCTGTCCTCCCACATGCCCCATATGTCATATACATAGTCACACAAGCAGCGTATTTATGGTGTTTTCTTTCTAGCTGCAGAACGTAAGTTAGTGTAGAGCTGGGGAAATAAAGACTCTGTCCATCAGAGCACATACTTCATCCTGAGGGAATAGGAAGGGCTCCCCTCAAGCAAAGCCTGAGACAAGAGACCTGGAAAGGGGAAGGTGATTTTATCTGGAGTTCGCTTAGGGAATCTGCTCTGAAGTTTGTTCAAAGAGAAGGGACAAAATCAGTGTATTCATGCTGGGATTTAACTCCCAAATCCTCAAATTTCCCCAAGCTCTCTGTGAACCCAGGGGAAATTAGCAGAAGGCCAGGGCGTCCCAAACATAAACCTGTGTGCTCAGATCCACTGTGGGTCAAACCACCACTCCCATGGTCAGGTGTCCATGGGACAAGAAGACACCCCAAACTCCAGGAGATCAGCCGTAGGTGGCCACAGGGGAAGGAAGTATTTGTTTTTTATCCTCCACTGCTGTTCCTCCTTTTCTGTCCTCTTGATTTTGAAGGGTCCTATAGAGGGGAATGGATTTTAACATCACTTTCTGTGGAGGAAACAGGGAGTGCTGCGTATGACACAGCCATCTCCTGCACAGACCCCAGTGAGAACATCAGCCTGTCCATCTCTGTACCAGTGGGCATCCGTATGTAGCACTGCTGGACATGCAGCCTGTCTTGGCCAATTCATATCCTACTGTTCGATCCCTTTTCATCTCCTTTCAACTCAGGCAGTAGATCATACATTGACTGCCTTACTCAAACCTCTTAATCTCTGATCACTGTTTTCTGCTCATTTATCTTTGTGCTGCTATTACAGTATGCAACTCTGGACTTTGCTTTGGGTTACAATTTTAGGAAAGATGCTGTGCACGACTGTATTTTCACTTAAATCTCTTTCAGATTAATTGACTGCTTGAGGTTACTAGAGTAAGTTTCTTAGCATTCAACTGAGAAAATTATCCTCAATAGGGAGTATTTATTAAAAAAAAATACAGATAATTGATTCATGAGCTTTTAAAAACATACATGCTCTCTCAGCTCTGAGAAAGAAATTCTTTGTTAACATTTTAGGTTGCTGTGGCACAAAGCCAGTGTTTCAATTACACTACAGAAAGCACCCAAAAATTACCAACACCTCTTTTCCCTGTCTTCAAACTTTTATTAAATACTGAAAAGTATTTAAAAGGTCAGTTACCCATTTTTCTACTATCAGGAGATTACTCTAACATGATGTGTTTGTCTCCTATTGTGACTAGAGAAAATCCCCCTGTATCCAGTGTGTTTTGTTTGGATTGAGATGGCATGCAGCTGATGGCTGTGACCTTCATGGTGGCTTAGATCCCTGGCTGGCACTGATTTTTGATTTAGTGCCGATCTGCTGCGCTTGTCACAGGCTGCAAGGTGCTTTCCATGCACTAATGGAACAGCTCAAGGGCAGAGGGGCCCTGTAAATGTCTATCTTTCACCAACACTGTGCTAAATAGAGAGCTGAGTTTTCTACATGTGAATGACAGAACCTGAGATTATATACCAGAGTGAACTGGGAGTTCTTTCACCTGGGCTAATGTTCAGTAGTAAATAATCGTCACTGTAAAAGTTTTTATTATTCCAAGTAGTAATGAATGTAAGTGTACAGTGTTAAACAGGATACTTAATATTACCTATATATCCACATCTGATGACAGGAACTAGCTGTATACAGACCATGTGCCCCATAAGCAATTATTTCCTTTGAATCCTAGAGGATTTGTACCAGAGTTCAGTTTGAGTCTGTCAAATGACTCTGCATTAATAGGTCATTAATAAATCCTGTTCCTTAATGACATATTCAGCTAAAAATGAATTCACTCTGAGCTCTGCCTCTCAGGAAACCAGCACACTGGATTGCAAATGGCAAAGGATTCCAGGTTAACTCTTTGCTTATTCACCAAGGTTGGGAATGGATGAAGGGCCAAGCCAATGCTATCTGCACAAGAAAATCCTCCTCCTAGGCTTGATGGAAGTTTCGTTGACTATGAGTGCAGGGAAAGGCCATTACGTTTGCCTCAACAGTGTAGGAAGTAATGCAGTGAATTTTAGTATCATATTAATCTTACAGTTCATTTTTAACAAAACAGATCTTAAAAGGATAAACATATTCCTTGCACTCAGAACTTCATAAGGAGTTCATTTGTAATTTTCATATATTGGATGCCAGCTGGAATATTCAGATAACATAAACAAATGGGATAACAAACCAGATCATACCATCGACTTCTGTGAAGAAATCCTCAGTGAAATCAGAATGAAGAAGAGCTCTGCATGGGCTTGAAGCAGAATGAGAAATTCTGCTTACAAGCCAGAGCTGCTTCTTTCTCTCAGTTGATTGTCTCTCTCCTTACTATTGAAAAATTATCTAGCTTTTAACTACTTAACTGCTTTTTTAAGTTGTTGGTTTAATCAGTAAGGTTGCCATCACTAATTTCTAAGGTGGGAGATGAAACAAAAGAGACCACTGGCTCCTTGTTTTGCCTCTTGACAGCTAAGTGCATTCTCAAGGCTGTTCAAAGCTGCATTTCACTGCCTGTTGCCCCATGGAGAAGCAAGGGATACTTATAACGCACTTTGCACTTTTGCCATGGAGTGACACTCAGGACCAGATCTGCTGACTTCAGTCTGTGTCCTGGATGAAGCTACATTAAACCACTTTTCCAACCAAAAAGATACAAACAAAGCATAGCAAAAGAAAATTATTCAAGTCCTTTTTCAACCCAGTTTTCCTGCTTATGGAAAACAAACAAACAAACAAAACTATGAAACTGAATTAAGGTATTTTGAGTATCAAATCAATCAAGAAATTTTTATGGGCAAGGTAAAGGGTGTAACACCCACTCTAGAATTTTGTAATACAGGGTTTTAGTGTTATTTTCACTGAGCCCTTTTGTTTCCAGCAGTAATAAGTGGTCTGTGAGTTTTGTCTATAGGGAAGGACGTATAGAAGAGGACCCCTCTCATTTGGCCTATGAATGTATTTTTACTGGTTGTGACAGTCAGAGGCCAAGCAGGATCAGGCTATAGGCTACAGAGCCTCAGTTTCCTCATCTATGACTGAGAAGTGCTTTTCCTAAGGGTGTTGTTGAGCTAATTAATTGCCATTATCAGACTACAATAAGAGTCTTACTTGGACAAGAGAGTGAGAGAGCTATCAGTCCCACCTGAGGCTGAGGTCTCTACTGGGCTTCAGCCTGAGCCTTGGCTCAGGAAGATGGTTTGGAGGGATGAGGGTGACACAGTGCAGTTTCAGGCTGTGAAGGACCAGGGTTTCCCTCCAGCACCTGCTGCTGCCTGGGGTTCATTTGAGCACTGTGGTGGTTTGGAAGACCTTGAAGAGGGACACCTGGAGCTGTAAAATCATACACTGCCCAAAGCTGCCAGGCTGGCACCCTGCCTACATCCAGATTGCAGCTGGGCACTCAGCTTCCTCCACCACCGGTAAGGGAGCCAGCATCTGGCAGCCCCATAGCACTGAATTCCTCCTCTCTGCTTGAACTCAGACACCACAAGTTGAACATCTCTTGTCTTGCTATAAGTAGAGGGATTAGTGTTTTTAGGATGCAGTTAAAGTACAGTGAAGCATACTGTGTTGTGACAAAGCTTGGAACCACTTCCAGCATGCTTCAGGCTGAAGACAAAAGGGGCCACCTCCCCTGCCCTTGGACTTTGTCCTGGGGCTGTCCCAATGGTCCCAAGACCCACAGATATCTGACCTTCAGGCCAGGTCTGCTTAAATGGTGCTGGGAGAAGGCAGGTGCTGGCAGTAAGACTGGGATCTTGGAAATAGCTACTGTGAGAAAGGCGTGGACATCAGTAATCAAGACCTGGTGTGAAATATCACGGCAGCTGACAGATCGGTGGGAGACTGCGGGCAGGCACATTTATTGATGGTCATACTTAAACGATAATATACCTTTTGCTCTGATGTGCACATGATGCTTTTACACAAATTAGCATCCCTGGATACTCTTATATCTTCCATAGCATGGTACTAAGCTAAGAGGGACCCATAAAATAACCCAGTTTGCCTCTTAATTTCTTCTTCTGATATAAGAAGATAACAGATCTAGGGAGTAAATATTATTTGCCCTGGCCACAATAAAACTATCATTGGAAATTCAAGACCTATATGGACAGCATGTGAAAGCATGGAATTAGCAAACACATAGATGAAATTATTTGAGAATGCTTCATCTTTACCTTTACTTTTCCCCTGTAAAGCTGCCAAGGTCAGAGAGACCTTGGTTCATCTGTTGCTTAAGTGCCAGTTGTTTCGGGCAGAGCTGTGGTGGGCCAAGACTCTTGAAACATTCCTACCTCCCAAATTTGGGAATCAATAGAAAATATGTCACATATGTGTCAGAGACTTTACCAGCCCTCTTTATCCCTTCCTGCCGTTCAGGTTTTCTAATGCAGCCTATTTCCAAGTGTTCCTCTGAGTATACTTGCCCTCTGGGGTGAGAAAAGAGGGCATTAGCTAAAAATTCGCTTTGCAAAAACTTTCTGAAAGTGTTCAACATGCTCTTTCTTGTTCAACTGCGCAGTGACATATATAGTGCATACTGCATGTGAAACATAAGTCCCTATGGCTGATTCACTCTGCAGAGGTGTTGATAGATGGATAATGCAGTCATCACATCCTCTAAAATACCTGTTTTTTCTTTTTAATCCTTTTGTCATTGACTTCTTTAGGTTTTTAACTGGGGCTTACCTACATAAGACCAAATTCTGAGTTTCTGGGCCCACAGCCTGATTTGGCTTTTTGCATGCACGAGGCTGAACACTCAGTCACTGAAATGGATGGAGAGTCCCAACGAGAAGGATATTAAACCTAATTTTCAGGTTTAATTTTAGAAAAACCTGCTTCAGTGTTATGTGGTACAGACATATCTCATTAGCTCTTACCAGATCCCTGCCTTTGGAGGGCTCTTTCACTGTGCTAATGGCACTTTGACATTTTGTGGATTACTCTTTCAGGTTCCATAATCAATTTAACATTAACATTCATGTAAACTATTAATGAAATAATATTAAAAAAGAAAAATGTTCCTACAATACTGCAACATTTTAATGCCTCATTAAAATCATTAGTAATGCTAATATTAAAGAACTTACTTCATCTTTCGGAGAACCCCAAAATAAATCATAATCAAATGTTTGCTAACATACAGCCGGAGAAATAATTTATACATTGATGTCATATAGGCATCACGTACGCTAAAGATGACACTGTAAGGTCACATTATTAAGCACTCACAACTAATTCTGGCTTTGGAAACTCATTGTACACAGTATTATTTTATAATTATCATTAAACATACTGAATATTGTTTGTGGGTTTTATTTATGAGAAAAAAGATACAGTGTGCCTCTCAGCCAGCCAATACCTTCAGGGAATTCAAGTTGCAAACAATGACATGCTTCACTGACCTCAATGACTTACAAAAGCCATTTATATTCAGTACTCTCATTTACACTATCTTTAAAAATGAGTAAGAGACATATATTAACAGCAAGAAACTGGAGGAGTGATTGCATCACTACCTATCTCCAGACTTATTGCTACACTTCATTCTCCAAGAGTTGAACTGGCATGGGAATGTAAATGTTGTAGATGATATTTAGGTAAGCTTTTACTTTATGTGTAAGGAGAGCTCTGTGGTCCTCCCTTTGTTGGCCAGCTTTTGCACATCATCCTGAAAAGCTGCAGCCACAGGAAAAGCCTTTACTCAGCAAACTGGAAGGGTGAATCCTGAATCAGAGTCACAATTTGGGGCACACCAGGGTTTTAACCATGTAATGAGTACTTCCTTAGCAGTAGGATGGGAAGAAAGCTAGCACCAGGTGCTTTCAACAGTGCTTCACACCAGCACACTCTGGGCAATGGTCTAGAGGAGCAACAAGGAAGGTGCTAATGCTAAAATGCTGAGCTGGAAAGCTTTCCCAAATGGGTATATCATTTGGTTAAACCAATTTGGATGTCCACTTACACCAATGAGCCATCCACTCCCAGATCAACAGTCCTGTGATATAAGTGGCAAATAAGCTGGCAACTGATCATCCAAACGCATATCAAGGAATCAGAGAGAGAAACCCTGCAGCCCTTCCCTGAGAGCCCCATGCTGCTAACCAGTTCAGCAGCGCAGGTGCCAGGATGCAGCCTTCCAGCCTTTCTTGGGGTGAGCCCCATGGACACAAGGTGCTTCTTGCCTCAGCATTGGTACATCAAGCAGAGGCTGGGTCAGGCCAGATTGCTCTGATGGCAAGTGCATCTTTCTCTGCCATGAGCCAAGGTTATTATGTTAGACTGCAGACAAGCTGAGTCCTGCCACACTCAAAGAATAAGTTAATTTGGATTGGATGCTCTCTCCATTAAGCCACAGCATTCAATCTATCCCTTCTTCTAAAGCAAAACATACACTATTTTAAAAAGTTACCTTCTCACCGTTGGGTTTTGCTGACTGCTGTGCCAGATATTTAGGACCAAATCCGCTGGATTAAAGAGAATACTTGGTCTTAACTTCCAAAAATGAGATAACAGACTTTTCATGAACAGTCTTCCAACCCACTCACTGAACACCACCCTCCTTTAGAACAAAGGCAGCTTATATGTCCTCCTGTTATTTTCAGCATTGCCTGACCCAAGCCCTCATTGCCAAACAGATTTTGCTTTGCAAAACCTCCTTGAGGAAGCTCAGCAAACAAATCCACTGGCATTGCCTTATGAATTCAAAATCAGAGGGCTGATTCTGGCATGGTTTACATTTTCTGTTTTGATTTGTCATTTGGTTTAGATGAAAGGTTAATTGCGTTTTCTCTTAATATATTTAATATACTGTATAACAAGCAAGCTCTAGAAATGATAAAGTCATTTGTTAAAAAACTCAGCTACATCATCTTTAGCCATTCATGTTCCCTTCAGAGAGAAAATTAATTGTTCCAATCTAGTAAGCTACAAAAGAAATACAGCCGACAAAGGGTGAAATATGAACATCAATGGTAAGTTTCAAATTTACCCTATTTATTTTGAATGTAAGATCTCATGACCCACTAAAATTCAGTTCACAGTGTTTTATGAAAAATAATGGCTGAAATTGAATGTCTTAATTTACATTTAATGCAATTAAGAATGGTTTAAATTATGACTGATGAACAGCACACACAGATGTCAGTCAGTTTCATCAGAATAAATTGAAGTCAGTGTCAATGAATGCTCCACTGATAAATCCCACTTTACATAAAATTAATAAAAATAAGGAAATATAATCCTTAGCTAATTGCAAAATGTTCTGGAATTCCCTTGAATTTTGGGCGGAGGGGAAGTGTAAGTAGAGAAAGCCACAAAGCAGAGTGTGGAATGTGATTTATTTTCAAAGGTGCCGTGTGTGAAATTGTGTAATGGTCCAAAAGTTTACTACTAAGGGTGTTTCTGTGCAGAAATACCTTGCTTTACTGAAAAGAGTCGTGGCAGGGTGAGAAAGATGCCTGTGACATGCAGCTGTGCATGATCACAGAAGAGTTGTTCTCCTTGCAGTTTCCTGGGAAGGGAGATGTGCTATGCCTCCACATGGGGTGCAGCACTTGAATTGGCATTTTCCTGCTTTTGCAGCTTACTGCAGTTTGTTGAGGACCTGACTTACTTTCACCAAACCTGGTACCACCAAGAATTAGCCCAGAGTATTCAACCCCATGCAGTAAACACAATGCAAATTCCATTTTCTCACATATAAACAATGTCAACTCCTCCACGCAGACATCATCTTTCAGCTCCCTCTTTGCAGAGCCTGGCACAACAGGATTGTGGCTCATTGTGGATCCCCTTAAATACTTTCACAGTATGGAAGATAATTTTAATAAAACTAACAAAATTCAGTCTGGTTTATAGAATGTTTTTGAGATAAAGCCATCACCAAACATTTGCTAAATGTTTTTCATGCTAACACATGAGGGCAGCTTTCATTCTGCATTCTGCATAGAGGACATATCGTTGCTTTCTAGACTAATATTAAATATTTGAACCATTTTTTAGTCTGTCTTCCAGGAGAAAATGTAGGGAATGATGTAAGCTCAACATTTGGCTTACAAAGTACTTATGGAGCGGTCCTGCAGTCCCAGTCCAGAAGAGATCCAACAAATATTGAAGTCTGGAGGCTTTTGAGCATTTCTTCTGTAAGGAGCACAGAGGCTGATTTTAACAAATCTAAATTCCCAGGGTACACAAAAATTCTTTCTGTGAAAGACCAGGGCAGTGCAGGAAAACTTTGAGCTTCCTTATCACAAATGCCTACACAAGCTTGTGGTGATCACAGCTCTGGAGGACAGGGTCATCTGACAAACATGGGCTGTTCCCTGTGATTTCAAAGTTACTCATAAACACTTTTCTGGGGAGAGATTGTGGGTTACCAACTATTTGTTTGTGTATACATAAAGACAAACATCTCTGAGACCGTTCCATTTTCAGATCAAACTATTTTCAGCCAAGACACAGTATTTCTTCTGTCTGAGGGAAAAATCATAGTCTTCTAAGACCAAGGCACCACAGCTTCTAAAATATGGGAAAATACAATTTATGATGCTAGCGTAACTAAACCTCCCAATAATATTTTGCAGTTAGAAGATTTTTTGTAGGGCAATTTTAGAACAGGTGGTAACAACCCAAGTTTACATTGGCACTTGAATGTACATGGTATATATTTTGCATAGGCAGGAAATTACTCTTTAGCTCTTTCAGGATATACCTAGTCCCCCCTATATGTCTGTCTTGTGATATCAGATTAATCAGGATGCCTTAATTGTGTATTCTCTTTGGGTGCGGGTGTTCATTGTCTGTATGATAAAGAGTTGAGTGTCCTACCTGTCCTTATACAATATGGCCACTGGGCCAATCTGTGCCCTAGATAGGTCAATTGAAAAACTTATTAACCTAAGGGAATTGGAATGATTTATGCAGTGCCTTTCTGGTGCCCAAAAGCAAAGGGACACAAGTTCAGGCCACTGTAGCATCCTGCAGTCCTGCTCACACTTTCTACTCCTGTGAAATGTTTGCCTGCCACTGCAACCTCAAGCTCCTGGGCTTGCATTTCCATAGCCCTCTGCAAAACCAGCCACTGACCCAAAAGCCTTGGGAAGCACCTGCCACCAAGAGATGCGAAGCACTGTCTCTCCCCATTCAAGACCATTCAAGACAAGTCTGTGCTTTAGTGAAGTCTCTCACTCCCACGTGTGGACTGCACAGTCTCAAACACAGCTCATTAAATTCTTGCCAGAAACTGCAAAGGCACCGATCTAAGCACTTACCTAGGGCCAAATTCTCAAAGTGGAGATGCCGCAGACTGGAAATCAAAAACTGAGGTATGTTCAAAAGTGCACTCAGAATTGCACACAGTATTAGTAAAATGTGTCTTTGCTATGCCCTTATTACCTTCTGGATATATAGTGTAATTTATGCTAATAGACTGACTCCCAAATTTACCCTTGCTGTGTTAGTTACTTTCCTAGAAAGTACAAATGGCACGTTGCTAGAAAAGAACCAGAAAAAAAATGGAAACGGAGGGCAGGGGAGCAGCCCCTGGTTATCCAGCCCAGCCTCCAATGCACAGAAAAGTGCCTTATATTTTATTCTCCTTATATTTTCTAATGCTTTTCCAACTTAGTTGTAAATGCATGGGGCTTCCTGTGATGGAGCTTCTCTGCTTCTCATGAGAAATTGCTACAGAGCTGTATTATATATTTTGCTGTCAGAAAGCTTTTCCTGATTCTTAACCTAAATTTTTCGTTTGTTAACTTCATCCTATTACTCCTACTTATACCTCTTTTGTCAGCCTAAATAACTTTCCCACCCTTATTTGATAGCTGTACCCTTCAAACATTTGCAGCATGTCATCCTATCCTCCCCTTGTATAGTTAAGCTACACATATTTTTGGTTGTTAAACCTTTTTTCAGTCATTCTTTCCATTCCCTTACTCACATTTGTTATTCTTCTCCACAGTTCACTCTTTTGTTCAGACCAGAAAGTAAATTATATTTTAGATGCATGTTTCTCTTGAAAATAAATGCTATGCTTTCACTAGCTTGCCTCCTGTGTCCACAAATTTTCCCCCATGAATGCTAAACATATAGAAAGGAGCACAAATGAAGGAGGCAGGATTTGCATAGGCATGTAGAGTGCACTGGAGTGACATGGAATGCTAATAAAACTGGTTTAAAGGGTTTTCTATGTACATTTTTTTTTCCATTTGACTTTAAGAGATCATCACTCAATGTTATTTCTTAAACTGAAGAATCTAAGGCGAATGCTTTGACTTGATTTTAAAGACATTGAATTTTTTCTGCTGGTATAAATAGTATGGACACAGTAAAAGTACTTGAGAGAGCCTAATGAACCATTTCTTACACCCCATTACCTTTAGTCTGATATGACTGAGAGTACAGGCACTAATTATCCTCTCTTTCACAGGCACCGACATAGATCTACAGTAGGTCTTAAAACACAATATTCCATACAACTCTTAGCAATTTCTCATATAATACATTTCTGTATTTTTTTCTAATCGAAATTTAAATTAGAGGCATGCCACTTTCCATCTACCTGCCACTTATATATGTTTTATGAACAATTCTTTAAGATTATTTCCTAAAAAAAAAAAATGCAGGTAGCACACGGCCAGTCACAGGGCAAGTCCTAAAAATTAAAGGATTTTTCTTTGGAAGGAGTGAGGCACCCATACTGCTCTAATGATGGAGAAGCTCTGCACAGTGGAGACTCACATAGGAAGGCTGCCAGTTGAGGGAATCAAGGGAGTGTGAGATGAGCACAAGATCAGAGCTCATTTCCCCTGGGTCCCTCAGAGAATGGAAAATTGCTTTTACTAGTTTAGCTCTGCTCTTCTGTATGAGAAAAGAGCGAGGAGCAAGGCTGATCTAGGGGGACAGGAAATCATGCATTGCTCTGCACTGTTTTGCATTTTGCAGATAGCCTTGCCAAGGTGATGCAGGTGCATCAGGAGAGGTGTATGCCCTGTCATTGCTAGAGGCTATGCTTTTGCAAATTATTTGTTCTCCTGTTGGACTTCCCAGGCTCAGGTCATGTGAAGAAGCTTGCCAGCATGCTCCAAATTCTAGCCTGGTTGATCCACCCGGAATGCAAAGTGTAAGGCACCAACACCTCACTGCCCTGGTGTAAATGCTGCTCCCAACTGGAGTGCTGATTTGCACAACTGTAACTGAGCTTCAACCTTTATCTCACGTCAGATGGAAGATGAAGTTTTTTGCTGGTTAACGAGGAAACACTTGGAAACATATGAGCTGCATATTGGGATGCAGATGGTTCTATAAGACAGTACATACATTTATAAAGGAGACATGTAAGGTCATTGGGAACCATCTGCTTTAAATATTTAGATGTCCTTACACTAAATGTATGAGTAGTTTTGCCCTGGACTTGTAATATTAGCCATCTACCAATTTTTTATAATAACGGTGAAACAAAAGAAAAATGGGAAGGTGGGAGACAAGGCATGGCAACCAATTTACAACATCTGGACCCTACACAGCCAGTTCAGCAACAACGCAACCTGTCCAGGAGCAGTTTGCTCTCTTTGTAGTGGCTCACCCCCCAGGCAAAGCACATCTTTTGGAGGTGTCCTATACCCTGGACACTGTACCGCTCTGACCTTGGAGGAGGGAAGGTACTAGGCACTCTAACTATCAGGAAATCACTATCCTACTCTTCTTCGAACAGGATGTTCCCATTGGGGTAGTTTTGTCCAAACTGCAGGATTTCCAAAGCTCTTTTTCTTGCACTAGTCCATAGCCTAACTGAGCACTGGGGAGCTATGGCTCCAGAAACACCTGCCTCTGCTGAGTCTGCACTGATTTCCCCAAGTAGACTGGTTCCCACTTTTTTTCTGTTAACGCCAATAACAAACCTAAACAAACCCGCTATCTTCCCCTCTCTGTGTTGTACTCCTTGCATGGTTTGAGAGAGCTGTCCTTGCAGGCAATCATGCTGGCATCCAGAGAAAACCACTACCCTTCACTGCCCTAAGTCCAAACTATGCAAACCCCTGCTTTTTCTGAACACAAATATAGTTAAATCACTTTGGTGCTCCTTTTCTTTTCTGAAGTATTTTTCACCAAAAAGAATGTCCCAGGTGGAGAAAGAGGAGCTGAAGAGCTTCTGGGAATGCAGTGATGTCCCAGCCCTGACTCTCAGAAGCACCTCTGGAGCCCAGAGCACCGCATTGCTCCCCAGAGTCTCCCAAGGAGGAGTAGTCCAAAAGGATCCACATACTCTAGGTTTAGTTCCTTATTGCAGCTCCTGTAATCAATGTGGGAAGGCAGAGAGCACTACCTTCTTTCTATTTATGGGTTTCTCATTTGGGTTTATCCAAGACGTCTAACTTGGATAAGTTACTGGCCCAATTCCTGGGCCAGTATTCCCATCGTGTTATGTCACACCATTGAAGAGCCATGATGGGACAGCAGGGCATGGTACCCACAGAAAGCCAAGCTGCTGTTCATGCCTGTGCCATCAGCAGACTAGTTTCTTCATGCATTTTATGTCTTTTTGTCCATAATCTGAGGAATAGAATCAACACAGCAGTTATCAAATTTTTAAATGGTCATCCCTTTGCTGGGAATATATAATATATATATACCATATGTATCATACATATGGCATATACATACAAACATATTATTCCTGAGGTCACATTTTCCCTGAGGTCTGTCACTGCACTGCAGTTTTCTTCTTCAGTCTCTCTATCAAATATATGCAGGTATGGGGCTTATTCAATTCACCAGGATAGATGGATTACTTTTGATGGTTAAAATCTGTTACCAAAAGAAGGCAATCTGCACTATTGCTCTCCTCTAGAAAGGAGTGAGGAATAAAACCATGACCAAAACCATTTATAGGTGTATTTAAATCTGAATCTTTATCTCTCAGACTGCCTTGGACTGTAGGAACAGCTCTGCCTGCAATAACTAAAGCCTAGGAGCAGACCAGGATAATCTCCTTCCCCATCATGAATCCTTCAACTGTACTTTTGAAAATGACAGTTGGTTGTTGATGCTATTGCATTTCACTGATGTTATGATTTAGAGGCTTGTCTTACATCTGCTGAGGAGAAAAGACAAATTTCACTACCTTTTGGGAGCCCCCACGCTCTTCCAAGTTCTTTTGTAGATTGTTTGCTTTAGATTTTTTTTTTCATTTTCTACAGGAGACATTAGTCTGTGTCATTACAGACTCACTAAGTCTATCTTCTTATCTTCGTTTCAATGTTGCTATCCTCTTTAAAGATCCCCTTACAAGTATTACTTGCATCATCTTGATAACAGTTTTCAACTCAGGGCAACAATGTGACTTGTACATCTATGTATTCCTGGATAATATTCATAACAAGCCCCAAGTTGCTACCAAGGGAAAGAGTGAGGAATCTGGAAAGAAGAGGAGAGAAGCAACAAAAAACAAAAGAGCCTAAGTGTGAGAAATAATTGCACTGCTCTGCTGACACAATTAAAAAGCATATCAGAGGAAAACAGTTAAATTGGCTTACTGAGGGCTTAAATGAGTTTTAAAGCTCTACAGTCAGCTCAATTAAAAAAATGCCCTAACAACAGCACACTGATTTCTAAAGCAGATGACATTCTCCAACAGCCTGAGATGGTCTCTGTGACACCAGCAGCCACCACCAGCACCTCCTCCACTATCACCTCCTCCTTTCCTTGTCCTTCAGAGCATTGTAGAGTACTCAGGATGATTTCAGACTGTCAGGGCTCAAACACAGCTACTCGTTTTCTGGAAACCAAACAGCCCAACCTTCCACTTTCTATGGCAACAACAGTGAGCCCTTAGCAATCTGACCTGTCGAGGAAAACCTGCTGTTAATTAAATGTTAATTGCCTTAATGCAGTTTGCATTATGTGGAAAAATGCAAGTTATTTTTATCTGTATTTTAAAGAAAACCTCTGAGGCTTAAAATGCTGGGCAGAAGCACCTTATAAAATGACAAATATATATTGCTCTTGCCCCTTTGGTATTAGAAGATATTCCTATGAGTTTAATAGAGGTGATGTTCTACTGTTTTTCAGACTTTCAGGTAGCAATTGTTTCAGACAATTTAATTTTATTTCTGTGAAAATCCTAAATGCAGCCAATTTTGAAATCAAGATGCATAGATTTTGTAATTACATCGATTATTTAATTTTATTTTAAAACACATCAGAATCTGGGCCTTTCTAATTTCAGCAGATATAGTCTGAGATTTGATTGCAGGATTTTAATTCCTGGATAGACACGAACTCCTTTGTGTTGCCCTCTTTGTGGCAGGCAGATGGTTGTGCAAACATCCTCAGAGGGGCCACGCCACTTGTAGATAGCTTTCAACACCCTCAGGGAAATAGGGTTGACTGCTTCTCTACTCCAAGTGTTTCTCTAGAGTAACCTGTCTCCCTCCTGCAACCTACTGTTTAAACACCTCGCCTTCTCTAAAACTACTTAGCATCTGGGCAAACAGACCTCACTGCTGCAGCAGTTTGTCTACCAGCTTGACCCAGGCTCTGGGCTTTCCACCCCCAAAGCTGGGGTGGTGGAGAAGGGAGGAACTAGAAAACACAAAATCCTTTTTGGTGTACATGGGAATAACTTCTCCCTAGCTGCTTGCACTGGTCAAAATTCAGTTTAATGGTTGGTAGAGTCTCAGCTCTACTAACCAGCCTTTAGAACTGGGAGATAAGTGATGTATCCCGCCAGTCTTTGCACTGTCCCCACTTACAGAACAGTTATGAGTGCTTGGGTCTCCACATGAGGAAGCTGAGAGCTACCAAGAGGCATGGGCACAGAGGTGGGAAGGGCTCCTGGCTGGGACTGGCTGGATGTGTTACAATGCTTTTCCTCAGTTTATTATTTTACCTTGGACTGCTGCAAACGTTGTGATGGCCTGTGCAAGGCATTGCAGGTGATGCAACAGAAATGCCAACACAAAAAAAATTGGCTTGTTGCAATTAACTTTTGGCTGACTCAAGAATCAGTCTGGATTAAACAAGGTACACCACAATGGATGCTTGTGTAAAATCACTGATCATGTACCTACGTTGTGTAAACTGTCTTTTGGAAAGAATAAACTGTGCAGGGATGTAAAAGACAGATCTGATAGCTCTTCCTCCCTTTTTTAACTTATCTGCAATTCACAAAGGCAATATGTCAAAGTTGAATAACAGTAATGAAGGTCAGCTTCTTTGCTGGTGCAAACGAGCATAACACAATGAAGCTGATGAAGTTCCACTGGTTTACACCACCAGCAAATGCCACTTAATATAAGCTGCATCTATGCTGCAGTGGTCTCATGGGGATGTGGGAATACTGTGTCTGTGATTTGATGAAAAACCATGTATAACTTCAGAATTTAAGCCCCTAGAAAGGAAACTACCAGAAGAAAGATGCCAGTGGAGGCAAGTGCTATTGGGAAAGTGACAGCGCTGACAGCACAGCCAAGGGGCCCAGCTAAACACAGAGTCAGCATCCGAACCAGAGACCTGAGCCTCTCTACAGCACATCTGGACTTGATCCCCAATGTTTACAGAACTGGGGAGTGTCTCAGTGGTTTTAGACTGCTATGTGCATTATTTTTCTCATCTTAAAGCTGCCCATGTAGAGAAAAACACAGGACTTCGGTAACAGTTACCAGCATGATTTGCTTTTATTATCTTTCTGTTCAAGACCCTTGTTTCCCCTTGTAGCATGTCAAATTGCCCCCAAAACCATATTATACAGCAGAGAAATGTCGTTCACACTTCACTGGCTATTGATTTACTTTACTTATTGGCACAAAATCAGCCTGAGATAAACATTTTGTCCCCCATTTCCACTATTGTAAGCGATACAGTTCACTGTGAGATAGGCAAACCCCAATGTGCTGGGTCACAATTCGACATGGCTTTCTAATCAATGTGTGAAAAATTACCTAATGAATAATGGGTTGCACATTTCCACAAACAAATTAACCAGGGTAAGACTGAAACTAATGATTATATTTATCTAATGTAATTTCACATCTGTTACTAGAGGTAGTAATTTTTTTTCTTTTTTCCACGGCATCCTTAGAATTACAGCCTAGCTTTTGAGAGACAGACGTTTCACATCCGTTCAAACAGATAATGTTCAAATTTATTAGATACATACTTTTAAAACCACAACATATTTGGGAAGTTTGTTATTAATTTACAGTACTTTGTGGGAATTGAACTGCCTTTTGAAATGTGGTGTGGTTCTCACAGTGAAGCCAGGGTCCTCCAACTGACAACACCTCCCACACGGAAGACCAACAAAACTCATCTTTTCCACAATATACAGCCAATTGTACACCCTGGTAATTTTCACCAGAGTTAAGCGAATGTTACGTGCAGATGAAAAAGAGTGACAGTGGGAAGGAACCTCACAGCCTTGTTCTTTATCCCCTTCTTAAAATTGGTTTGCATTTTCCTGGTGAAAGGATCAGTTTTATAAAACAAATGTTCCTGGAATCTGACCGCCAGCTCCACATGGGTTCAGAAAGTAGCCAGGACCTGATGTGGTAGTATCTTCTCAAAATGGGGAAATCAATTGGCTCTGTGGGGTTTGCTTTCCAACTGGGCATTTTTATTCTCCAGGTACATTAAAATGTTTTGCTTGGGCTGACTAAATTTGCTTGGGCACCCTTCCTGGCCTCCAAAATATGAGGCATTAACTTGCCTGTCCCTCTGCCAAGATAAGTGTTTCAAAGAAGGGTTTGTAAGACAGGCCATCAGGGACAGACAAAGAGGACAACGCTGGGGTTTCCTCCCCCTAAAGTTGAGTCACCTCAATCTCCATGGGGGATATATAGCCCCCCTTGCAGCAAGCACCTTCCATCCTGCTGCTGGTGCCTGTATCTGCTCTGTCACATCCAAGCAGCTTGCAGTTGTCTTTAAAGATGTTGCAAGAAAACCAAAAGTCTCCAAATGATGTCACTGCTTGAGTCAACATTATTAAACAATTTCACAACCTGTCTCAGTTGTGGTGGCAGCTTTCATAAGGATTTATTATCCAGAAAGAGAAGAAGAGAGGGGGCTGTGAGGTTTGAAAGTCATTGTACCGAGAGTTTAATTATTGTATTTTTCACTGAAGTTGAAAGTATTGAGGAAAATGTAGCCAATTTCATATTACCTCATTTGATTAAAGAAGTTGTATGATTGTACAGAATGTGTAATTGCCATTCAGCACAGCTGAGCTGAAAAAAAGCTTTTTGACTTCACATCTTTAATACTTGGGGATATTTCATAGCCTCACTGGATTAGCTAAATAAAACTTGAAAAATAAAACCAGTTTTATTCTGAAGACATTCCAGTAATTGATTTGACTGACAATTATGAGGAACTCAATGTGTGTTTCTGTTTGGGTTTGTGTGTGAGTGATACTTTAGTAGTACACATTTTTCTTACCACCATTAGTAAAAGTTCTCTATACAGCCGTGTCATATCTGGGATAATATGTAACTTCACAGGTAGATTTTCAAACCACTTTTACAAATAAATAAAAGATTATTTTCTTAATAAAGCTTGATACAGTATCATGTTTATTACATTGACCAAGACACATAGACATCCTGCAGTTCTGTGCCTCATAAGCCTACAAGTACTGTTTCGTATTTGGCTTCTTTATTGAGAAGAGAGACTCTAAATGTATACTACTACAAATATGTCTTTCTTTAAAAAATTGCGGATATCACTCATTCCCTTCCATGCTGGTTCCAGAAATAGATGACCTTGTTCTACTCAGAAGCTTGTGGGACAGCTGAGGAACATTCTGTCTGGGCCAGTCTTAAACTGTTTGCTTACAAAGCAAACCTCTGGATCTCTTGATTTTCAGACTACTTGTTCCACTAGTTGCAGAAGAGATGGTCTATGTACTACTAGCACATTACCTAATGAAAAGCGGGTTACACATTTCTACAAACAAGTTAACCAAAGGAGACACTACCAAGTGTCAGCTGGCCTGGCAGTGATTGAGCTGCATCCTTCTGTGGGAGCACCTTCTTCAGCAGCACCTTCTTCAGCAGCTTGTTAATCCCAGCCTGTGCAGTTAAGGACCCTGGTGTAACACCTGAAGAAGAGTCTTTATGACCTCTGCAGTGTGAATGAACTGGGCTAACATCCAGTGTATCTGTCGCATCTGTAGTCAGCTCATGGAGACTGAAATACATGCTGCCGCTGGGGGAGGCAGGGAGCTGTGTAGGTGCCAGGCGCATCCCTCTGTGCCGGGGCAGCTGAGCAGCTCAGCAGTCACCACTTGATTCAGGGTTAACTTTGGTTCCGGGGCATATGGGATGGCAGTCCAAAACCAGTATGAAAATAGAGCATAACATACTAGAGACAAACTCTTGAGTCTGCCCTGCCCAAAACACTTGATTGCCTAAACGTACCATTCCTCCTAAAGCTCCTCCTGTTCCCTACCCTGAGCATGATGACTGTAGCATGTCCTGGACTGCCACAGTCTGCAGAAGCCACACAGTGGGAGGGCATCTCTTTGTTCCTGAAGACCACAATGACAAGGACTGTGAGCAGCCATTGGTAGAGTTGCTTGAGGACTGAGCTCAGGAAAACATTTGATGGTCGATGATAACAAGGAACCCATTCAATGTACAGTTATTTTTACTTCTCCTTTATCCAGAATATTTGCTTCAGTTAATGCCACTTAGCCTAAGTTAGGCTCACTCAGTCCTGGAGATATAACTCAATAGAAGCAATTCCTCTTTTAATAATTATTCACTGATTGCTGCACAGGCATTTATTGCTGGAGAAAGTAGTCAACTCTGTTGACTGAAGGACACAAAGAATGTTGATGGAAACACAGTGCAGAGCTGTCCAGAGGGACTCAGAGCATTTATAGTGAAAGCACACTTGGCAAAATAAACCAAGCATCTGCTTTTCTAGCACAGGCAGTCTGAGTGTTTCAGACTGAGTCCAGAAGGAGGTCACACTGGAGAGGCACAGCGTGACAACAGTCTCCGTGCCTTTTCATGATAACCAGGCTGCACCATTTGTGTTTCTCGTTTTCCCTCTGGTAGAAATTTCTCACTGAGGGTTTTGACAATTTTCAAATATTGTCATGGAGAGTGTGGCAACATGAAATGAGAGTAGTGCACAACGATGCAGTAAATAGTTACATTATTAGAAAGGCAGATGCTGGCATCGAAGCAGGGTTGTTGGCCTAAAAAAATAGATTAGGAGGGAAAAGATAGAAAAAAATCTGTGAGGTATCAGAAGCAGTAGATAGCATAATAACATTCATATGCAAGCAACATTTTTCTGTGGCAATGTGAATCAGCTCACATGCTAATATGGCCAGTAAATAAACCGTAGCAAGATTCTGGAATTGATATTATTACTCACCAAAAACAACTCCAGGCCAGTGAATCATGTCAGGGATTGCATTTTGGACTCCAAGCCCTGACACTGGAGCCCGGTAGGCAAGACAAAGTCCTGCAGCAGTGTCTGAGTCACACTCAGCTGTCTACAGACAACCTAAATTCAACATAAACCTGGTGTTTCGTATTTCCCGTTGGCTTATTCTTGTCACTCTTTAGAGTCCTCGGAATACAGGCTGAGTGAGTGCAGGGACACTGGTGAAATTTAGGACATTTGAACATGCTATGATACCTAAATGGTACCAGCAAAGCTGCTGCAGCCTGGTGTCCCACTTAGGCAATATTGAGAGGAATGGGGTCTCCTCATCCTGCTGTGAAAGCTGCTGCCCATCTCTTGTGTCTATTGCCCTCTACCCAACTGATTATAAACTGCAGTTTGAATACAGCCATAAAAGTAAACTTTAAAGGGTATCTGAGGATTTTCTACATGTCTCCAGGGTCCAATGACCCATGTAATAACCTGACAATCTGATATTCAGAGAGCCTGGGCACCAACAACTCCAGCATAAGGCTTGAAGAGTTTCAGCAACCACTACCTTAAAATTCAGCCCCAACAACATTGATGCAGGTACTCAAATGAACTGTGAATGTGCACAAAGGCAAACTCACCTCTGGCAAATGCAGGAGTGCTGCTGTAATCCTTGATAAAGCCATGGTAAGTGAGAGCCACTTGTTCTCTAGCATAATGCTGTAAAGCAGAAAAGTCAAAAAGCAATATATCATCTGTCTGAGCTTAAATGCAGCACCTTGTAAGTCTATATTACATGATGCATTATGGATATTCCTCCACAGGAATGCAAATGGAGAGAAAATTTCATGTGTTGCTTTCTTGTGCATAGCAGGACAGACTCAGAAGTAAACAAAGGCATCCCATGATGATACTCCCAGACAATTTTAGTCTCCCAAAACTGTGGAAGTAATGGCCTGGCCCCATCTGCAGCTACAATGGCCATCATGGCTCAGCTAGAATGCAAGTGGGACTTTGACTGCCTTTGCCAGTCAAGCTGCTTCCCTAGGAGCTTCTAGAGAATGTATTGAGGAAAACATGACATCTTTGGGATTTTCTGCTGCTGTGCAGACTATAATACAAGGCAGAATCAATTAAAACTGCCCTGAGTAAGTAGAAGGAGGAAGGCTTTTGCCACTAAACATTTTGCTGATGAGTCAAGTGCCAGATGGCTTGAATTTTTTCTGCCAGTTTGAAAGTGAGAAGACTTAGATGTAACCTATGTATATCAAAGTCATTTCATCGAGGTTCATCAGTCAAGTGGCACCCCTGATGACAGACCCATGGAGGTAAGAACAAAAGGCATAGCCGGAATGGTGCTCCAAATCCTTTTTCATCCAGTGTGATTCACACAGGTAGTCAGAAGAGCATGTGATGTGTCAAAATCTTTGAGGCCTCAGTGAAAGCAGGAGTAGGCAGAAAGATAATCTTTCACATAGAGGGTCCTAAACTGCTCTACTCATAAAGTCATTCTGAACCTAGAGGTAAAATATAAGGATCAAGATGAGTTTAAAGATGAGATGGGAATTTGTGGCTTGTTAGAAAGAGAACCTCCGAAATGTCTGGACAACTGCAATGTCAAAAATGGTCAGCATCAGAGCAGTGCAGTTAATGGGAAGCAAACATTCGTGTATTGCTATGGATGATGGATAGAACAAGTTGGGAGGACATTATTTGATAAAAATGTGGAGTTTGATAAGAAGTTAGTGAAAGTAACAAGAACATTAAACTGATGAAATTTGGCAGGTGACACTACTTTCAGAGAAGACTTAGGTACCAAAACATTAAGATGCTCTTCAAAAAAATACCTGCATCACTGGATGCAGTAGGTAATGCTGTAACCATTTAGTAGGTAATGGCGTAACCAGCTGCTGTCAGAGTTATAACATAAAGAAGGATGTGTATAGAAGGCATCAACAACCAACAAGCAGGCTTTGTGTTTTGGGTATAATTGATTGACTATAGCATCCATGAATGAAATCTCTCAATTTGCACCCTACTGGAGAGGCTAAGAGAGGAGGTGATAATGAATGAATGACTATTGGAACAATTTATTGTAGAATGGAACAAGAATCATCTCCAACAGAAATGAGAAAGGTCTGATTTAAGTGAGGATACAAAGCACGTGATGAGTGGGTCAGAGGCAGCAGCTTGCTGTGTGAGATCTAAAGAAAGACAATCAGGTAATAACACAAGGTCCTGTACCCTTTAGAAAGCATCTCCATTGTAGCTGTCTCTACCTAGACAGAGTCCCTCAGAGCCAGTAGGATTCCCCACACTGACAGGGATCTGTCCAGTCACAACTTGGGCAAATATGAGCTTAAAATTGCAGAGGAATTAAAGCAGAAAGGGTAAAGTGAGAGTAATATAAAATATAGTGGAACTATCTTCAAGTATTTCTTACAGTAATTAAAATTTCAAGAATAAAGCATGAGTCATTCATTTGCTACCAAGACCTGAAGATAAGAATACAAGCTGACAATGAATACAGTTGTGGGTGTTAATTACTGCTTAAAATAGACACAAAGATTAGAGCCACAAGCTGCACCAAGTGTAATTTTTTATTTAGTAATTTAATATTCTTCCCTTTTCATTTCAATGCATTTTTATATGTCTGACCTTCTGTGGACTTCTCATTTTGTTCTCCAGTTGAAAGAGCAAAGCTAGTTAATTTCTAGTGACATTTTGTAGCCGTGTAGCAGCTGAAATACCTTTTTACCCTTGGTTTTGTTTATAAATCTGAATTCAGTAGATATCTTCCAAGCCACACAACCCTGTATGCTGGGAGACACTGCTGAAATGAGAGCCTGTTCCTCCACAGGGACTCCTGATTGGAGTGCATTTTGGTCTTCAGGGCCCCAGGGGACACTGAAGAGCACCATATAATGGTGTGGCAAAGAGCTAGAGCACTTTATGCCTTCTTCCAGTGTCTTCTGCTCTCCCAGTGTATCACAACTCACATGAACTGTGACTATGGTGCAACCAAATCCTCCAGATTCAATGACATGGGGAGTCTTTTTGTTACAGCCAAATCAAGTTTTGCCTGACTTTGGTATAAGGCAGGAAGCTCAAAATCACAGCCTTCCAGTACATAGGAATTTCATTATAAAGTAATGTTTATGTCTTGAAACAGGGACTGGTGCTTCCTCTTAATTATTAGACACCAAAACCAGGGGAGGTTGGTGGAAGCCATCCTGTAACGCTCTTTAAAAAGTTAGCAAAAAAAAATAAACCTTAAAAGCTTGTAAAGGAGCCACAGGGAATCACAGCTGCCACTTAAATTATATTAAAGGGCAATAAATTGAAACCAGTAAAAAAGAAATGTGTCCTTACAGGGTGCATTGTCAGCTTATGAAATTCACTGTAGCAGGAGGTCAGTGAAAGAAAGTCTAGAGTTTGTTTTTTCCCAAAGTACTTTTTGGATCACTACCATGATGCTTCCAATGCTGTGAGAAAAGGCTAATCAAACTTCATACTCCAAGGCACAAACTGTCTATGGGGGTCAGGAGAGAACGTCACCCTCACAGACAGTGTATTAAGCATATTCTGCATTTTCCCTCTCGACCTTCGAAGGAATGGTTATATAATCTCCAAAGGCAAATTCTGCACAAAAGCCTCTGGATTCCTTCCTCCTGGGGAGGGATTCTCCTCTGGCAGATTTCAAAGCTTCTAAAAGCATAATTTCAGCTCTGAAAAATGTATTTGAGCATTAGCATTGATGAATGACTCAACGTAAAGGTGAAGCAGCACTCTTGAGCCTCAAAGACAGTCACAGGAGAAGCTGAAGCAGGCACAATTTACTGGCAAATAAGAGAGGTGACCTCCCACCCATACCACTGTACAACATCCAGGTGGAAGACAAAGACGAACTCATCTGTGCGTGAGCCCTGGCTGTGAGGAGCATGAGAAGGGAGACACCCTCCTGCCATTTTTTCTTTGAGGAGTAGAAGTAAACCTCATAGAGGGCCTTACACGACTATTAATGCACTCTCTCAAACACTAAAATAAAAGGGTGGCAGTTAACCAAAGAACATCTCCTCCCACATCTCAGGCAAGACCACCCCCTTTGGCTCTTGCTGCTATTCTTCTTGTGATGAGGTGAAAAATTAAAACTGTGCTGTCCTTACTCTCTCCCTCCACCACCACCTCTGTTTTTCTATCCCAGTTGCATCACTGCATGGGTGATGATTGGTCCATGATGTTTATAAGAAGCTTGAGGGTCCTATGTGTGCTTCTCTGAGTTAAGCCCTGGCTGTCAGCTCTCTGCTCATCCATAGCTGGATGAGCCATTACGGCATGAGCTGTGGTTTGACGTTTGATTGTGGTTCATATGTGGTCCCCTTATCTCTTTAAGAAAATAGAGTCTCCAGAGTGTGAGAAAGCTGAGTGGCAGAGTAATTTCGGCCACCAATCTTGCAAATTTTCACACATGCATCTGCTAAAGTGACTGCCAGGTCAGCATGGCCTTTAAAGGCTGCAGGATCAGGGCCTTTGCTTCTTTGTCACTTTTGCCCATCTACCTATGGCTATCAAACAGTTGAGATAGATTTGTAACATCACAGGTTGCTAATTTCTAAGGATTCCTCTCCCTTTCCCTTTTCCAGCATTTGAATTTTTCCTATGTTTATAGCACACATGATGGAAAAACTAAGATTCTTTTGTTCTCTCTTTCTTCTCTGTGCTGAAAGGCCTTGCTTCCCAGACCAACCACCCTGATCTCAGTTTTCATGACAGGCAAGAGGTGGTCATCTCAGTGTCAAAGCTTGTTTTAAAATACAAGGGATCTCAATTCCAGCATTGGAAATTAATGTTAGCTCTCATGTTAATAATTTAGAAAATACATGCCAAATCACTGGTGTTCTCTCAGTTCTCTCTCAACACAGCTGCAAACTGCATTAGGGGGAATGGATACATTTCAGATGAGATATTTGTACTGAATTATTAGAGTAGTCTGTATTACAAAATTACTAATAAACATTGCTTCTGGCTCAATTTAGTCTGAACTCAGTGAACCTAACCAGTGGTGAGAAATCAAAAACCCTGAAATACCCAATGAATGAGTCTAACTAATCAAGAAGCCCTGCAGGAAGTAGATGCCAGGATTAATGAGCCAGTGGTTTCACCATGCCATGCTGTTATTTCTTCACATAAATGCCCTCAGATGAGATTACCTTTGTCATGAAAAGGAGAGAAGGAAGGTTACATACTTTCAACTGACAGGTTAACTGCCATACCTCCATTACTGCAAGATGCATTTTCATGTGCAGAGATTTTTATTCTGAAAAATGAAAATTTAAAGACCACAACACAAATTAAACCACATTTTCATTTCTAAGAGCAGGGATCATTACTGCTAGTACAATAATATAATCCATTCTGCAGTGTTACCTGATCCCTTGCCTTGCACAAACTTTCTTCCCATATTAGTAATTGCTCAGTGATTGCAATCTCTAGCAGTGGGTAAGAGCAGATTCTGCCTTCCATGGAGATTTAAGCAGAGGAAGGGAAGAGAGAGAGTGTGTCAAAACATTTCATCAAGAGAGCAAATGAAAGGTTCAGTGACATTATCTTTATGTATATTCCTTAGACATTAAGGGTGATGTTGTGTTTAGAGAGTTACACGAATATGTGCCAGTGCGGAAATTAATCCATACATAAGAACATAAATCTCAGTCTACTTACACACTGGGTGGAACTGCTTAAGGAGAAAATGCACCTTAACATAAGCAAATAAGCCCGGCTTGTAACAGCCCCAGTGCCTGGTGTTAGCTACTTAGTCAGTAATAGGCTAATTGTTATTCAGCATAACTGTTCCCTCTCAATTTATATGGAATTCACTCATTTATTTTGATCACTTTACGTGAATGAAGCAAAGCTGTTCATGGTGTTAGATAGAACTGCTCAGTGCTGTTTAATTTTTATCTTTTAACATCAGCACGAGCGAGATTTTATAATAAAATAATTCACATCCAAACTGTAACGTATGTGAATGAAACCTGTGGTTCCCTTCCTTTCACCCATGTTAAATACATAAGAGCATCAGCTTAGATGTTTTATGTTGTAAAGCTTCAGCAGGTGTTATGGGTACATATAATTTCAAAAATCTCCAGGACTCGGAACACAAAGAACTATTGCTATGGAAACAAATCAAATTTGTATCAAAGTTGGGTAGGATAGAAAAGCTTTGCTCATAAGCAGGACTACAGTTGCATTAGAATATGGAGGAAATGGCAGATGTTTTAGAAGTGAGCATTAAGCCAAAGGACATTTGTAAGGCCCCTGACAAAGCACTGCAATGTTCAGTGTCAAGAATTGGATCTTACAGGTTGTGTCTCAATCCCCTGCCCCCAACCAGAGCAAGCGTTTTTCTCCACCATTAAAAAGCACATATTTTTTAAAGATCTTCCATACCACACTTTACGACATTCCTATATCATAAAGCTGTCTTGCTTATAGTAACACAAAGCAGCTGTAAAAATTGCATGCTTGTAAACAACCTTCCAAACGTTGGAAAGAAGTAGAGTGAGATTTGCATTCTTCTGCATGGAAGTGGAGACCTGTTTGCCCTCCTGGCAGGCCACAGCACGGGGAAGAGATTGCTGTGGAACTGGGAAGACCAAGGGACATTCCAGCTGGGCTGCCATTCCCACTGGTCCTCCCACACCTGGGATAGGGAGGCTGGAGGAACTCTGACCAGCCCTGCCCCATAGGCACCCTGTGGGACCACAGCTTTGGTGGCCGATCTAAACTGCTTACAAACTTCAAACTCAGAGCTAAGCCTGGGTACAGAGGGGCAGCTACTCTGCCCAAGGCTGGGCTGGGGCATACAGGGAGGGCTGCAAGGAGAGAGAGAGGACATGGTGACTTCTTATCCCAGGTGCTACCATGGTGTAGATTGTGGTATGGGACCTATCTTGCCTAGCCTGGACTATCTTAGGTTGAGCATCCTGGGTTGTTTCAGCATCTGCAGGAGCTGGCTCCTGCAGAAGGGTGCAGGGCTGCTTTCTCAGGTGACCCCCAGAGGACTCACTCATGGTCTGGATCACCAATAATTTATTCTGCTTTTATTTCTTTTTTAAATTAAATATGCATACGTAATATGCACTTTGGAGCATGCAAGGACCCTTCTGCGGATGCGTATGGAGCCAGGCACTCTCAGGTGTGTAATTAAGAGGTGTGTAATTGATGTACAAGGAGAAGAGATCTCAGTGCATTGCATAAAAGGCAAGGGCGAGGGGGGAAGAAGAAAAAAAGAAGCCCAAACCTGGCTGTACATGCTTGCCGATGTCCTGCACTTCCTTTTGCCGCCATGTCAAAGTTTGCCTGGGAGTAAACCGAGAGTTTTCTCTTCCGCAGGGTTTGTTTCGCCAGCAACCGTGCCTCCGTTTCACATGCGGAAAAAATGAAGCACCCCTCCGCTGCCCGCCTGCCCCACCTCCCGCTGTCCTGCTCCCCCGCACCCCTCGCCCCTGCCGTTCTTCACCACAGAACTTCTTATTACTCTCAGTTTAAAGGCCAACCACACAGAAAGATTAACAAAAGTTTATTAATCATGAAGTATTAAAATTGTGACAAGTGAAAGGCATCAATGCAAAGATAAGCAAGCAAACTATCCCCAAACTTGTGACAAAGGACTCAGTGAATACCACAGAAGGAAGTCCTGTCTTTTTTTTTTTTTTTTTTTGCCTGCAGTTGAAGACACCTCTCATATCTCACACGCCACATCAAAATCTATAATTCTTCATATCACATACTGAAAATGATTTTATTTATCCATTCACATTAACTTGATATAAACGTGTCCGGAAAAGTCAAGTAATATGTTTTATATTAGCTCAAACATTTATTAAGTAACCCAAAATTCAATAAATAAGCACAGACAATAAGTTAAAACATATCACGAATCGACCAGTATGTAACAAGAATGCTTTATCTACACAAAACATCCTATTTCACATCGTTTGTTCATTCCTCCAGCGGCCCTGCCCTGCGGCGGGGTGACCGGCACATGCAGGCGGGCGGGCCGCGGGGCCGAGCCGAGCCGGGCCGAGCCGTGCCAGGCGGGGCAGGGGGCGCGACGGCGCCTCCGCCGGCGCTGCGGAGGGAAAATAGCAGCAGGAACGTAAATAAATGCGTAAATAAAGGTAGGGAGGATCGGCAACTCAACTGTCACGAAATCAAAGATCCTAAAAAGGGAAGCGCTCTTGCGCGCTTATTTTTTCCCCCTTTTATCCCCTTTGTGTTTTACAAAAAGAAGCTTTTAATTTTTTTTTCCTTTTTCCCCATCTCATTCGCTCGCGCTCATCAATGCTTAATCAAAATGGATTTGATTCCCTCTGGGGTCTCCGTGCCGTTTCGCGAGCCCGCCCGGCCGCCCCCCGACGGCGCCCTCGCAGCGGAGGGGGCCGGCAGCAAGTCGCCGCACCTAAATAAACCATAAAAATTATGAAAACAGAACCAAAAATGCATTTCTTTGCAAAGCCAAAGCCAGTCGGGCGCCTGGCGGGAGAGTCGGGTCTTGGCGACGAAGGGAGGCAGGGCCGGGCTCGGGGCGGCCGGGAGTGCTCCCGCCGGCCGGCAGGGCGGACCGCGGGGCACGGGGGTGCGCGAGGGCGGAGGGGGTGTGGGGAGGGTCGGGGGATGTTTCTCGGCCCACAAACCAGTCTGTTGGTGTCTGATTTCAGATCCTGAGTCGACTCCCTGGTAAGTCGGGTGGGAGAAGGCGGGGGCGCGGGGCGAGGCGGGGGCGCAGGGCCAGGCGGCGGCGGCGGGGGCGGCGCGGGGCGAGGCGCGGCGCCGGCCATTAAGTGAAACTCATGGAGACTGTGTGCTCTAGTGCTTTGCGGCGGAGGGAGGCGATGCTGGTTCCCCGCCACACGTCGCTGCTGTCCGGGGAGCTGCAGAGCTGGGGCGAGCCCGTCACGTTGCTGGGGCCGGGCAGGGAGGCGGGCACCATTCCGGGGAAGGCGGGCTGGTAGAGGTGGGATTGCAGCCCGGCGCCGTTGGAGCCCGCCAGGCTGTTGGAGAGCCCCATGGAGTTGGGGGGCGGCCCGGCCGCCAGGCTGCACTGGGACAGGGATTGCGCCATGGCTTGCTGCCGTCCCAGCGCCGGCGGCAGCGGCAGCTGCGACACGCCGGGCATGGCGGCGGCGGCCCAGCGCGTGTCGTTGGCGTGGAAGGAGCACAGGCTGTCGCCCATGGCGGCGGCGGCGGCGGCGGCCGCTGAGGGGAACTGCGGTAGCCCCGGCGTGGGCAGCAGCGTGCCTGGGGCGCGGAACACGTTCGTGGTCTTCTTGCGCTTCTTCCACTTGGCCCGGCGGTTCTGGAACCAGACCTGCGGGCGGCGGGCAGCGACACGCTCCGTTAGCCACCACCAGCCCCCGCGGGACCCCCGCCCCGGCTCCCGCCGCCCCCCCGAGCCTCACACCCGCAGCCCCAGACGTGTCCCCGTCACGGGTTAAAGAAACCGGTGGCACTTTTTATAACGAAACTAAGCGATGTGTCCCTCCCGGCACTAAGCCGCCTGCGGCCTCCCTCCCTTGGCGGGAGGGTCCGGGAGAGAAGCCTGGCCTCTCCCCGAAAAACAAATTAAAAAAACCCAAAACACCGGCCGACGGCTCCAGCCTTGGCGTGGACGCGCTCCCGAGCCGCCATCGGGGCCAGCTCTCTCGCCCGGTGACGCCGGGGTCCGGGGCAGGAAACGCCCGCGCCAAACTGTCCGCATTTGGGTTTGAAAAAACAAAACGTAACAAAACCAAATGCAAAACAACAAAACCAGCAGTGGTTCAGGTGAGCTGATGCCCGTGGTGGCACCGTGTCAGGGCTGACTTGATGGGTCTCGTCTCACCGCAGCCGAAAGCAACCGAGACAGTCATGAGCCGGGAAAAACCGCGTCCACCTGAAATCCAAGGGAACGCAGTGCCCCGACCTGCCGGATTCCACAGTCTCAGGCTCCGTACCCAGACTGAGAAAGGCAGATGCCCATTAGCGGGAATGAGCAGCCGTGAGGGAGCTAAATATAATATGAATAATCTAAAAATCGCGTTCAATTATGTTTTAGGGTTAATAGTTAAATTGCGGCTACAAAATCTTTTTATGTTTCATGGTTTGCTGGTGGTGTAAAGAATCTCCATCGGGTCTGATCGCCTAAAGCTCATAGCTACGCTGCATATGCTTTTAAAATGTGAATGTTTCCAATTGAAAACTGGTGCATGACAGATTAAAATGCAGGGAAAACCTGGGGGAGATTTTGAAAATGCACACATGACAACTCTAGAAATATATTAACCATGAGCGTTTGGCAACTTTGGACTCCTTTTAAAATGCAACTAGCCCCTGAAAATTATTAATACAACAGTGAGAATCTAATGGAGTTTGGAATCTAAAAATCTACCTTGATGATATCTGCTGTTACAGTAATATAGACATACTGTAAATGTATTTTAAAATATATAGCCCATTTAATTCCCCAGCTATAAATGGGTGAGAGAGAGAAAGCAAAAGAAAGGAGAGACAAAATCATTTTAGTTTTTCTTTTTCTCTTTTTTTTTTTTTTTTTTTTTTTTTTTTTAGGAGCAGAAGCTTTATGAAGATCTCATTGGAATCCAGCGGATGATTAATGTGAAGATTTGGTAGGAAATCTGGAGAGCTGTATTAAAGCTCAGATCTCAGGTTCATTTCGATCAGCCAGCCGTGAACTCTAGGCCGAATTCATTACACTTTAATAGTGCTGGGAGAGAAAGAAAATGCAATTTCTCATTCCATTAGAAAACTAGAAAATACTCTCAGCTTGTCCCCTATTAAGATGTGGCAGGTGACGGGACCATTGTGGGGGACACGGTCAATGGAATTACAGCACATTATTTTTGTTCATATAAAATATTGGAAGGCAAGCCTGACTGTGCAGAAGTTATTTCACTGATTTGGTTTTTATGTAAATAAAATATTGAAAGTTAATTAATCCGTGCTAGAGACTAATGATTATGCTTATTATATTGCATTTGATCGCGTAATTTGCATGATTCTCGCATTGCTGCTTAATAAGCCATTCTAGGTTATAAATAATTCTGAAATTGGTTTCTAATAATGGCATGCTATAAAAAGAATGGTTTTATTACAGCAGCCTGAAAAGCAGAGCAATGTCAGATGTGGAATTGGACTCCCGTTTAAGCATCAGCCACTTTAATAATTATTTAAATGTATCATATACATTAAATACAGATCTAAAATGAAGAAAGTGGTGATTTATCCTAGCATCTAAAACCCTTAAAAATATATACAGCAGCTATAAATTAAGTATTTGGAGCATCCCTTAATCAGTGTGGAGCCCACGTCCTGGAAGGAATATGTAGGCAATCTGTTAACTATAAAGAAAACTGTAAAGTACTCTTGTAAGAACATAAACCAATTACTATTTAATTTAAATTTGGTCAAGGAGCAGTGATACATTGGATTGTGAAGTAAATACATTAAATATTTTTTTCCTTAGATTACATAATGTTAATCATTTTGAAGTGTTAATTAAGAAGGTTATGTTGATCTGATTACTTTTTAAACTACAGAACATTATTGTAAAAAATATTTAAATTGCCACTCTATTAAACTGTTTTTATCAGCAGTCTCGAGCTATTAGCATTGGTTTAAGATTATGCCAAGGCCATTAAAACATTTTGTCTTTCTTCCTACGAATTTCTTTGATGTGCTGTTAGAAAATAACTGTTTCCATTTTATATTTTACTTCATTTACCACACTCCTAATATTGAAATTGGTATCATTAACCTTTGAGAAACCCAATAAAGTTTAATAGACCTCGTTTTCTTTTTTTCATAGAGTCAGTTGTCCAATTATATTTTATTTGTGAATCTAATTTCTTTCTTAATTTAAACTAATTATAGTTCTGTGAAGACAGAGTCAAATTGTTTTACTTTTTAAAAGCAGACGTGCTTTTTCTGTCACATTCAAGAATGGAATCTGGTTTTGTTCATTAAAACGTTCATTTAGGGATTTCTCTTGACATGTCTTTATTTAGCTGAGGAGCCTATGCTTGCCGAGAGGGATTTTGAACAGAGACCGCTGTAAAGTGCGGCGGCAGTCCCGGCTGTACTGAGCTGGGATGCACATCCCACAAGTACTTCTACTGTGCAGGCTTTCGTTCTTGGGGATGGACTCGCCTAGAAAGTCACCAAAATAACCTTGTGAACACAAAAGCTACATCTGAGCAGTGTAGCGCTTTGATCCCTCTACCCCTTTTCCTAATTTTGTTTGCGTTTATTTGCCTAAATAGTTTCCTCTGGTCCTGTGTGCAAATATATGTATATATGTGTGTGTCTAAGTACTATGTAGATATATATGCTTTAGAAAACAAAGTACACCCTAGGTGTTGAAGACACTCGCTACCCCCGCCGTCCTCAGGCTTTTTAAAAGCCAGTATGGGGAAACTCCGAGTTCAGATACAACTGCCTTTTACGTAAGTGCCTTTTCATGAGCCGATGTGCCTTCCCGCGCCTTCCACTCTGGCCCTCACGGCCGGCGTCTCTGGCGGACGCCTCTTCCCGGCGGTGCCGCGGCAGTGCCGCCGGCAGTACCCTGGACAGCGGCACCGCGGCCACCGGCACTCCATGGTGGAACGGCGGTCACTGCCCGGCGGTTCGGCTCGACTCTTAGTGCCGGGCTATTGCGAGGGCTGAGATTCGCTCCTCTAAGGCTGTGCCTCCCCGGACTTCTTTCTGCCGCGGTCGGGCCGTGGAGCTCAGCCCGTGCCCCGCTCGGGACCACCGCGCTGTTGGTGGGGAGGATAGAGGACAAGGGGACACCCCAAGGCGACAGCTTTGCGGAAAGAGAGGCGAGGGATGTCTGTTTTCAAGGCTTCCTGGCCAAACTGTTGCTTTCAGGACTGGATTACTTTCCCCGCCATCGGGCTGAGGTTTGGGGCACCCACCCCCCCCTCCCCGTCGTGACTGGACTCGCCGCCGGCCGGCTGTGCCGCGCCGTCGGTGTGACTGGGGAAGGGCCGGTGGGCACTGCGCGGGGGCGGCTTTTCATACCTGCACCCGGGACTCGGTGAGGCCGATGCGCAGGGCCAGCTCTTCCCGCATGAAGATGTCCGGGTAGTGAGTCTTGGCGAAGCTCCTCTCCAGCTCGTTGAGCTGCGCCGGCGTGAAGCGGGTGCGGTGCCGCTTCTGCTTCTGCTGCCCCTGCTGCTGCCCGGCCTGGCTGGGGTTCTGACCGCCCTGCTGGCCTTGCTGCTTGTCGGCGTCTTTGGCGCTGACGGCTAGGGAGCTGGGGTTGGATCCCACCGTGGTGATGTCGTCCCCCGGCAGCAGGGTGGTCCCTTCCACCGTGTCCGAGTTGGGAGGCATGTCTCCCGGGTGTCCCCCCGGATCCGAGCCCCCTACGCCCAGCCGACACTTCACCGCCTCCCGATGTCCCAGCAGCTCAGCCGCATCTTTCATCCCTGCGGAAGCAAAGGAGCGGCAGTGACTCCCCTGCTGCCAGGCATGGATCCATCAGAGCCGCTTTCCAACGCATTGAGCTGGCGAGAGGCATCCAGCCACCGCCACTGCCTCCGCCCTGCCGCCCCCCAGCTGCCCGCCAGACCCTCAACCCTGCTCGGCTCCGCGACGCACAGAGACCCCGGCCCAGCGCAACCCGGGCAGAGGAGGGAAAACTTTACACCTCTTCCTGCTGAAATAACTAGCTCCCTGTCCGGCCTCCCCATGCGAGATCAGGGGAAGGGAAGACGGGGAGGGCAAGTTTTACCGGGTTCAACTTGGGTTTTCCAGCGGAGCTGGTAAGAGAAAGAGACGGAGAGAAAGAAATAAGGCTCGAACCACCCTGCTGCCGGGAGCATTACCTCTCCGACAGATGCGCGGGGATCTCGGTCTGTCTAGCCGATCTTTCGCCTCTTCTCTCTCCTTTATTCTAAACAAACTCACGAATAGCCGTAAATAGACGAATACAGATATTTCTCTTTTTTTAAAAAAGGAAAAGAAGGAGGGAGAAAAGCGAACAGACGAGCAGGAAGAGGCCACCTAGAACTCCGTAAACACTATCGAGCTCATCTGTCCTAAAATAATAATAATAATAATAATAATAATAATGTGTAGGTATATATATATATAAACAGGGGAGAAAAAAATTAAATGATCCACAACTCGCTGTAGATCTACATACTCCGTAGGTCTCACTCCCTCTTCTTTTTTATGTTAAATCAAATTAAACTTTAATACAGTACAATTACTTTTAAAGGAATTAGCCCATTTAGATCGCATTAAGGTAAAATAAGGAACAAATTGTCAATTTCCTGCCCCGGCTTCCTCCCCACTCGCTGCCGCCGGTGCAGCCGCCGCGGGGCGGGGGGGTGCCGGGGGAAACTCACCGAGACGGGCGTCCAGGAGGTCGGCGTGAGACAGCATCGCGCACCGCTCCAGGGCGAAGGCTGTTCCCCCCCAAATTTTAGCGGCCTTAAGTTATTTAAAATAGATATAAGATATGAGATATATATATATATATATATATATATCGTCTAAATGAAAGAAAATTCGGTGTGTGGTTAAAAAGGGGGTCTCTTGCATTATAATGTCCTTTAGAGAGACGGGGAGGTGCTTAACACTTCAATGAACCCGTGAGCAGCTCGGCACGGGGACCAATCAGGAGGGCAGCCTGCAAATGTCAGCGCCCGGAGCGCCCCGCTCCGCCCGCCCGCCGCCCGCCCGCTGCCGCCGCCCCGGCCTCCCGCCGCCCCAACCC